>NW_027437183.1:232500-500000 GCF_033239565.1 Halichoeres trimaculatus | reverse complement strand
GAAATCAGATTATCAGCTCCAATATTACAGATTATTCCTAAAGGATACCAAATGAGACCAGGACTGATTTACAGCACGTCTAAGTCTCCATGACAACACCACGCCATCTGATGGAGTTTATCAGAGAGAAGAGAGATTTGTGTTTGTCTCTCCTGTAAACGATTTCTGTGATTAATTTTGTAGTGATGGTGGACACTGGAGCCTAACTGTCAGACAGAAAAGGACAGAAGAGCAGAAGAAAGAGAAACAGGAGAGAGAGAGAGCACAGGCTAAAGGCTAACACAGGAGCTAAAGGCTAAAACACAGGCTAGAGACTATAACACAGGCTAGAGGCTAAAAAAAACACTGAAGGCTAAAGCACAAGCAAAGGGTTAGAAAAAGCTAATGGCCAAAATATGAGCCAAAGGCTAATACACACGCCAAAGGCTTTAACATTAGCTAGAGGCTAAAAAACAAGCCACAGGCTAAAAGAGGCATCAAAGGCTAAAGTATGAGCTAAAGGCTAAAACCAGGCTAAAGGCTTATACATGAGCTTAATGCTAAAACACAAGCTAGTAGCTAAAAGAAGTGCAAAAGGCTAAAACACAAGCTAAAGGCTAAAATGCAATCTAAAGGCATAATAACAAGCTAGAGTCTTAAACACAGGCTTAAGGCTAAACAAGAGCTACAGGCTAAAACACAGCCAGAGGCTAAACAGAAGCTAAGGCTAAACAACAAGCTAAATACTATAACATGAGCCAAAGGCTTAAACACGAGCTACAGGCTAGAACACAAACTAAAGGGCAATATACAAGCTCAGGGCAAAATCACAAGCTAGAGGCTAAAAAACACCTAAAGGCTAAAACATGAGCTAAAGGCTAAATCACAAGCTAAAGGCCAAAACACAAGCTCAATGTTAAAGACGGGTCAAACTGTGATAATGTTCATTTCAACCCACTACGCTACAAACTAACAAAGTTAGCTTGATGTCAGGTTTCAAAGTGTAGCTCTAACTGTTGGTAAACACCTTACCTCATGGAGCTGGGTCTGGGGAAAAGTTGTTTTTAACAAAGAAATGTAGAGTTAGAAAGAAGATCTGATCTCCATTCATTTCCAAAACAAACACACACCTTGTTCAGAGTCACGACTTCACCACAGTGTGTGAGAGACTCCAGGCCAGAAGGTGGCGCTGCAGTCTAAATTAAACAGCTCCTCCTCACAGTCTCTTTGATAAAAACTTTACAATTAATGGATGGACGTCTTCATCTCCATCTTGGTCTCTGTCTCGGTGCAGAGGATGCAGCAGAGCCTGGAGGAGCAGCAGGGGGAGCTCCAGGCGCTGCAGGAGGAGCTGCAGACTCTGAGGCAGCAGAGAGAGGAGGAGAGGAAGGAGCAGGGGCAGAGGGACCAGGAGACGCTGACCCTGCTGACGGAGCAGGCGGAGCACGCCGAGGGAACGGCCCGACAGCTGACGGCCAAACTCCAGGAGAAGGTTTGTGATCAGAGGAGCTGCAGGTGACTCACACACCTGAGGAGAAATGTTCACACTGTGTGTTTCCCTGAAGGAGTCCCAGCTGGCTCAGGCTCTGTCCACGTCCAGCGACTGGTGCCTGAGACACTCCAAGGAGGCGGCTGTGAAAGGACGGCTGGAGGAGGAGATCTCTGCTCTCAGATTGTGAGCGCGTGTTTCTCTCAAGTTCCTATTTAACCTGTAAACAGAGATGATGAAGCAGTTATTGATCCTCCGCTCTGTCACAGCCAGGTGACGGAGCTGAACTCCAGGATTCACTCTGCGGAGGAAGAGAGTCGCACAGAGCGGGAGACGCTTCAGGATCGGATCCAGCAGCTCAGCTCTGGAAACACAGAGACCAGACTGGAGAACCAGAAACTGAAGGTATCAGATCCTCCTCAGGATCCGTCCATCTCTGTGCTTTTCTGATTAGTTTTCCTCTGGTTGTGTTGTGTTTTCAGGGAGGCAGATTTCTTTTGGTGCTTTTTAAAAAATTCACTTTTCCTCAGGGTCAGTTGACCACATCAGAGCAGAAGCTCAGGGATCTGCAGTCTGAAGCCCGTCAGCTCAAATCTTCCCTCAGAAAACAGGAGAACCTGGTGGACAGGTGCAAGAAGAAGGTACGGTTACACGCTTCCCTAAAACTCAAGCTGCTTCTGGAAGAAAGTGTTACTAAAAAACCAAAACGTTACTTCTCCTCAGGTGCAGCAGGCTCGTCTGGAGTCAGAGGAGTGTCGTCTGAAGCTGGAGGTGACGCAAAAGGAGGCGCGGGAGGTGAAGACGAGCCTGGAGAGGGAGAAGGAGCAGCTGAGGAGGGAGCTGCTGACTCGGCTCAGAGATCTGGAGACGCTCCCCGACAGCCTGAGGAGGACGGAGCAGCAGCTCAGAGACGCCCAGCAGGAGGCCGCCACGCACGAGAGGAGGAACACGGAGCACAACGCCGCCCTGGCTGAAGTCAGACACAAGGTGCAGCTCTGACGCTCTGAGCCAATCGAAGTGATTCACTAAAACAAGAGTCACATAAATGACGTTCCTTTTTGATTTTTCCCCTCACAGGTGGAGCAGCAGGGCGCTCAGCTGGAGACGTTTCAGCAGAGGAACCTCCTGCTGCAGGAGGAGAACAACGTCCTGAAGGAGAAAATTCACAACCTAGAGAGGTGAGCATCAGAAACCAAACACCGTCACTTAAGGTGGCTTTTATGTGGCCCTTTTGTCTTTTTCCTTTTCTCTTGTAACTGTTGTCTCTTCAGTAGCTATCCATGTGGTTTTAATTTCGGGGGTTAGTGGAACTATATACCTGTGACTTTTTGTGTCTGTGCCCTCTGAGTGCCTGGATCATGATCATGATCATTACTTATAATGATACCCTCAGGAAGACCACGTTTTGTTCTGTTGGTTATGATTTTGTTTTGTTTTGGTAAGTGTTCTCAGAAAGTTTTTAAGTTTTTCTTGCTCAATTTTCTGGCACAAACAAGCACTTCTTAAAGAAATACCAATGTCTGATTTGCTGGATAGCAGTATGTGCACTCCCTCCTCTGGCCTCCTACATCTTCATTTTTTATTAGCATCATTATCATTATTATATTCTCATTATTTTATTTTTATTGTTATTATTGTTTTTAGTATTACTAATTTTTATACTTATTTAATTTGTATTTTGTTATCATTTTTATTATCATTTGAAATCATTATAATTAGTTTATTTCTTTTTTATCTTTATGGTTGTTTTAAATATGGGTTTCTGTGTTTTTATTGTAATGTCACTAAATATTACGATTATTATTATTTATTTATTAATTTAATCATTTATATATACTTTTATTTATTTTATTTTAGGTATTTAAAAAAATATATTATTATTATTATTGTTATTATTATTGTATATTTTTTTAACTACAATTGTTTCACTTAATTCTTCTAATTCTTATAACGGTATTTTATTACCAATTTATTTTCTAGTTATTATTGTTATTAGTATTACTTTGTCTGTGAATGTATGTGTGTATAGCTTATTATTTTCTTTTCCTTTTTTCTAAATATTCTAAATATTTTATTATTTTATTTAATTATTTTCTGTCATTTTTTTTTCTGTTTTCTGTTGAAAAACTTTATGCAGATATGGCCCTTTTTTCTGGGGGGGGGGGTTAAATACGTATATGTCTACGATTATGTATGTTTTTAAATATGCATACCTTTACTCTTCATAATGTTGTGATTTCCCAATGTGAAAATGCACGCATTCATCGTAACTAACGGTTAATTTCTGCTAACTTTGTGCCAAAAATTAAATAAAAAAGAATGTTGAAAAAAAAAAAAAAAAGAAATCAAACACCTGTAAGAAATAAATGTACATACAGTTCCCCTCATTGATTACAGCTGCTGTGTGTGTGTGTGTGTGTGTGTGTGTGTGTGTGTGTGTGTGTGTGTGTGTGTGTGTGTGTGTGTGTGTGTGTGTGTGTGTGTGTGTGTGTGTGTGTGTGTGTGTGTGTGTGTGTTTTAGGCAGCTGGAGAACCTCACAGAGGAAAACAAAGACATGTCTCAGTCTCTCTCCTCAAAGGACGCCACCATCCGCAGCGTTCAGCAGCAGCTGGAGGAGAAGACGCTCGAGTGCGGCGTGGTGTCCCGACAGCTGAGACAAACCCTGGACGATGCTCAGAAACAGGTGTGAACATAAACACGTGGATGATTCTGATACCTGCAAATCAAAGACTGTGCATGCACACTTCTCTCAGTCTAAGCTGACAAACTTCACTGGTTGCTGTCCGCTGTGCAGGTGGACGAGAACATGCAGAGGGTTTTGGCCAAAGAGAGAACGTCTCAGTCTAAAGCGCTGGAGCTGCAGAGCCAGCTGAGCCGAGCCAAATCAGAGCAGAGCCAGCTGCAGAGGAGCAAAGAGGAGGTACAGCATCACGTTTACAGCTTCTGTAGTCCAGAATAAAACTGTTGGTCGTCATGCTCAGCCTGCTGAATGCTGTGTCTGTGTCTCCTCAGATGGAGAGTCGCTTCAAGACTCAGCTGCAGAACATGAAGGAAAGACTGGAGCAGTCCGACTCTACAAACCGAACTCTGCAGAATTACGTTCAGTTTCTGAAAACCTCGTATGGAAACGTGTTCGGAGACTCTTTCCTCTCCAGCTGACTGAAAACCCCTCCGTCCTGACTGACTTTCTTAGCAAAACATTGTGTTTTTAACTTCTACTGCACTTGACAGGAAAGTTTTATAAAGAATAAAAACTTTTTAAAAATGAAACGCAGACTTGATATTTACATTAAATTTATTTATTTTCTTTTAAATAAAAAACGTTCTGCTGTTTCTTGATTCTGATGCCTTTTTTCATGAATACAACACATAAACTCAATTTAAAATCTGTAAAACACTCATTCAAACTTATTTCCCATATTTTTTTGATAAATTACCAATAGAATATAGGTTTATCCTGCTCCATCCAAATTGGAGGATGGATTCAATGTTTCGTTTTTTTCACACCCACCAAACCTCATGAAGAACTTTCACAATTCACAATAATCTCGTTAAATAGCGTATATAAAACCGGCATGAGACACACAGTGTTGATGTTTTATAATCCAGAAGTAATGGTTCTTGAATTCGGCCGGCATTAAATCGAAAGATAATCTCATTTAATTTGAATATAAACATTCAAAGGAGGATGGTGTGAGGGTAGGAGGCACCATGGACCAGGTAAAAAATATTATGCTCTGTTCAACATGTTAAATAGTTCCCGCGGGAAATTTTACTTGTTTTTCATAACCTTGAGCTTTAGGAAAAAAAAGAAAAGCTATAAAAAGCAGATAATCAGCGTTTGAAAGAAACGCAACGCCGCCGCCTCATCGTCTGTGATATAATGATCACAAATGAGCGGTCGATACAGAAATACTTTGAAGATTAACAAAATGTAAAATTTTATTTCAATTTTGAGGTTTTAAGGTTCTTTTTCATTTTTATGAGATGAATTAACTAATAAAAAATGTATAAATCGCGGACTGCAAACATAACTTTGCAGGAACAGGACTCTCCCTGTCGTAGAAGGTGGGCTGTTTCCCGTCGGACGGTGATTCCTGTAACCCCATCCTGTGTTTTCAAACTTCGCCCAGCGTTAGCATTAGCATGAGTTCCGATGAGTTCGTAGTTTTTGGTTTGTAGTTTGTAGTTTTTTGGGTTGTTTCTGTTTTTCTTTTTCGTGATGCCGGCTGAAAATTTAAGATGGGAAACTTTAGAGGCTTTAAAAAAAACCGCCAAAGCGAAAATCTCGTTCGACCCGTACTGGTCCGAGCGGGGAGAGGTGAGTTAAGCTAACTACGTCAACTAGCTGAGGAGCGGCTCGTTAACATTAACATGGTTAAACTATTTACTTATACGCAGGTTTAACTCGTTAGTTAAATATATAAAAGAGAACATTAGAAGAGAGCTATAACAGGTGGAAACATTATTTCATATCATTCATTGTGGTGAAGCTGGTTATTGCTGTTCTCTCCGTCATAGCTCGGGTTTAACAATAACACAAACAGAGCGATTTAAAAATACTAACACGGATATAAAATGAAGTAAAGAGCATAAAAACTTCAAAATACATTTTAAAAAATGTTTTTATTATTTTGTGAAGCTACGGTCTGTCAAACTCTTACCCCATGGCCTGTAGATGTAGGCCTACGGAGTGCTGCAATGCTTTTACCCATTAAATTAATTTTCATAAACCAAAAAGTGCAAATGTTCACTCTCTCTCTTTCGGTCCCATATTTTGTAGTAGAGAAAGTTGTTGCTGTTTAGGCCTGTCACGATAACAAATTTTGCTAGACGATAATTTTCCAAAATATTATTACCGATAAGCGATTTTATTGTCAATATTATTATTTTTTTTTTTTTCCATTTTTTCATTGATGTAATTATGATAAATGGGATAATAAAGTGAGTACACCATATCAAAAGCAAGAAAAAATTTCTTAAGAGTATTTAACTGTAATTAAAAGGTCAGGATCTTTGAAATAAAATAAATTAAACAAAAAATATAATAAATTTAACAAACAAGAAAGAGAAAAAAATCCAATGAAAATGAAATGGACTCTCTTTTAGAAAAAAAAACATGTCAATGAAAATAATTAATACTAATCAAAAACAATAAAACATAGACCCTGTCTCTAAAGAAAAAAAAAAACTCTAGAAAAAAAACAAAACAAAAACTCTGGCCTAAATCAAAGGGAGTTTTTACAGTTCCTGAATTGTTTGTAACATGTCCTTTTTCCCAGTCAATCCGTACTGTCTGTCAAACATTTTTAACATTTCTGGCTTTAACCGTATTGAAGGGCTGTATTTCTTTGGTAATGTAGCTGTCTTTGAGCGCCACCATCTGGAGCTTTTATTTGTATTTACTTTGCCGACCAAAAGCCTCAGTAAGAGCGGATTGTCAGTGAACAAGGCTCTGCTGCACCTCCCCTTCTTCTTCTTCTTCGTCGCCACTATTTTCAAACAAATGTCACATATCAGCTGGTTGGTGTTCATGAGCTCACACTTTGTTCATTCTGATAAAAACTAAATATCCCCACACTGGGACTGTGGCAGGCGGCTTAAGAACCGTATCTTTGGTGCCATCACTCATATCAGCGTGTGTTTCCTCCTTACCCCTCAGGACGCTCGCTTCAGCTCTCTCCGTGTGTACGCGCCAGCAGCCCCGTCTTCACCCCAAAGATCGTATTTTTGACAGATGCTCACTCTGCTATAAATCTGCTAAATCTGCTATAGAACTTATGCACCCTGATGTTAGGAAAGATAGACGTAGTGAGCCATCTTCTCATTCAGCCTCTTTGGTGGAAAGAGAGGAGGAAAACAAACATGCACGTGTCAGTTTATCCAGGCTGGAAAACTTACCCAGGACGTTTTTTTTTATTGTTCAGTTAATCAATTTATTGATCATCGTGATGGGCCTATTGCTGTTAAAGATTATTTTGAGTCCATCAGCTGGACTAAAGTAGAATCCCCTCCTGTGTTGTGACCATTATGGTTTCTGTGCAGGACATTTTGGCAGGCTGCAGAGACGTCCTCAGCTTGTCCCCGCACTCCGCAGTCGTGTTGGAGCGTCTTGGTCCTTTGCCTCCTCAGACCTCCCGAAGCTTTCTGGGCTCCGGCTCCGAAGACTCGAGCCCCGGCCTCTCCGATGAGACCTCGGCCTCAGCTTCCTCCACAGGATCCATCCCTGACATCAACGGGAGGAGCAGCATGCTCTATTCAGCCCCACCTGTGAGGACAGAGAGCGAACAGGTGAGAGGACACGTCACAGAAAGTTTAACTCTAATGTGATGCTAGAAATATCCAGCCCTGACTCTTTAACACTTCACCTTCTCTGCCTCAGTCTGAGCTCCCTGAGTTTCTGACTCTCATCTTTCTCTCACGCTTTGTGCTCCAGGCTCTCAGCGACGAGGTGAAGGATGAAGACACAGATGTCAGCGATGTTCCCAGCCCTGTATCATCCCCGGTGATTTCTCTCCTGTCGCCCAAAGCCATGGAGACGGCAGGACAGATTCTGAAATTTGAGGAGCAGCAGCGAGAAAAAGCAAAGGTCAGAAATGACGGATCTTCAGGATCCTGTGTGGTTTAAAAGTGTTTAGAGAGAGTATTTCAAGTGGTACAGCTGACATAACAAACTGAGAGGAAGGATGGTGGAAACTCCGGACAAATCGTCTGAATCTGTTCAGATGGCGCTCAAACGGCGGCAGGAGGTGCAGGAGAAGCTGATGGTGGCGGTGGCGAACTCTGAGTCGGAGCAGCTGAAACGTTTTGAGGAGTTCATGGAGCTGAAACAGAGACAGGAGTACCAGAGCATGAGGGACATGATGGACAGAGAGTAAGAGACAAACCTTCCTGTGTTTAAGACTCTTCACATGTTCACACACCTCCTCTAACCGCTCCTCGCTCCTCCACAGGACTAAAGAGAGCATCGGACGGCAGGAGAAACTGAAGGAGGAGCAGAGACACAGGATGAAGGTGAGGCTCCTCGAGGAAAAGAAATGAAGGCTGTGATTGATCAGAAATCAGTGGTTTCAGTGTTTCCCTCTTCGTCTTCAGATCCTCAACCTGCGTCTGCGGGAGGCGGAGCAGCAGCGTCTGAAGGAGGCGGAGCTGGAGAGGCAGCGGCAGGCGGACGGCAGGGAGAGACTGAGGAACCTGAACACCATCCAGGAGGAGGTGCTGCAGCTCAACCAGCTGCTGGACCCGTCCAAACAGTCCAAAGCCCAGCTCCCCGCAGACTGCCTCAGCTCCTTCAGCACCCGGGGGAACCAGCTGTGCTCGCAGGTGTCCGAGGTCGTGAGGAAGACGGCGGAGGTCGGTAAAACTCTGGGTTCTGACGCTCTGCGTCCTCCTTTCAGTCCGTAACAAATCTCCTCTGACGTCCCGCCTCAGGGGGAGTTTCCCAGCGTGGACGACATGACCGTGGCTGAACGAGCCCTCCACGAGATGAGGGCGCTGATCAGACTGATGCAGGAGGAGGTGGCCAAGGCTCAGGAGAAGAAGAAGAAGGAGCAGGAAGAGGAGGAGGAGCTGAGGAAGCAGAAGGAGCTTCAGGCGCAGCAGGAAGCGCAGAAGAAGGCCGAACAGTCGGCCAAGGAGAAAGCTCAGAGGAAAGGTCAGTGAGCAGCTCTGCAGGAAGTGCAGGAGGTGCAGGAGGTTTAGGAGGCGTAGGAGGTGGGGGTTATATGACTGAAACAATAAAGTTTTTCATCAAAAACGTTTGTTGTGTTCGGTGTCTGCGCAGGTCTGCAGAACAGCGCTGAGGACAGCACGCTGAAGTGGTACAAGGAGCTGCAGCAGTCGGCGGCTCAATGCGCTCAGTCCTTCGAGGAGCTCAACTCCCCGAAAGACGCACAGGTCAGTCTGAGACTCCTTTATTCATAAACACAGAAAAAGTCATGAAATTAAAGATCTCAGGATGCAGACCCTCCTGACTTTCATGCAGGTTTAAGTCGAGGGAATGAAAGTAAGTGACTAATCATGAAGATGTTGTAATGTAATGTTTTCCTCCTCCTCTGCTCTCAGTGTAAGAAGTTAAAGTTGGAGCTCCAGAAAGCCGCCAGCATCCCCGTCAGTCAGATCTCCAGCAACTCCGGATCACAGCTCCAAGAAATCTTCGACAAGATCGACAAGCTGCTGTCGGGCCGACCCGTGATGTCAGGAGGGAGGTCCGTCTCCACCTCCCAGCATCCTCAGGGCCTCGACTTCGTCTGCTACAAGCTGGCCGAGAAGTTTGTGGTGAGTCTGCACGAGACGATTAACGAATACGCTGATCAGTCTGACCATTAGGAGGAGAAAAAAATCCGTTATACCAAACACCAGGATTTTTTTGTTTGACAATATCAAAATCAGGATTCTTTGTCAAAAATACTTTTTTTTTTTCAAATTCAGATTCTTAGTTTCAGTCTTTGTTATAAACTGGATTGGAAAGAAGTTCCCACTTTTCTCCAGCAGAGGGCGAAATGTTTCTTTCTGCATTTTAATGGGAAAATATGGCTCCTGATACAGTCTGTAGACATCATCATCATCATTTAACTTTTTCACATGGTCTGGTGTTAAAAAAGCAAACTAAAAATCGTAAATATTGAAGAATCGCAATTTCAATTGAATTGGCGCCCCAAAAATTGTAAAATAATGAAATCCTGAGAATAGCCTGTCGTCCCAGCCCTGTCCCTGAGTTTAGTTTTGAAGGATCAGAGTCGGGGAGACGTGCGTCTGTGTGTAAAATGTGTAAAACTAAGCTGAGCTGCTCCTGCAGAAACAAGGAGAGGAGGAGGTGGCGTCCCATCACGAAGCTGCGTTCCCCATCGCCGTCGTGGCCTCAGGCATCTGGGAGCTGCACCCTCGAGTGGGAGACTTCCTCCTCGCCCACCTGCACAAGAAATGCCCGTACGCCGTCCCCCATTACCCCCCGATGAAGGAGGGCACGTCTGTGGAGGATTACCAGAGGTCAGAGAGACTCTGAAACCTTTAAGGCGTCTGATCAAAGCAGAGCGTTAAAACTGAACCGTTTCCTCTCCTTAGGATTCTCGGATATCGCGTCGACGACTCCGGGGTCGAAGGTCAGGACAGTTTCCTGAAGAGGATGTCTGGTATGATCCGTCTGTACGCTGCGGTCATCCAGCTGAGGTGGCCCTACAGCTCCAAGCAGGGGGTAAGACCAGATCCCTGAGGTCCTAATGAGACCCCGCTCAGTCCTGGTAGGTCTCACTCTTTGTTCCCCTTCCTTTAGTCTCCACACGGACTCAACAACGGCTGGAGGTGGTTGGCTCAGATGCTCAACATGGAGCCGATTGCTGACATCACGGCGACGCTGCTGTTCGACTTCCTGGAGGTGAGTCCTGTGAGGTCACGCCTTTAACGCTCCAAAAGAAAACCGACTTCAATCTTTGTGTTTGTCTCCTTCAGGTGTGCGGCAACGCTCTGGTCAAACAGTATCAGTCTCAGTTCTGGAAACTCATCCTGCTCCTGAAGGATCAGTATTTCCCCAGGTACACACACACACACACACACACACACACACACACACACACACACACTTATACACACACACACACACGCCGTTAGCTTCAGATCACAGGAAGCTTCGGTCACAGGAGAACAACTAAATCAGGTTCAGTGCACTCCATGTAAATTCTGGTGTCAGTGATTTGTTGTCCTAACTGATGGTCTGTGGTGTCAGTTATCTGGACTCTCCTGACTGATGGTCTTTGGTGTCAGTAATCTGGATTCTCCTGACTGATGGTCTTTGGTGTCAGTTATCTAGATTCTCCTGACCAGATATGGTCTGTGGTGTCAGTTATCTGGATTCTCCTGACTGATGGTCTTTGGTGTCAGTAATCTGGATTCTCCTGACAAATGGTCTTTGGTGTCAGTAATCTGGATTCTCCTGACCAGATATGGTCTTTGGTGTCAGTAATCTGGATTCTCCTGACTGATGGTCTTTGGTGTCAGTAATCTGGATTCTCCTGACTGATGGCCTTTGGTGTCAGTAATCTGGACTCTCCTGACTGATGGTCTTTGGTGTCAGTAATGTGGATTCTCCTGACTGATGGACTGTAGTGTCAGTAATCTGGATTCTCCTGACTGATGGTCTTTGGTGTCAGTAATCAGGATTCTCCTAAATGATGGTCTTTGGTGTCAGTTATCTGGACTCTCCTGACTGATGGTCTTTGGTGTCAGTAATCGGGATTCTCCTGACCAATATTCTTGGTGTCAGTAATCTGGATTCTCCTGACTGATGGTCTGTGGTGTCAGTGATCTGTATTCTCCATGCTGGTGGTCTTTGGTGTCAGTAATCTGGACTCTCCTGACTGATGGTCTTTGGTGCCAGTAATCTGGATTCTCCTGACTGATGGTCTTTGGTGTTTCAGGATCGAAGCAGTGACCAGCTCAGGACAGATGGGCTCCGTCATCAGACTTAAACAGTTCCTGGAGGTACGTCAAACACACCACTCACCACAACACAGAGGATTCTCATATTTTTGTCCAGCACTTTCAGTTTTTACACTGAGCACATGTAGATCATCTGCACAAAATGTGAGAAAAGATGTGAAATCAACAGATTCAAGAAAAATTAATCAATAAGTTAAAAAAAAGTCTGGTTTTCAGTCAGCTCTGAGGTGTTTTCTCACACAAAATTGTTTTTTTCTTGTCATCCTTGAAAGACGTGGACAGTTGGTGTAATCAATGTTTCTCATTAGAGTTTGTGCATAAAAAGTTACTATCTGATTTTATCAGTCTATTACACTGTAAAAAAATGATATTTCGAATGATTTTAAACAAACTGACCAAAAATAATCCAGGTATTATCTACGGCAAACTAACTTAGTACAACAAAAACAATATCACCAAGTTTAGAAATGAAATATTTAAATATTCTTATATAACAGATAACTTATTTCATTAGTTCGCTGTCATAATTTCTAGGAACAGGGAATTAATACTTGTCATGTTGTTGTGGTAACTGCATCAGTTTAAAGCTGGTTTTTGATGCCAACTGGCAAATCCAGTGACTCTCAGCAGGTGGGTCGTGACCTAGAAGTTGGTCACAGACCCTTTTTCAGGGGTCACAGGTCTTTGCCTGGGTAAAAAAAAAAAGTTATAAGAAAATAATCCTGTGCTTTTATTTGAAGGGAAATGTTAAGCAGCTCATGCTAAATGCTACATTTCACAGAACAGACAAAAACCTGCAAACTTTGTCACAAGTACAACAACAACAACTATATTCAGTGTTGGCTTTCTTTAATGGGGACTAAGGAGGATAATCAAACTAGTTTCTGTTCACCTGAAGAGGAAATAACGTTTTGATGACGGTGTCTGAGATGGCTGCAGCTCTCTTATTTTATGTCAGTATGAGCCGTGCTGTATGTGGTGTTGGAGCCACAAACTGTAAGAGCACAGTGATTATTTCTCAGGGTCATCTACTTCCTCTTCCAGCTGAACACAGAGGGTGTGCTGAGTCCTGACACATCCAACCATTGTTCAAAAACAGTTACGTTATCTGGGTGTGTCAATCTGGGCATGCTCAGTCCGTTCTGAGTCTGACTGAGCTGTTCACATGCATCGTAATAGTCTGATCTCGCACTGTCTAAGCTCATAGTCCGGTTCCTGACGCTGCATGTAAACGGTCGTAGTTAAATTATAAAAACTGGACGCATTCAGGACCTGAGCCTCTGCTGAACCCATGTAAACCTGCTTTAATGTTTTACTGTGCTTCTGTTTTTGTGAGGTGACTTGAAAAGCCCCACCAGATAAAAAGTGTCATTACTATTATTGTGGTTGTTCCTCTGTCTCGTAGTCGTCTCTGCAGAGCCGACAGATCAGCCCGCCTAAGGGGCAGCTGAGCGCCACCTTCTGGAGGACATGATGAAGGAGGACGTCGTGATGGATCCTGCTGCGTGACGAGCTGAGGTCGAGCTGATGCTGAGAGACTTTGTCCTCTTGAAGAGGACGCTTTAAAGAGGGAAATAAGTCCTTTAATTAACTGAACTCACAGAAACGACTGATCAGGAGGCCACGCTGGAGGCTCAGAGTGAAAATCAAATCAATTAACTTTAACGCTAAAGATGACAGCATGGAAAAATACGCATTAAAAACACTTCCTCAGAATACTTCCTCATAAAGATAACCTCTGAGAACCTAAAAATGTGTAATGATCGTAGAATAATGAGCCAACATCAGGAGTTTATGACTCAGGGCTGCAAACAAAGACTTGATATCACCAGGAAAATTAAACTCTCAAAAGAAGAATCGATCATTTCAGGAGAGATAAATCAGTGTTTTAGGAGTTGAACTTGAAAGAAAGTCGATCATGGCACCAACACTGTCACAGGAGCGTTTGTCAATGAAAATACTTTATTCAAAATACAAACATGAAGTTTGAAAACTTTTCTAAACCCCCAGATACTTTCTGAACAGTTATTTTTAAACCCTTTGAGTCTGCTCTGACAGCTTCACAAAGAGGAAAAAGGGGTTGGAGTAAAGTCAGAGATGCTAAGTCATCAGACTGATAAAGTTTCTTGGTGATCTCGTAGTTTTCAGTTTGTGAACCTGGGTCGTCTTTAAGTCCTGATGTCTGTATTTGAGAATATTTTCCATTTGAAGGACTCAAAGCGAGTTGGTCCTGAAAACCGTCCGTCCTCCAGCGTCTCTCCTCTGGGTTCTCTGGGTGTTGTAGTCCAAACATGCGTCTGTAGTTCTCTTGTTCTGGATGTGAGTGTGCAGCAGAGGGATGTTAAAGTGCCTCAGAGACCTCACAGCTGGGTCCTGGTGTCTTTTAATCTGTGGGGGATAATCTGACCTGACTCACTGGATTATGTTTTTGTTTTTATGGAGTGGAGTCAGCCTCTGCTCAAATCAGAAGTGTTGGTTGGTGTGAACTTTAGATATTTATTTTTTTATAAATCCACCGTGTGGATGAGGGTTTGAAGGCTGATGAACTGTGACGTTTATTGTGTTAAACTCTTCAAAGAGAAACCCTGATGACTGAGTGACCCTGTCAGAAAGTTTGTGTTTGAAATAAGTTGATCATACTGGTGTCATAACACTGATTGTATCTTCATCCATAAACTAAACATCTGAAGTAATAAAAACCTGTTCTGCAGTTCACAGGAAACCATCCTCAGTGAGTTTTTATTCCTCCATCTTTGAAAAACTAAACAGTCTACAAGTCATTCAGCAAAATATTGACGGTGTAGAAAAGTGACACTGTCTAAATATCTCTGAGTCTCCTACGTTTAACATAACTGATGTTAAATGGTGATGTTTGCGGGTTTCGGGCTTCATTTCAGCTACTGTCTCTTTAAGAAACGTTAAGTAATTACAGAACCCAGCGTTCTAGAACTCTTCTTCTTCTGCTGCTATGCCGTAAATCAAGTAGGTACTGTTGTATTATGATAATGACCATAGGCATTATATACGTAGACGCCTCATTGACTAGCGCTGCCTATTGGAGCTGACATAGGTACCGGCTGCCATCTTGGATGGGTCTCACACACCGCCCCAGTGTGTTTATTATATTGAGGAGAAAGGTGTAGATTAGAATGCACAACTATTATGAGCATAACTCAGCGATTTTTTACCCAATTTTCACACGGATACATTTGTTACAAACAACAGAGATGTAATAATAATACAGGACGCGGTCACACATTTTAATACATTCTTTCAAATTAAAATACTTTTTATTGTGCTATTTTTTTTGTGGTGCAATGAGACAGGAGAGTGAGATAGAGAAAACGTAGAAGCAACATTATTTTTGTGGTCATACATACACACATACATACATACATATATATATATATATATATATATATATATATATATATATATATATATATATATATATATATATATATATATTCACAATGCCAACTTCACACATATTTTTAAATATAATAATAGTAATTAAATAATTATAATAATACAATAATAAAAATAAGTATTTCTTTGAATTACTACTTAATCGTAGTAAAAATTAAAAATAACGATGGCAACGTCAGCCACAATAATAATGAAATTAAATTAAACTGTAGCATGGATGCTTATAAGAACAAATATTTAGAAAAATAAATAATAATAAGTAGAAAAACAATAATATTAATAATTTGTTATAACAAGGAGAAAAGTCATTTAACACTAACATTACCATTGCTATATTACCATCATTGAGACCCATCTAATATGGCGGCGACGCCTGATGCGGTCCAGTACGTAATGAGGCGTCTACGTATATAATATCTATGATAACGACACTTTACAGTCTTTGAAATGTTGCCTGCGACTTCACTGCATACACACACACACGCACGCGTACACGCAAACGTTGGACCTTTGGCCGGCCCGAGAGATGACAGTGGAGGCAGGTGAAGAGGAGCTTTTACCGAGGGAATCACCATGGCCCTACCTCAATGATTACAGCAATTAATGTAAAACAACGGTAAAAATGACGTAGAAACCTTAGAAATATTGGAGACAGGCGCATTTGTCCCCACAAAAAATATACCGCGGAGTAGAAAAATATTTAATTCCATTTTTTTAAGTGACGTGTTTTTATTTCGAAAGCGCAGCACAGCGTGATGTCACTGGGACGCCCCCTCCCTCCTCGGTTCAGAGAACGTTCGAGAGGCGGGAAACGGCAGCAGGCGACAGCGGGTTGTTTTTGACAGAAAGTCTGTGAATGAGGTAAAACGGTCTGTGGGGGACTTTTTCATGAAAATAGCTCGTTTATAACCTCCTGTTGTTAGTTCATGTTCATATTTAGCAATCATATCTTTAAAGTTCAGTCATCTTAATCCTGGGATGGTTATTGTCCATTATTTAACGGCTAACTTTGTCAGTGTTCCCAAGTAACGTCAGCGCTAGCTAAAATGTTTTGCTAACTCATTTCAGATCAATGTCAGCACTGAAGAAAAGGCTGAAGCAGCAGAGAGGCTAGTAATGTTAGTGTGAGTAACTGTTACACAAAACAAGAACAACACCTAAAAATACTCCACCATGTGTCACATTATATTATATGCAGTAATGCCTGATATCAGCAGTGTTAGTACATGGAGTAAAGAGGCAGCTGAAGGAACTGAAGGTGGATAGAGTGAGGAGACTCAGGTAAGGTTTTAACCTGGTTAGTGAAATATATATATTATCCTTTTAATACTTAAAAAAACAGTTTTATCATGGGAAGGCTGTGTTACATTTAGGGAGGAGGCAGGTGGAGGGTCAGGGCGTGAGGTCAGTTTAAACATTATTGATAACAGATTCAGGGAGGAAAACACGTGAGGACTGGTGATAAATTGTTTATTAAAGAAAATCATTAATTATTTCATCATTCCCATAGTACTATAAGGGTTTGGGTTAAATTACAATCAGGTTACCAGCTGCACTACAACACCTAACTGCTGTTCTGCTCATATATATGCCGAAATGTGTCTCCATTGTGACCAACAAGTGGATTTTTCCTGTGTGGTTTTAAAATGGACCACCTTTGTGCTCAGGAGCTGTACCTAAGACGTGCTCTGAAACCATTTTTATGTTTAGGAGCAGGAATGCAGCAGAAAGAAGGAGACAGAGAAAGGAGAGGTTGGCACAAGGCTTGAGGTGAGGTCTTAAAATGAATCAGTGAAATCTTTTACAGTGAGGGTTAAGTTATGCTTTAAACAGATTTGACAGTATATATGAGTGTATATACATCTACAAATAGTCTGCTTATAATCTTCATTCTGCATGACTAAAACCTTAACAGATACTTTTTTAGCTTTTGTAAGTCAAATGTTGATACATATGTAATGTTGTCTGTTGTAAATACATCAATGCCATGAAGAGACACAACCCCCCACCCCCACCCCGTCTACATCGTAAAGTAGATATTAAGATAATATCAAATATCAAAAGCAACCTTTTACACTTAATTCTGATTTAGAGCACTAAAAGCAAAACATATAGTTTGATAATAAACTAGTTAACATTTTCTCAACTCTGTTTTACTAACAGTTTCATTAGTCCCTGAAATTTATCGGGAATTAAGTCGGTTCACTGCACTGTTTGAATTCCAACAAAGAGGCATTAATGTAATTTGATATCACTTTAATGTCTGATTCTTTTGCAAGTATCACAATACATCAAGTTCAAAATAGACAACAAATATTAAGTACACTTCACAACATATTAATGATTTTATATGATCCATACTTGACTGATGGAGAGTGCAGAGTGAAGGAGCAGCAGTAGGCACCTCAGCACTATTAGGGCTATTTGGTGCCTTTCTCAAGGGCACCTTGACTTGGTCCATACCTGAGCTTGAACCAGCAACCCTCCAGTTGCCAAGCCAAGTCTCAGTCTGTTTTAGTGATTAACATAAAGCACAATGCTCATTTTACAGTCTTGTCTGTTTTAATTTAGCAACTTGTCTCTGTGATTGGTTAAAATTTGTTCACTGAAATGAACAAGCAGCTGACTGAGTGGACTTGAGGTTTCTGGACTCCTTGTTCTCTGATCCTCAGGGTTAGAAGATGTTGCATTTGTAACCATCATACTCAGCCTTCATGTCTCTTATTTCTTGTCTAAGTTGTCTTACCTCTTCTTCGTGTTTCTTTTTCACCTCTTCCATTTCCTCTTGTTGTCTTCTGTTGGCACGCTCAACTTCCTTTTGAACAGCTTCTTTTGTGAACCAGAACATCTCAGTGTTGTAGCAGCTGCCCCCGTTTTTTCTCACCATGCTCTCAATCTTGTTCAGCAGCTCTCTGGCCTGTCTGCGGTTTTTGTCTTTCTTATTGAAGACCTGGTATCTCCCTCCACAGTCATCAACCAGTTTTTTGACGAAGCTATCACAACCTTTGATGTAACTCTTGATCGACTGACCGTCCAGATCTCCTCCTCTGGTGAATACGATGATGATATAATCTTTGGACTTCTCACCAAAAGCCCTCCTGATCAGTTTCACTGAGTCTTTCTCTTCTGGTGAAATGGCCCCGATCGGCAGCACCAGCAGGAACACGTGAGGACCAGGAGCTAACATCGTGAAACACTTGGAGAGTTCCTCTTGAATCTCTTCATCAGACAGAGTCGTGTTATAAAGGCCGGGCGTGTTGACCACAGTGACCGTCCGTCCATCGATCTCCCCAGTTTCCTTTTCACAGGTGGTGTTGGCTGGTTTTGGGAGGGCTTTGGGAGTGAAAGCCTTTCTGCCTAAAATTATGTTTGCTGTTGAACTTTTTCCACTGCCGGTCTTTCCGATCAACACCACCCTGAGATCATTTTTACTTAGACTGGTTGATCTTCCCATTATTCCCTCTATCTCAGTATCCCACGGCTGTGGAAACTGCTGCTTTTCCTTCATGTTGAGGATAAAGTACCGTCCTTCACAGCTCTGAATGAGCTCCTGGATGTCTTTGTTTTCCTGTAAAAGTTTATCTTTATCTTCAGCCGTCTGATTGGACTCCACTGTGAACAGAATCATGGTGTGAAATTTGACCCGAGACTTGAATGTCTTCTGGATGACCTTGAATTCTTCCTTGTCCTCATCAGTAGGAGGACTCAGAGGTAGGACATGGATTAAGACATTGACACCGTCAGGGTCACACTCAGAGATACACCTGGATAATTCCCTCTGTACTTCCTCTTGAGCTTTTCCAGATAAGCCAGGAAGCTGCAGCACAGAAACCTTTTCTTTCTTTGACTTGTTGGAGGCAGGATGATGCTCTGAAAAGGCCTGAGCTGCAGAAGTCTTCAGTGGTCCCTCCCGTCCACACAAGACCACGTTAAAAACTGTTACTTCATGTGAGGACATGAATCTCAGAGATGAAACGAGTATCTCGCGCACTGAAACAGAAACACAGAGATAGGAGAATAAACTTTAAAAAACCTGCACTGAAGCTGCTTCAGGGTGAAGGGATGGACCTCGGGAACTGCTTTCTTCTTTCAGGTCATTAAACTAGTGAGCTTTAAAAAAGTGTTTAGTTCAACAACAGACCAACGACCTCCTCTGTGCAGCTGACTCTGGACTACTCACTATCCTCATCCTCCTCGATCTCAGTGCAGCATTCGATACCATCTCCCACCCACTGCTCCTGGACTGGCTGGCATTGGGATCACTGGTGCTGCACTTTCCTGGTTCACATCTTACCTCACCGACCGCCAACAATTTGTACAGTTAGGGAACCATAAGTCAGGATGTTTGGGTGTTTCACTGGGTGTTCCCCAGAGGTCAGTCTTGGGTCCACTTCTCTTCATCATTTATCTCCTACCTCTGGGCACAATCCTCCGCCACCATGGGGTCCACTTTCACTGCTACGCCGACGATACTCAGGTCTACATCTCATCCAAACCTACCGCTGCCATCCCTCCCACCTCCCTCATCTTCTGCCTGGAAGATATTCGGAGCTGGATGAGCAGGAATTCCCTGAAGTTCAACAGCAATAAAACAGAGGCCCTGCTCATCGGCTCCAAATCCACCCTCACCAGATCACAATGCACCCCAGTTCCTCCGATCATCATCAACGGCTTCCCTATACCCTTCTCCCCCCAAATACCGTACTCAATATAAGAACCTTCTCCTCACCTACAAAGCTCTGCATGACCTAGCCCCCTCATACCTCTGTGACCTACTCCATGAATACACTCCCTCCCGCACCCTTCGCTCAACCTCTGCTGGACTATTCACAATCCCCACTTCGCGCCTCACAACCGTGGGTGCCCGAGCCTTCAGCAGCTCAGCACCCAGACTGGCCCACTCACTTTAATTGAACACTGCACCTCACTTGCTTTTATCCTGATGATTTGTTTTAATGATGTTTTTATAATGTTGTTTTTATCTTTTGTTGTAAGGTGGCCTTGGATGTCATGAAAGGCGCCTCCAAATAAAATGTATTATTATTATTAGGGCCCGAGCCCCCGAGAATCGGGGGGCGAAGCCCTATTGTAACTGTTAGGATTATTAGGGCCCGAGCCCCCGAGAATCGGGGGGCGAAGCCCTATTGTATCTGTTAGGATTATTAGGGCCCGAGCCCCCGAGAATCGGGGGGCGAAGCCCTATTGTAATCGTTAGGATTATTAGGGCCCGAGCCCCCGAGAATCGGGGCGAGGCCCTCTTGTAACCGTTAGGATTATTATTATTCTTATTATTCTTATTATTATTCTTATTCTTCTTTGTTTCCGCCAAAACAATGCCATTTTGCGTGGCTTTGCCTTGAAGAAAAGGTGAAATGACCTAGCCACAAAATTCTAACTCGGCGAAAAATTTATGATTCCAGTGTCTGCACAAAAATTCATCCCCCCTTGCGCCCCCTAGGGGCTTAAAACTGCAGCCCCTTGGTCTGCTTTAAGCTACAGCCCTGAAATTTGGTGGGTATAACAAGCATGCTCACATGAACAAAAAAGTCTCTTATGACTATCATGAATTCTCAACATGAACTTCGCTATTAGCACGTAAACATGGGATTTTCACGATTTGCAGCCTACACATTTCAATGAACTTGTCCTAGGGCCTTTGTCACACCAACTCCAAACTTGCCATGTGTATACTACACACATTGAACATTAATAATCATAATACAATTTACAGAATAATTTTCCGTTTTGCCAGGACACGGGCTCAAAGTTCGGCATTTTTCAACTTTGTCCAATCTTCACCAAAATCAAGACACATGTTCAGTGTTAAGCCCTGGACACAGCCATGTCCCTATTCCTCCCAGAAATTACCATGCCTCCTGATGGCAATGGCCTGAAATTGCCAAAATTACGTTTATAGGCTATGTATTTCAATGAACTACTCCCAGGTTTTGACTAACATGAACTCCAAACTTGGCTTGTGGAAACTACACACATTAAAGATGAACACTTACAATACAATTCTTATCATCTTGTATGGCTCGGCCACAAATGGCCGCCAAAGTTCACCATTTTGCTACTTCATGAAAATCTTAATAGCTCTCTTGTACAATGTTGGATCAGGCCCAAAATGCACACACATGTTAACTCTCCCATCTCCAACACATCCATATACTTCTTTTCATCTAACAGTACAGCGCCCCTTACTGTTAACAGGAAGTAATGTCTTTTACTCTCTGATTTATAGCCTCTTCATTTTTTGCCATTTTCTTTTTCATTTAACTTGCAAATGTCTGGCACGCCTTCATAAAGCATTACAAATCAGCTCATGTCCTCAAGGTCAAGGGTGTGTCTATGGCACTAGCTTCACCTCGCTAATGTCAAAACACAGCAGGAAGTAGTACTAACTCAGTCATTTAAGGTCTAATTTCTTCCAAACTTCACACACACCATGAAAGTCCATCCCCCAACTCTTCTATAACCTCAAATCTCTGCTACTGCAATAGCGCCACCCACTGGAAATGCTTGATAATATTATTTCATTAATTTTAACGTTTGCTCCAAATTTTACACACATGAAGTCACTCCCACTCCTGACAGCTGTTGACATGAATTACAGTGATAATGCTGCTCCCCCTATGGTACACTAATCATATCAACTATGCTTTCAATGTACTATGTATGCTTGCTTGCGGGGGAACAACCTCATCCATACACAGAGCTCTTGCTTGAGGCACATTTTGCTGCACTTAGCCCGCTTGGGAATTACCCCAATACGGACCATTTTCCGCGGGGCGAGGGCCCGTCATTGCTGCATGCAGCTATATTTATTATTATTCTTCTTTGTTTCTGCCGATATAATGCCACTTTGCGTGCCTTTGGCTTGAAAAAAAGGCGAAATGACCTAGCCACAAAATTCAAACTCGGCGAAAAATTTATGATTCCACTGTCTCTGCAAAAATTCATCCCCCCTCGCGCCCCCTAGGGGCTTAAAACTGCAGCCCCTTGGTCTGCTTTCAGCTACAACCTTGAAATTTGGTGGGTATAACAAGCATGCCCACATGAACAAAAAAGTCTCTTATGACTATCGTGAATTCTCAACACGAACTTCGCTATTAGCATGTAAACATGGGATTTTGACGATTTGTAGCCTACGCATTTGAATGAACTAGTCCTAGGGCTTTTGTCACAGCAACTCCAAACTTGGCATGTGTATACTACACACATTGAACATTAATAATCATAATACAATTTACAGAATAGTTTTCCGTTTGGCTAGGACACGGGCTCAAAGTTCGGCATTTTTCAACTTTGTCTAATCTGCACCAAAATTTACACACATGTTCAGTGTTAAGCCCTGGACACAGCCATGTCCCTATTCCTCCCAGAAATTACAACGCCTCCTGATGGCAATGGCCTCAAATTGCCAAAATTACGTTTATAGGCTGTGTATTTCAATGAACTACTCCCAGGTTTGGACTAAGATGAACTCCAAACTTGCCTTGTGGAAACTACACACATTGAAGATGAACACTTACAATACAATTCTTATCATCTTGTATGGCGTGCCCACAAATGGCCGCCAAAGTTCACCATTTTGCTACTTCATGAAAATCTTAATAGCTCTCTTGTACAATGTTGGATCAGGCCCAAAATGCACACACATGTTAACTCTCCCATCTCCAACACATCCATATACTTCTTTTCATCTAACACTACAGCGCCCCTTACTGTTAACAGGAACTCATGTCTTTTACTCTCTGATTTATAGCCTCTTCATTTTTTGCCATTTTCTTTTTCATTTAACTTGCAAATGTCTGTCACGCCTTCATAAAGCATTACAAATCAGCTCATGTCCTCAAGGTCGAGGGTGTGTCTATGGCACTAGCTTCACCTCGCTAATGTCAAAACACAGCAGGAAGTAGTACTAACTCAGTCATTTAAGGTCTAATTTCTTCAAAACTTCACACACACCATGAAAGTCCATCCCCCAACTCTTCTATAACCTCAAATCTCTGCTACTGCAATAGCGCCACCCACTGGAAATGCTTGATCATATTATTACATTCATTTTAACGTTTGCTCCAAATTTTACACACATGAAGTCACTCCCACTCCTGACTGCTGTTGACATGAATTACAGTGATAATGCTGCTACCCCTATGGTACATATATCATATCAACTATGCTTTCAATGTACCATGTATGCATGCTTGCAAGGAAACAACCTCATCCATACACAGAGCTCTTGCTTGAGGCACATTTTGCTGCACTTAGCCCGCTTGGGAATTACCCCAATACGGACCATTTTCCGCGGGGCGAGGGCCCGTCATTGCTGCATGCAGCTATATTTCTTCTTCTTCTTCTTATTCTTCTTTGTTTCCGCCAAAACAATGCCATTTTGCGTGGCTTTGCCTTGAAAAAAAGGTGAAATGACCTAGCCACAAAATTCAAACTCGGCGAAAAATTTATGATTCCAGTATCTGCACAAAAATTCATCCCCCCTCGCGCCCCCTAGGGGCTTAAAACTGCAGCCCCTTGGTCTGCTTTAAGCTACAGCCCTGAAATTTGGTGGGTATAACAAGCATGCCTAGATGAATAAAAAAGTCTCTTATGACTATCGTGAATTCTCAACACGAACTTCGCTATTAGCACGTAAACTTGGAATTTTCACGATTTGGAGCCTACGCATTTCAACGAACTAGTCCTAGGGCTTTTGTCACACCAACTCCAAACTTGGCATGTGTATACTACACACATTGAAGATCAAAAGTTATAATACAATTTACAGAATATTTTTCCGTTTGGCTATGACACGGGCTCAAAGTTCGGCGTTTTTCAACTTTGTCCAATCTGCACCCAAATTAACACACATGCTCAGTGTTAAGCCCCAGACACAGCCATGTCATGATTCCCCCCACAAAGCACAACGCCTCCTGATGGCAATGGCTTGAAATTGCCAAAATTACTTTTATAGGCTATGTATTTCAATGAACTACTCCCAGGTTTGGACTAAGATGAACTCCAAACTTGCCTTGTGGAAACTACACACATTGAAGATGAACACTTACAATACAATTCTTATCATCTTGTATGGCGTGGCCACAAATGGCCGCCAAAGTTCACCATTTTGCTTCTTCATGAAAATCTTAATAGTTCTCTTGTACAATGTTGGATCAGGCCCAAAATGCACACACATGATACCTCTCCCATCCCCAACACATCCATATACTTCTTTTCATCTAACACTACAGCGCCCCTTACTGTTAACAGGAACTCATGTCTTTTACTCTCTGATTTATAGCCTCTTCATTTTTGGCCATTTTCTTTTTCATTTAACTTGCAAATGTCTGGCACGCCTTCATAAAGCATTACAAATCAGATCATGTCCTGAAGGTCAATGCTGTGTCTATGCCACTAGCTTCACCTGGCTAATGTCAAAACACAGCAGGAAGTAGTACTAACTCAGTCATTTAAGGTCTAATTTCTTCCAAACTTCACACACACCATGAAAGTCCATCCCCCAACTCTTCTATAACCTCAAATCTCTGCTACTGCAATAGCGCCACCCACTGGAAATGCTTGATAATATTATTACTTTCATTTTAACATTTGCTCCCAATTTTACACACATCAACTCACTCCCACTCCTGACTGCTGTTGACATGCATCACAGTGATAATGCAGCTCCCCCTATTGGACACTAATCATATCCACTATGATTTCAATGTATAATTTATGCTTGCGGGGGAACAACCTCATCCATACACATAGCTCTTGCTTGAGGCACATTTTGCTGCACTTAGGCTGCTTGGGAATTACCCCAAGACGGACCATTTCCCGCGGGGCGAGGGCCCGTCATTGCTGCATGCAGCTATATTTAGTTTTTATTTTTGCATTTTCTTGAAGAAAATATATGGGTCGAAAATGACCCGTAACACCACAGATGTTGTGAAAGTTAATCATTTTTAAATGAAAAAATAAATCAAGCAAATTAATTTCAGAGATGTTTTTCCCTGAGTAATATTCAGGGAACACAACATCCTTTCATTCATTTATATGATTCTCTTGAGATTCATTTTGCTTTTGCTTTTTAAATTGACATCAGGAGGGGGTGGGGGGGCAGAGACCTACAACCTACAACAAAAATATTAAACCCAACATTTTATGGATATGGAAACCTTACAAGGTAACCAAGAGATGAGAAAAAAATTGGATGATAAGATTTTGTTTTTGGTGTATTTTAAAGCTGATTTAAGACAACAGAAACAGTAACAGAAAAGCTAACACAGGAGGAAGGTTAAAAAGGTTAAGGTAAGAAAAACATCACAATATTTACTGGCACATCAAAAGGGACACTTACTGGGTTCATGCAAAGGGAAAAAAATACAAAAAAAAAAATACAAAAAAATCACAATATATTGTGACAGTGGAGGAGAGACCAGTCTGGACTGCAAGGTTTGCTTTTAACAAAAATCACAGTCTATTTACGTTAGGGAAACGGGTAGGGGAGAAAACACAACCAATCTTCTTCCCGGTCTGGGGTAGCCTCTAGTCTGCGGGGTCCAGACTGGTGTCCTCCTGGAGAGAGAGGCAAAAAAAGGGATGGGTTTTTTAAAGCTCACACTTTTTATTTCTGCCCTTCCTGGTCTCAGCCACCTGCTCCTCTCTCTTCTCTTCTCTCTTCTGTCTCCCTTTCCACTCCTCTCACCCCCCAGCACCCTCTGATCTTTGATTGTCTTCAGCTGGGCTCTCTCCAGCCTTGGGTCACCTGGCAGGGTAGGTACCTATGATATGACCCTGCCCAGCTGGTGTCTGCTCAGTCCTCCTCTCTGGCGCCCTCTGCTGGCCATGAGACACCAGTGGTGGGGGGAGACACCACAATATATTTGAGTAAACTGTGTTGAAGATGGCTTATCAAATTTGATACAGCGGGTATATAAGGTCATGTAACTCTGAAACAGTCAATGGCCATTTACTTGCATTTCATGCATTATGTCTAAAATCAAGCAACATACAGTCTTTTTATTTTCAAATGACATAGTTTGCTACATTTAGAGTTAAAACTTAGCTATGAAACTTGCTGTAAGCACGGACCAGAACTGGAGCTACGTTGCCCATGTGTACTGTCAGAAATGCAGAGTGCATCTTTGCTTAAACAAGGAGAGAAACTGTTTTCAGGCCTTCCACCATGCAAAATAAAAGGTTGTGAACTGCAAAATGAAAAAAATACTAAAATGTTGTTGTTGTTGTTGTTTTTTTCCAGACTTCCACCCAGCCAGTTCCATTGGTGGCTTTCTCACTACTGCATGATGGTAGCACTGTTTGTGTTTGGAAGTATAAATTTGTTAGTCATGTTAGTCATATAACTGCCCCCGTGACCTACTATAACTATATCAATATCTTTTGAGGTTCGTGCCCCTGGTAGGTGTTGACACACTTAAAACAAGTTTCGTGGGAAGATGGCCCACTGGACACTCCGTCGCGCCCTTGATGCAGAGTTAATAGACACATAGGAATGTGCATACTTACCAGCATACTTACAACAGCCCACAGTCTTCCTCCTTGGCCATTGGCTCTGCTCCTGGATGTAGACGGTTCGTTGAGTGTGCAGGAAGACGGAAGAGAATGGCTCGCCAGGAATGCCCTTCTCTAGGGATGCCACCGCAGTTCCCCAATACAAGCATATGTGGCTGACACAACATATCCAGTCCAGCTCCCAGACATGCCCAACCTGCCTGGACAATGGAGGGGCCACCAGTCCATCAGGGCTCAAACCTTTGGAATGCTCCACCCTCACGTGAAAACAAACCTCCAGCAAAAGACCCTGCCACGCTCACAGTCCAAACCTGGCTCACGCCACCCAGTACTGGGTCCAACAAGTGTGATCCCCTGGCCCTTCTGACACCTCGAGCTAAGGGCTTATTGACCTGGAAGTTCTGACACCCACTCAGCAAAGCCTCCGAACTGGTCTGTGCTGTAACCAGGGAACCTGGCCGGGTCGTAGGGGAACCCCATCCAGTCCGGGCGCCTAGACATGCCCAGCTTGCCTGGACAATAGAGGGGCCACCTTAGATCTACCCAGAGGGAGGTATTTCGCATGTGGCCCCTTCAACATCCTGGCCCCCCTTGCCAGCTGTACATGAATAAGTCACACGGGCTGGGAAAAGTCCATCAGGGCTCAAACCTTTGGAATGCTCCACCCTCAAGTGTGAACAAACCTCCAGCAGAAACCCCTGCCTCGCTCACAGAAGAAACCCGGCCTACGCCCCCCAGTGGTGGGTCCAACACGAATAACCCCTGGCCCTTCTGACACCTCGAGCTAAGGGCTTATTGACCTGGAAGTCCTGACACCCACTCAGCAAAGCCTCCAGTTCTGGTCTGAGCTTTAACCAGGGAACCTGGCCGGGTCGTAGGGGAACCCCATCCAGTCTGGGCGCCTAGACATGCCCAGCTTGCCTGGACAATAGAGGGGCCACCTTAGATCTACCCAGAGGGAGGTATTTCGCATGTGGCCCCTTCAACATCCTGGCCCCCCTTGCCAGCTGTACATGAATAAGTCACACGGGCTGGGAAAAGTCCATCAGGGCTCAAACCTTTGGAATGCTCCACCCTCAAGTGTGAACAAACCTCCAGCAGAAACCCCTGCCTCGCTCACAGTAGAAACCCGGCCTACGCCCCCCAGTGGTGGGTCAAACACGAATAACCCCTGGCCCTTCTGACACCTCGAGCTAAGGGCTTATTGACCTGGAAGTCCTGACACCCACTCAGCAAAGCCTCCAGTTCTGGTCTGAGCTGGAACCAGGGAACCTGGCCGGGTCGTAGGGGAACCTCATCCAGTCCGGGCACCTAGACATGCCCAGCCTGCCAGGGCAATGGAGGGGCCACCTTAGATCTACCCAGAGGGAGGTATTTCGCATGTGGCACCTTCAACATCCTGGCCCCCCTTGCCAGCTGTACATGAATAAGTCACACGGGCTGGGAAAAGTCCATCAGGGCTCATACCTTTGGAATGCTCCACCCTCAAGTGTGAACAAACCTCCAGCAGAAACCCCTGCCTCGCTCATAGAAGAAACCCGGCCTACGCCCCCCCAGTGGTGGGTCAAACACGAATATCCCCTGGCCCTTCTGACACCTCGAGCTAAGGGCTTATTGACCTGGAAGTCCTGACACCCACTCAGCAAAGCCTCCAGTTCTGGTCTGAGCTTGAACCAGGGAACCTGGCCGGGACATAAGGGAACCCCATCCAGTCCGGGCGCCTAGACATGCCCAGCTTGCCAGGGCAATGGAGGGGCCACCTTAGATCTACCCAGAGGGAGGTATTTCGCATGTGGCCCCTTCAACATCCTGGCCCCCCTAACCAGCTGTACATGAATAAGTCACACGGGCTGGGAAAAGTCCATCAGGGCTCATACCTTTGGAATGCTCCACCCTCAAGTGTGAACAAACCTCCAGCAGAAACCCCTGCCTCGCTCACAGTAGAAACCCGGCCTAAGCCCCCCAGTGGTGGGTCAAACACGAATAACCCCTGGCCCTTCTGACACCTCGAGCTAAGGGCTTATTGACCTGGAAGTCCTGACACCCACTCAGTAAAGCCTCCAGTTCTGGTCTGAGCTGGAACCAGGGAACCTGGCCGGGTCGTAGGGGAACCCCATCCAGTCCGGGCGCCTAGACATGCCCAGCTTGCCTGGACAATGGAGGGGCCACCTTAGATCTACCCAGAGGGAGGTATTTCGCATGTGGCACCTTCAACATCCTGGCCCCCCTTGCCAGCTGTACATGAATAAGTCACACGGGCTGGGAAAAGTCCATCAGGGCTCAAACCTTTGGAATGCTCCACCCTCAAGTGTGAACAAACCTCCAGCAGAAACCCCTGCCTCGCTCATAGAAGAAACCCGGCCTACGTCCCCCAGTGGTGGGTCAAACACGAATAACCCCTGGCCCTTCTGACACCTCGAGCTAAGGGCTTATTGACCTGGAAGTCCTGACACCCACTCAGCAAAGCCTCCAGTTCTAGTCTGAGCTTGAACCAGGGAACCTGGCCGGGTCATAAGGGAACCCCATCCAGTCCGGGCACCTAGACATGCCCAGCTTGCCAGGGCAATGGAGGGGCCACCTTAGATCTACCCAGAGGGAGGTATTTCGCATGTGGCACCTTCAACATCCTGGCCCCCCTTGCCAGCTGTACATGAATAAGTCACACGGGCTGGGAAAAGTCCATCAGGGCTCATACCTTTGGAATGCTCCACCCTCAAGTGTGAACAAACCTCCAGCAGAAACCCCTGCCTCGCTCACAGTAGAAACCCGGCCTACGCCCCCCAGTGGTGGGTCCAACACAAATAACCCCTGGCCCTTCTGACACCTCGAGCTAAGGGCTTATTGACCTGGAGGTTCTGACACCCACTCAGCCAAGCCTCCAGTACCAGTCCGTGTCGGAACCAGGAGAACCTGGCTAGGTTGTAGCGGAACCTCCCCAGTCCGGGTGCCCAGATATGCCCAACCTGCCAGGGCAATGGAGGGGCCACCAGAGGGAGGTATTTCGCGTGTGGCCCCTTCAACTTCCTGGCACCTCTGTCGGTTGTGATAAACCAGAAGCAGGGACTGGGAACAGTCCTTCTTACTTTGACTTTAGCCTCCGGTGGGCAGTTCTGGAGCCTGACCTCGAGTTTCGTGTGGATATTAAGCCACTGTATGCATCAGCAACCAAGTCAAAAATACCACAGTGGTCCTGGGTCAGGCAGGTGCAGAAAAGAGTCACCCCACCATCATTGGCGTTAATCATTCCCTGAGAAATGGCTCTTTTAGGCGGGCATTCTCCACAGGTGGCAGGAACGCACAAACTCGCACAAAGCCTGAGGAGCAAATGGACTTTGGTGCAAACGGCAAGCGACAGTAGCAGCAGCGACATTAGCTCAGTGGGTAGAGAGAATGCTTGGGGACCGTGGGATCCGGGTTCAAAGCAATGATTTTCAATCAGTTGACTGAGAATTGTAACTGGACTCGATGCTTGTGAAAATGGACTTTAGCCTGAAAAAGCAGCAGTGATAACTCTTGGTCAGGTTCTGAAATCATGCCACACAAACACAAACACAAACACAGTATAGTCCAATTCACTGCCACTGGAGCTTGGGTTTTCTGTGTCACGAGATCCCTTGATCAAGCCCTCATTCAGGCCACAAACAAGTGAACAATGGGCTAGGGGATCACTGTCAGATGATCGCTCAGTGTGCAGCCACCTGAGCTCTGGCCAGAACCCCCTTGGTTCTCATTCAATCTCAGGCGGTACGCTTGGACCACGAACTGGGGGATATCTTGGAAGCCATTTACCCAGTTTTCAGCCCCCTGAGCCGGGCTGCTCTCTGGCCAGAACCCCCTTGGTTCTCATTCAATCTCAGGCGGTACGCTTGGACCACGAACTGGGGGATATCTTGGAAGCCATTTACCCAGTTTTCAGCCCCCTGAGCCGGGCTGCTCTCTGGCCAGAACCCCCTTGGTTCTCATTCAATCTCAGGCGGTACGCTTGGACCACGAACTGGGGGATATCTTGGAAGCCATTTACCCAGTTTTCAGCCCCCTGAGCCGGGCTGCTCTCTGGCCAGAACCCCCTTGGTTCTCATTCAATCTCAGGCGGTACGCTTGGACCACGAACTGGGGGATATCTTGGAAGCCATTTACCCAGTTTTCAGCCCCCTGAGCCGGGCTGCTCTCTGGCCAGAACCCCCTTGGTTCTCATTCAATCTCAGGCGGTACGCTTGGACCACGAACTGGGGGATATCTTGGAAGCCATTTACCCAGTTTTCAGCCCCCTGAGCCGGGCTGCTCTCTGGCCAGAACCCCCTTGGTTCTCATTCAATCTCAGGCGGTACGCTTGGACCACGAACTGGGGGATATCTTGGAAGCCATTTACCCAGTTTTCAGCCCCCTGAGCCGGGCTGCTCTCTGGCCAGAACCCCCTTGGTTCTCATTCAATCTCAGGCGGTACGCTTGGACCACGAACTGGGGGATATCTTGGAAGCCATTTACCCAGTTTTCAGCCCCCTGAGCCGGGCTGCTCTCTGGCCAGAACCCCCTTGGTTCTCATTCAATCTCAGGCGGTACGCTTGGACCACGAACTGGGGGATATCTTGGAAGCCATTTACCCAGTTTTCAGCCCCCTGAGCCGGGCTGCTCTCTGGCCAGAACCCCCTTGGTTCTCATTCAATCTCAGGCGGTACGCTTGGACCACGAACTGGGGGATATCTTGGAAGCCATTTACCCAGTTTTCAGCCCCCTGAGCCGGGCTGCTCTCTGGCCAGAACCCCCTTGGTTCTCATTCAATCTCAGGCGGTACGCTTGGACCACGAACTGGGGGATATCTTGGAAGCCATTTACCCAGTTTTCAGCCCCCTGAGCCGGGCTGCTCTCTGGCCAGAACCCCCTTGGTTCTCATTCAATCTCAGGCGGTACGCTTGGACCACGAACTGGGGGATATCTTGGAAGCCATTTACCCAGTTTTCAGCCCCCTGAGCCGGGCTGCTCTCTGGCCAGAACCCCCTTGGTTCTCATTCAATCTCAGGCGGTACGCTTGGACCACGAACTGGGGGATATCTTGGAAGCCATTTACCCAGTTTTCAGCCCCCTGAGCCGGGCTGCTCTCTGGCCAGAACCCCCTTGGTTCTCATTCAATCTCAGGCGGTACGCTTGGACCACGAACTGGGGGATATCTTGGAAGCCATTTACCCAGTTTTCAGCCCCCTGAGCCGGGCTGCTCTCTGGCCAGAACCCCCTTGGTTCTCATTCAATCTCAGGCGGTACGCTTGGACCACGAACTGGGGGATATCTTGGAAGCCATTTACCCAGTTTTCAGCCCCCTGAGCCGGGCTGCTCTCTGGCCAGAACCCCCTTGGTTCTCATTCAATCTCAGGCGGTACGCTTGGACCACGAACTGGGGGATATCTTGGAAGCCATTTACCCAGTTTTCAGCCCCCTGAGCCGGGCTGCTCTCTGGCCAGAACCCCCTTGGTTCTCATTCAATCTCAGGCGGTACGCTTGGACCACGAACTGGGGGATATCTTGGAAGCCATTTACCCAGTTTTCAGCCCCCTGAGCCGGGCTGCTCTCTGGCCAGAACCCCCTTGGTTCTCATTCAATCTCAGGCGGTACGCTTGGACCACGAACTGGGGGATATCTTGGAAGCCATTTACCCAGTTTTCAGCCCCCTGAGCCGGGCTGCTCTCTGGCCAGAACCCCCTTGGTTCTCATTCAATCTCAGGCGGTACGCTTGGACCACGAACTGGGGGATATCTTGGAAGCCATTTACCCAGTTTTCAGCCCCCTGAGCCGGGCTGCTCTCTGGCCAGAACCCCCTTGGTTCTCATTCAATCTCAGGCGGTACGCTTGGACCACGAACTGGGGGATATCTTGGAAGCCATTTACCCAGTTTTCAGCCCCCTGAGCCGGGCTGCTCTCTGGCCAGAACCCCCTTGGTTCTCATTCAATCTCAGGCGGTACGCTTGGACCACGAACTGGGGGATATCTTGGAAGCCATTTACCCAGTTTTCAGCCCCCTGAGCCGGGCTGCTCTCTGGCCAGAACCCCCTTGGTTCTCATTCAATCTCAGGCGGTACGCTTGGACCACGAACTGGGGGATATCTTGGAAGCCATTTACCCAGTTTTCAGCCCCCTGAGCCGGGCTGCTCTCTGGCCAGAACCCCCTTGGTTCTCATTCAATCTCAGGCGGTACGCTTGGACCACGAACTGGGGGATATCTTGGAAGCCATTTACCCAGTTTTCAGCCCCCTGAGCCGGGCTGCTCTCTGGCCAGAACCCCCTTGGTTCTCATTCAATCTCAGGCGGTACGCTTGGACCACGAACCGGGGGATATCTTGGAAACATTTACCCAGATCCGGGCTGCTCTCTGGCCAGAACCCCCTTGGTTCTCATTCAATCTCAGGCGGTACGCTTGGACCACGAACCGGGGGATATCTTGGAAACATTTACCCAGTTTTCAGCCCCCTGAGCCAGGCTGCTCTCTGGCCAGAACCCCCTTGGTTCTCATTCAATCTCAGGTGGTACGCTTGGACCACGAACCGGGGGATATCTTGGAAACATTTACCCAGTTTTCAGCCCCCTGAGCCGGGCTGCTCTCTGGCCAGAACCCCCTTGGCATTCAAACTCAGGCAGCACGTGTGGACCATGAGCCAATTCGGGGTTCAGTGCCTTGCTCAAGGACACTAGGGCATGCGACTGCTGTCTGCTGGACTCGAACCCTGGACCTTTGGATTGAGAGGCGACCACTCTGCCACTGAGCTACAGCCCAGGGCAGAGCCACCTGAGCTGGGTTCTTCTCTAGAGCCAGACCCCTGAGGCCAGGGACACTTTCTGTGAGAGCCAGACCCTGAGGCCAGGGAGACTTTCTGCTAGAGCCAGGCCATAGTGCACAATTTGTGGACACATTGTTTTCAATGTCCCCCTGTTCTGCTCTGGAGGTCCCCTGTTTCTGAAAACGTGATTCTCAAAAATGGGATGATGGTGGTTAGCCGATGGGACGTCACACAGCCACCAAAACACAGTATAACCATTGCGTGCTATGGCTATTAGGTTCGAGGAGTAGCCCAATCATTGATGTTTGGTGCCCCTGGTAGGTTGGGCCGCTAACCAGGGGCTCAGAGAGGATGACACTTTGAAAATTTTCACTCTACTGCCAGCTCATACCCCTGGTAAGACGCCCTGCCGACCAGGCTAAAGTTAATTCCATGATGTTGAATGAAGTGCAGTGTAGTTTGGGATGCATCAGCTCTCAGCTGTCTGGAATCCATACCGACAATTACTTAGAACACAATATCTGTTAATAAAATTGTCCAACCTAAAATGTGTTTTTCTCCATTTTTGAAAGTGGAATTACTTTCGCTATTTTCAATTTTTTCTATTGAAAAAGATAAAATTACACACACAGCCAACTATATAAAATAAATAAATAAATGGAAAATATATATATATATATATATATATATATATATATATATATATATATATATATATATATATATATATATAGTGGTTCAATAATCACATCAGTTATGTTTTAAACTAACATCATGTCCATACCTACACAGTCATTGGATCTTTTGCTTGCACAACTTTTCGCAATACTGAATATTTCAACTTTCTTTACTCTACCAAGAAAAAACACTTATAACTGATCTATGGACAATAGAAGGAAGCTTGCACAGTCAAAAGCACAACTACGTTGGCGCAGTCAGGAGAGAGCTTGTGTTATGTCCAACAGATCCCGGGTTCAAGCCCAGAAGCGGGTGTATTTTTTTTTTTAAGCAAACTTAGACTAGTAACTGATCTATGGACTATAGAAAGAAGCCGCTCAGTCAAAAGCACAACTACGTTGGCGCAGTCAGGAGAGAGCTTGGGTTGACTCCAATAGACCCCAGGTTCAAGCCCAGAAGCGGGTGTGTTTTTTTTTTTTTTGCAAACTTAGACTAGTAACTGATCTATGGACAATAGAAGGAAGCTTGCACAGTCAAAAGCACAACTACGTTGGCGCAGTCAGGAGAGAGCTTGGGTTGAGTCCAATAGACCCCAGGTTCAAGCCCAGAAGCGGGTGTGTTTTTTTTTTTTGGAAACTTAGACTAGTAACTGATCTATGGACAATAGAAGGAAGCTTGCACAGTCAAAAGCACAACTACGTTGGCGCAGTCAGGAGAGAGCTTGTGTTATGTCCAACAGATCCCGGGTTCAAGCCCAGAAGCGGGTGTGGTTTTTTTTTTGCAAACTTAGACTAGTAACTGATCTATGGACAATAGAAGGAAGCTTGCACAGTCAAAAGCACAACTACGTTGGCGCAGTCAGGAGAGAGCTTGGGTTGAGTCCAATAGACCCCAGGTTCAAGCCCAGAAGCGGGTGTGTTTTTTTTTTTTGCAAACTTAGACTAGTAACTGATCTATGGACAATAGAAGGAAGCTTGCACAGTCAAAAGCACAACTACGTTGGCGCAGTCAGGAGAGAGCTTGTGTTATGTCCAACAGATCCCGGGTTCAAGCCCAGAAGCGGGTGTATTTTTTTTTTTAAGCAAACTTAGACTAGTAACTGATCTGTGGACTATAGAAAAAGCCGCACAGTCAAAAGCACAACTACGTTGGCGCAGTCAGGAGAGAGCTTGGGTTGAGGTCAACATACCTCGGGTTCAAGCCTAGGAGCAGGTGTATTTTTTTTTAAGCAAATTTAGACTAGTAACTGATCTATGGACAATAGAAGGAAGCTTGCACAGTCAAAAGCACAACTACGTTGGCGCAGTCAGGAGAGAGCTTGTGTTATGTCCAACAGATCCCGGGTTCAAGCCCAGAAGCGGGTGTGTTTTTTTTTTGTTGCAAACTTAGACTAGTAACTGATCTATGGACAATAGAAGGAAGCTTGCACAGTCAAAAGCACAACTACGTTGGCGCAGTCAGGAGAGAGCTTGTGTTATGTCCAACAGATCCCGGGTTCAAGCCCAGAAGCGGGTGTGTTTTTTTTTTGTTGCAAACTTAGACTAGTAACTGATCTATGGACAATAGAAGGAAGCTTGCACAGTCAAAAGCACAACTACGTTGGCGCAGTCAGGAGAGAGCTTGTGTTATGTCCAACAGATCCCGGGTTCAAGCCCAGAAGCGGGTGTGTTTTTTTTTTGTTGCAAACTTAGACTAGTAACTGATCTATGGACAATAGAAGGAAGCTTGCACAGTCAAAAGCACAACTACGTTGGCGCAGTCAGGAGAGAGCTTGTGTTATGTCCAACAGATCCCGGGTTCAAGCCCAGAAGCGGGTGTGTTTTTTTTTTTAAGCAAACTTAGACTAGTAACTGATCTATGGACTATAGAAGGAAGCTTGCACAGTCAAAAGCACAACTACGTTGGCGCAGTCAGGAGAGAGCTTGGGTTGAGTCCAATAGACCCCAGGTTCAAGCCCAGAAGCGGGTGTGTTTTTTTTTTGTTGCAAACTTAGACTAGTAACTGATCTATGGACAATAGAAGGAAGCTTGCACAGTCAAAAGCACAACTACGTTGGCGCAGTCAGGAGAGAGCTTGTGTTATGTCCAACAGATCCCGGGTTCAAGCCCAGAAGCGGGTGTGTTTTTTTTTTGCAAACTTAGACTAGTAACTGATCTATGGACTATAGAAGGAAGCTTGCACAGTCAAAAGCACAACTACGTTGGCGCAGTCAGGAGAGAGCTTGGGTTATGTCCAACAGATCCCGGGTTCAAGCCCAGAAGCGGGTGTGTTTTTTTTTTGCAAACTTAGACTAGTAACTGATCTATGGACTATAGAAGGAAGCTTGCACAGTCAAAAGCACAACTACGTTGGCGCAGTCAGGAGAGAGCTTGGGTTGAGTCCAATAGACCCCAGGTTCAAGCCCAGAAGCGGGTGTGTTTTTTTTTTTTGCAAACTTAGACTAGTAACTGATCTATGGACAATAGAAGGAAGCTTGCACAGTCAAAAGCAAAACTACGTTGGCGCAGTCAGGAGAGAGCTTGTGTTATGTCCAACAGATCCCGGGTTCAAGCCCAGAAGCGGGTGTATTTTTTTTTTTAAGCAAATTTAGACTAGTAACTGATCTATGGACTATAGAAGGAAGCCGCTCAGTCAAAGCACAACTCCGTTGGCGCAGTCAGGAGAGAGCTGGGGTTGAGGTCAACATACCTCGGGTTCAAGCCTAGGAGCAGGTGTATTTTTTTTTAAGCAAATTTAGACTAGTAACTGATCTATGGACTATAGAGGTATATAGATGCGATTTTTGGATGAAGGAAAAAAAGAATTTGTAATTATAATAATAATCTTAGTAATAATAATTATTATAATAATTCGTCCTTACAGTGGGTACAAGTTTAAATTTTTTAAATGTATAAAAGAATCACTTTATATCTGTTTATTGCATCAGGGCTTCTTGACTTTCTCGGGAACCTTGATTTCAACCAAATTCAACAAAAACCTTTTTTTTTTCACGACATGATAAAATGCTCTGGTTGAAATTATATCCTTTGTAGTGTCAGGGTTGGTTTTGACCCGGTCATAAAAATAAGATTATAAAGCAACTTTTGGAGCCAAAATAGAAATCACAAATGTACTTTCAGCCAACACAGCAGGGGGAGTTGACGGCGCACCAGGGGGAGGTGTCAGCAGATTCATGTTGGCGCAGTGTCACCATGTGGAATCACCTTTACATTATCGTCATGATCAGAACCCACCTCCGGTGAAGGAAGGTATTTCTATGGAAAATTGTGGCTGTTGTCACCTTTTATATCATAAGACAATTTGTGCCTTTATTCTGTTATATGTTGACTGTACTTTGAGGGTGACAGAAGAAAGAAAATCAGATCATTTTAAATAGTTACCACTGGTGGGATCGAACCCACGCTTGCAAGTAAAACATGGATCACCGTGCATCTATGTCCTACCCTCTAACCACTCAGCCACTGACTTTCCTGTGACAGGGACACACAGTCTACTATCTGACATGTCTTGATTCACGGTTATTCCAGTCTAGTATAACTGGGGCGGTTCACCTGTCAAAGGATCACGCAGGTGTCCTAATGCCAGCTCAGGGAGGACGGAAACCTCCCGTGGAGCTGAAGGACAAAAGCTCGCTTGATCTTGATTTTCAGTATGAATACGGACCGTCAAATCGGAGCCTCACGATCCTTCTGACTTTTTGGCTTTTAAGCAGGTGTCAGAAAAGTTAACAAAAGGTCTCAGCTTATGTTTCTGAACAAGAACATCAAATATTACAGGTATAGATTCATTTAATGTGACACCTGCAGTTCACATGGCGTCTTTCAGAAGCTTGTCAGACCTTCTCTGAGACGCAGCTAAGGTAAGCCTGACGTTTAGCCTGACTGGGACCAGGCTTGTCGCACTGGCTAATTTACCATGCTTACCAAACCACGCTAGCCTTAAGCCTCGTTTGTGGAACCCAACGCTCGCTAAAGTTAGCCAGGCTAACCCAAATAAGCCAGGCTTTGAGCTAAGCCAGCTTCGTGGAATACCCCCAAGCTCTTGCACACAGATATATTTTTTAAAACTCTGATTTATCATTCTAATAGTTTCAAAAGTAATAATTGATTTCCAATGGCTTGATTGGTTCTTATACAAATAACTTCTTAATTCATTTTTTTGTGTTGAGACCTGTTCTGTATTTCAATATGTTCATATTAAAGTCCTATTGCTGACATTTTTTTATTATTATTATTAGGGCCCGAGCCCCCGAGAATCGGGGGGCGAAGCCCTCTTGTAACCGTTAGGATTATTATTAGGGCCCGAGCCCCGGGAACCGGGGGCGAAGCCCTCTTGTAACCGTTAGGATTATTATTATTATTAGGGCCTGAGCCCTGGGAACCAGGGGCGTAAGCCCTATTGAAATCCTTGCGATTATTATTTATGTTTCTTTCTGCCGCATTAACCCCAAATTGCGCGCAGACGCTTGGCGAAAACGCGAACAGACGTGTACCCAAAAATTACATGCCCCAAAAAATTTATGAATTTGCAACTTGCACAAAAATGAACGCTCCATAGCGCCCCCTAGTGGCTTAAAACTGCAGCCCCTAGGCCGACATTGAGCTACAGCCCTGAAATTTTGCACACATAACAAGCATGCCCACACGTACAAAAAAGTCTCTTATGAGTTGCGTGATTTCTGAACACGAACTTCGCTATTTGCACCTAAACTTCGAAATTTAGCGATTTTGGCCTACGTATTTGAACGAACTTGTCCTAGGGTTTTTGACTTATCAACTCCAAACTTGGCATATGTATACAATCCACAGTGAGGATTAAAAGTTATTAAAAGATTGTTTTTATCTTGATGGGCGTGGCTACGACGTGGGCTCAAAGTTCGGCATTTCCTCAACTTTCTCCGATATACACCAAAACGGACACACATGTTCAGTGTTGCGTCCCGGACACAGCCATGTAATTATTTCCTCAAAAAAGTACAGCGCCCACTACTGGCAAAGGCCTGAAATTGGAAAAATTACATGTATAGGGTACATATTTGAACGAACTAGTCCTAGGTTTTTTCTCAGATCGACTCCAAACTTGGCCTGTGTGAACAACACATGTGAAAGACAAAAAGTTATTAAAAGATTGTTTTCATATTTTTGGGCGTGGTCACAAATGACCGTCAAAGTTGGCCATTTTTCCACTTTTTGAAAATCTTAATAATTCCCCTGTACAATGTTTGATCAGGACAAAAATTCACACACACGTTCACTGTCTGATCCTGATTCCATTTCTATCATTAGTTGCCTTAACATTAATGCTCCATAGCGCCACCAAGGGGCTGAAAATTTTGGCTTCCCGACTACTTTGAGCTACAGGCCTAAAATTTGGTACGCATAACAATCATGCCAAGACCTACAAAAAATTGTATTATGACCATAGTCAATTCCGAACAGGAAGTTCGAAATTTGGACATAAACCTCGGATTTTTACGATTTTTAGCCTCAGACTAAATGGAACAATTCCTTGGTTTTTCATCCGATCAATGCCAAACTTGGCCTGTGTGAACAACACATATAAAAGATAAAAATGTATTAAAACATTGTTATAATATTTGTGGGCGTGGCCACAAATGACCGTCAAAGTTGGCCATTTTGCAACTTTTTGAAAATCTTAATAGCTCTCCTGTACAATGTTGGAACAGGACAACAATTCACACACATGTTCACTGTCACAGCCTGATTGTATTTCTATTATTATTTAAATTAAAGTTAATGCTCCATAGCGCCACCAAGGGGCTCTAAATTTTTGTCCCCCTGGCCGCATTGAGCTACAGGCCTGAAATTTGGTGGGTATAAAAATCATGCCAATGCCTACAAAAAACTCTATTATGACCATGGTGAATTCAAAACAGGAAGTCCGCTATTTGGCCATTAACATCGGATTTTGACAATTTTTAGCCTCAGATGAAATGGAACAATTCCTTGGTTTTTCATCAGATCAACTCCAAACTTGGCATGTTTATACTACACTCACTGACATTGATATGTTCCAAACGGATTTTTGCTACGTGAATGGTCGTGGCCACAAATGAGGATCAAAGTTGACGATTTTAACTGTTTCATTAAAACCTTAATGGTTATCTAGAACAGTGTTGGATCAGGGCCAAAATGCACACAGAGGTTCAGTGTCAAAGCCTCAGTGCATTTCTATCACTGGATGCACTAACATTTATGCTCCATAGCGCCACCAGGGGGCTCATATCTGCAGCATGTCCAGCTACTTTAAGCTATGGGCATCATAAGTTTTGGGCTCAACTCTCATGCCTAGACCTATGGCTTCTGGCTGAGCCAGATTTTGTTGCTCATGCGGCAGTTGGGACATGCAGGCAATGTTATGGAAACACTGTGGAGACATTCTGCTGTCTGCAACAGCGTTTGCAGAACCTGTTTGACAGTGAATCATAAATGCTGTGGGTTAACATTTTTTTGTTAGAGGGCTGCATACCCCTCCATGTGCTCACCAGAGGGACACTGACTGCCATTCAGTACCAGGTTTGATCCTCATACACACATGCACACAGAGGCTCTGTGTCACAGCTTCAGTGCATTTCCATCACTGGTTGCACTTACGTTAGTGCTACATAGCACTTCATAAAGTTGTTTCTTTATTTAAACATAAATTCTAGCCTCCATTCCTTTACAACAAAATGATCTGTGACCCTGTTGTAGCATCCTGGTGTTTTTTCCAGGAGTTTTACCACTGTTCTCTCAATTACCAGCACAGCTAGACTGCATAAACACCCTTACCCCATTGTGTTGCAGGTGTAAGACTTTGAACAGGGCAAACTCCTCTCAACACATGCAGGCTGTCAGTGTTACTGACATGGCTGAAGCTCCGCAGCTATAGCTGTATCTGCTTCTTGGTGAAATCAGAAAAAATCTTTATACACAACGCTTGTTCTTTATAAAACAGGTAAACTCACTGGACATCAATGAAGCCTCTAGATCACTCCACAGCATCTGAATGTACCACTCACAAGATGCTCCGTTGGAACGTGCCTAAACCTATGGCTCTAGGCTGAGCCACATTTTGCAGCTAATGTGGCGGTGGCTGAGCCACAATTCGCTGCTCATGCGGCAGCTGGGACATGCTCCTATTGGCAGGCATTGGGCAAGCACATGTGGCGGCTGCGACACGCTCCGACTGGCGCACACAGGGCGAAGGCCCGTTCAACGCTGCTCGCAGCTTTAATTAGGGCCCGAGCCCCCGAGAATCGGGGCGAGGCCCTCTTGTAACCGTTAGGATTATTATTATTCTTATTATTCTTATTATTATTCTTATTCTTCTTTGTTTCCGCCAAAACAATGCCATTTTGCGTGGCTTTGCCTTGAAGAAAAGGTGAAATGACCTAGCCACAAAATTCTAACTCGGCGAAAAATTTATGATTCCAGTGTCTGCACAAAAATTCATCCCCCCTTGCGCCCCCTAGGGGCTTAAAACTGCAGCCCCTTGGTCTGCTTTAAGCTACAGCCCTGAAATTTGGTGGGTATAACAAGCATGCTCACATGAACAAAAAAGTCTCTTATGACTATCGTCAATTCTCAACATGAACTTCGCTATTAGCACGTAAACATGGGATTTTGACGATTTGTAGCCTACGCATTTGAACGAACTAGTCCTAGGGCTTTTGTCACAGCAACTCCAAACTTGGCATGTGTATACTACACACATTGAACATTAATGATCATAATACAATTTACAGAATAGTTTTCCGTTTGGCTAGGACACGGGCTCAAAGTTCGGCATTTTTCAACTTTGTCTAATCTGCACCAAAATTTACACACATGTTCAGTGTTAAGCCCTGGACACAGCCATGTCCCTATTCCTCCCAGAAATTACAACGCCTCCTGATGGCAATGGCCTCAAATTGCCAAAATTACGTTTATAGGCTGTGTATTTCAATGAACTACTCCCAATGTTGGACTAAGTTGAACTCCAAACTTGCCTTGTGGAAACTACACACATTGAAGATGAACACTTACAATACAATTCTTATCATCTTGTATGGCTCGGCCACAAATGGCCGCCAAAGTTCACCATTTTGCTACTTCATGAAAATCTTAATAGCTCTCGTGTACAATGTTGGATCAGGCCCAAAATGCACACACATGTTAACTCTCCCATCTCCAACACATCCATATACTTCTTTTCATCTAACACTACAGCGCCCCTCACTGTTAACAGGAACTCATGTCTTTTACTCTCTGATTTATAGCCTCTTCATTTTTTGCCATTTTCTTTTTCATTTCACTTGCAAATCTCTGTCACGCCTTCATAAAGCATTACACATTAGCTCATGTCCTCAAGGTCAAGGGTGTGTCTATGCCACTAGCTTCACCTCGCTAATGTCAAAACACAGCAGGAAGTAGTACTAACTCAGTCATTTAAGGTCTAATTTCTTCCAAACTTCACACACACCATGAAAGTCCATCCCCCAACTCTTCTATAACCTCAAATCTCTGCTACTGCAATAGCGCCACCCACTGGAAATGCTTGATAATATTATTACATTCATTTTAACGTTTGTTCCAAATTTTACACACATGAAGTCACTCCCACTCCTGACTGCTGTTGACATGCATCACAGAAATAATGCAGCTCCCCCTATTGGACATTAATCATATCAACTATGATTTCAATGTACCAAGTATGCTTGAGGGGCAACAACCTCATCCATACACAGAGCTCTTGCTTGAGGAACATTTTGCTGCACTTAGGCTGCTTGGGAATTACCCCAATACGGACCATTTTCCGCGGGGCGAGGGCCCGTCATTGCTGCATGCAGCTATATTTATTATTCTTCTTTGTTTCTGCCGATATAATGCCACTTTGCGTGCCTTTGGCTTGAAAAAAAGGCGAAATGACCTAGCCACAAAATTCAAACTCGGCGAAAAATTTATGATTCCACTGTCTCTGCAAAAATTCATCCCCCCTCGCGCCCCCTAGGGGCTTAAAACTGCAGCCCCTTGGTCTGCTTTCAGCTACAACCTTGAAATTTGGTGGGTATAACAAGCATGCCCACATGAACAAAAAAGTCTCTTATGACTATCGTGAATTCTCAACACGAACTTCGCTATTAGCATGTAAACATGGGATTTTGACGATTTGTAGCCTACGCATTTGAATGAACTAGTCCTAGGGCTTTTGTCACAGCAACTCCAAACTTGGCATGTGTATACTACACACATTGAACATTAATAATCATAATACAATTTACAGAATAGTTTTCCGTTTGGCTAGGACACGGGCTCAAAGTTCGGCATTTTTCAACTTTGTCTAATCTGCACCAAAATTTACACACATGTTCAGTGTTAAGCCCTGGACACAGCCATGTCCCTATTCCTCCCAGAAATTACAACGCCTCCTGATGGCAATGGCCTCAAATTGCCAAAATTACGTTTATAGGCTGTGTATTTCAATGAACTACTCCCAGGTTTGGACTAAGATGAACTCCAAACTTGCCTTGTGGAAACTACACACATTGAAGATGAACACTTACAATACAATTCTTATCATCTTGTATGGCGTGCCCACAAATGGCCGCCAAAGTTCACCATTTTGCTACTTCATGAAAATCTTAATAGCTCTCTTGTACAATGTTGGATCAGGCCCAAAATGCACACACATGTTAACTCTCCCATCTCCAACACATCCATATACTTCTTTTCATCTAACACTACAGCGCCCCTTACTGTTAACAGGAACTCATGTCTTTTACTCTCTGATTTATAGCCTCTTCATTTTTTGCCATTTTCTTTTTCATTTAACTTGCAAATGTCTGTCACGCCTTCATAAAGCATTACAAATCAGCTCATGTCCTCAAGGTCGAGGGTGTGTCTATGGCACTAGCTTCACCTCGCTAATGTCAAAACACAGCAGGAAGTAGTACTAACTCAGTCATTTAAGGTCTAATTTCTTCAAAACTTCACACACACCATGAAAGTCCATCCCCCAACTCTTCTATAACCTCAAATCTCTGCTACTGCAATAGCGCCACCCACTGGAAATGCTTGATCATATTATTACATTCATTTTAACGTTTGCTCCAAATTTTACACACATGAAGTCACTCCCACTCCTGACTGCTGTTGACATGAATTACAGTGATAATGCTGCTACCCCTATGGTACATATATCATATCAACTATGCTTTCAATGTACCATGTATGCATGCTTGCAAGGAAACAACCTCATCCATACACAGAGCTCTTGCTTGAGGCACATTTTGCTGCACTTAGCCCGCTTGGGAATTACCCCAATACGGACCATTTTCCGCGGGGCGAGGGCCCGTCATTGCTGCATGCAGCTATATTTATTCTTCTTCTTCTTCTTCTTTGTTTCTGCCAATACAATGCCATTTTGCGTGCCTTTGGCTTGAAAAAAAGGCGAAATGACCTAGCCAGAAAATTCAAACTCGGCGAAAAATTTATGATTCTACTGTCTCAGCAAAAATCCATCACCCCTCGCGCCCCCTAGGGGCTTAAAACTGCAGCCCCTTGGTCTGCTTTGAGCTACAGCCTTGAAATTTGGTGGGTATAACAAGCATGCCCACATGAACAAAAAAGTCTCTTATGACTATCGTCAATTCTCAACACGAACTTCGCTATTAGCACGTAAACATGGGATTTTCACGATTTGGAGCCTACGCATTTGAACGAACTAGTCCTAGGGCTTTTGTCACAGCAACTCCAAACTTGCCATGTGTATACTACACACATTGAACATTAATAATCATAATACAATTTACAGAATATTTTTTCGTTTTGCCAGGACACGGGCTCAAAGTTCGGCATTTTTCTACTTTGTCCAATCTGCACCAAAATCAAGACACATGTTCAGTGTTAAGCCCTGGACACAGCCATGTCCATATTCCTCCCAGAAATTACAACGCCTCCTGATGGCAATGGCCTGAAATTGCCAAAATTACGTTTATAGGCTGTGTATTTCAATGAACTACTCCCAGGTTTGGACTAAGATGAACTCCAAACTTGCCTTGTGGAAACTACACACATTGAAGATGAACACTTACAATACAATTCTTATCATCTTGTATGGCGTGGCCACAAATGGCCGCCAAAGTTCACCATTTTGCCGCATCATGAAAATCTTAATAGCTCTCTTGTTCAATGTTGGGTCAGGCCCAAAATGCACACACATGTTAACTCTCCCATTCCCAACACATCCATATACTTCTTTTCATCTAACACTACAGCGCCCCTTACTGTTAACAGGAACTCATGTCTTTTACTCTCTGATTTATAGCCTCTTCATTTTTTGCCATTTTCTTTTTCATTTAACTTGCAAATGTCTGTCACGCCTTCATAAAGCATTACAAATCAGCTCATGTCCTCAAGGTCAATGCTGTGTCTATGCCACTAGCTTCACCTCGCTAATGTCAAAACACAGCAGGAAGTAGTACTAACTCAGTCATTTAAGGTCTAATTTCTTCCAAACTTCACACACACCATGAAAGTCCATCCCCCAACTCTTCTATAACCTCAAATCTCTGCTACTGCAATAGCGCCACCCACTGGAAATGCTTGATCATATTATTACATTCATTTAAACGTTTGCTCCAAATTTAACACACATGAAGTCACTCCCACTCCTGACTGCTGTTGACATGCATCACAGAAATAATGCAGCTCCCCCTATTGGACATTAATCATATCAACTTTAATTTCATTGTAACATTTATGCTTCAGGGGCAACAACCTCATCCATACACAGAGCACTTGCTTGAGGAACATTTTGCTGCACTTCGCCCGCTTGGGAATTACCCCAATACGGACCATTTTCCGCGGGGGCGAGGGCCCGTCATTGCTGCATGCAGCTATATTTAGGGCCCGAGCCCCGGGAACCGGGGGCGAAAGCCCTATTGAAACCCTTGCGATTATTATTATTATTATTATTCTTTGTTTCGGCGCCTTTAACCCCAAATTGCGTGCCTTTCACTTTGAAAAAACGTGAACGCGCGTGTACCCAAAAATTACACTCGGCGAAAATCGCAACATTCCACAACGTACCCAAAAATTAACGTGCCATAGCGCCCCCTAGTGGCTTAAAACTGCAGCCCCTGGGCCGACATTGAGCTACAGCCCTGAAATTTTGCACACATAACAAGCATGCGCAGCCAAACAAATAAGTCTCTTACGACTTTCGTGAATTCCGAACACGAACTTCGCTAATTGCACATAAACATCGTGATTTAGCGGTTTTGGGGAAACGTATTTGAACGAACTTGTCCTAGGGATTTTGACGTATCAACTCCAAACTTGGCATGTGTATACAATCCACAGTGAAGATTAAAAGTTATTAAAAGATTGTTTCTATCATGATGGGCGTGGCTACGACGTGGGCTCAAATTTCGGCATTTTCTCAACTTTTTCCGATATGCACGAAAACGGACACACATACTCAGGGTGGCATCCCGGACACAGCCATGTAATTATTTTCTCCAGAAAGTACAGCGCCCCCTAATGGCAATGGCCTGAAATTGGCCAAAAATGCGTTCATAGGGTACGTATTTGAACGAACTAGTCCTAGGTTTTTTCTCAGATCAACTCCAAACTTGGCCTGTGTGAACAACACATATTAAAGACAAAAAGTTATTAAAATATTGTTATAATTTTTTGGGGCGGGGCCACAAATGACCGCCAAAGATGGCCATTTCGCCACTTTTTTCAAATCTTAATAGCTCTCCTGTACAAAGTTGGATCAAGACCAAAATTCACACACATGTTCATTGTCACATGCCGATTCTGTTTCTATCATTCTTTGCATTAACATTAATGCGCCATAGCGCCACCCAGGGGCTCAAAATTTTTGCCTCCCCGGCTACTTTGAGCTACAGGCCTGAAATTTGGTAGGCATAACAAGCATGCCAAGACCTACAAAAAAATGTATTATGACCATAGTCAATTCCGAACAGGAAGTTCGCAATTTGCCCGTCAACATCGGATTTTCACGATTTTTAGCCTCAGACAAAATGGAACAGTTCCTTGGTTTTTCATCAGATCCACTCCAAACTTGCCCTGTGTACACTAAACACACTGACAATGATATGTTCCAAACGGATTTTTACTACATCAATGAGCGCGGCCAAAAATGAGGGTCAAAATTGACCATTTTAACTGTTTCATGAAAACCTTAATACCTCTCTAGTACACTGTTGAATCAGGGGCAAAATGCACACAGAGGTACAGTTTTACAGCCTCAGTGCATTTCTATCACTGGCTGCACTAACATTTATGCTCCACAGCGCCACCAGGGGGCTGATATCTGCAGCCTGTCCAGCTACTTTAAGCTATGAGCATCATAAGTTTTGGGCTCAACTCTCATGCCTTGACCTATGGCTTTTGGCTGAGCCACATTTCACTGCTCATGCAGCAGCTGGGACATGCTCCGCTTGGCAAGCCTTGAACGAGCGCATGCGGCGGCTAGCACACACTACGAATGGCGTGCACAGGGCGAGGGCCCGTTCATCGCTGCTTGCAGCTTTAATTCTTCTTCTTCTTCTTCTTCTTCTTTGTTTCTGCCAATACAATGCCATTTTGCGTGCCTTTGGCTTGAAAAAAAGGTGAAATGACCTAGCCACAAAATTCAAACTCGGCGAAAAATTTATGATTCCACTGTCTCTGCAAAAATTCATCCCCCCTCGCGCCCCCTAGGGGCTTAAAACTGCAGCCCCTTGGTCTGCTTTCAGCTACAGCCTTGAAATTTGGTGGGTATAACAAGCATGCCCACATGAACAAAAAAGTCTCTTATGACTATCGTCAATTCTCAACACGAACTTCGCTATTAGCACGTAAACATGGGATTTTCACGATTTGTAGCCTACGCATTTGAACGAACTAGTCCTAGGGCTTTTGTCACAGCAACTCTAAACTTGGCATGTGTATACTACACACATTGAACATTAATAATCATAGCTAAATTTACAGAATATTTTTCCGTTTGGCTAGGACACGGGCTCAAAGTTCGGCATTTTTCAACTTTGTCTAATCTGCACCAAAATTTACACACATGTTCAGTGTTAAGCCCTGGACACAGCCATGTCCCTATTCCTCCCAGAAATTACAACGCCTCCTGATGGCAATGGCCTGAAATTGCCAAAATTACGTTTATAGGCTATGTATTTCAATGAACTACTCCCAGGTTTGGACTAAGATGAGCTCCAAACTTGCCTTGTGGAAACTACACACATTGAAGATGAACACTTACAATACAATTCTTATCATCTTGTATGGCTCGGCCACAAATGGCCGCCAAAGTTCACCATTTTGCTACTTCATGAAAATCTTAATAGCTCTCTTGTACAATGTTGGATTAGGCCCAAAATGCACACACATGTTAACTCTCCCATCTTCAACACATCCATATACTTATTGTCATGTAACACTACAGCGCCCCTTACTGTTAACAGGAAGTAATGTCTTTTACTCTCTGATTCATAGCCTCTTCATTTTTTGCCATTTTCTTATTCATTTCACTTGCAAATGTCTGTCACGCCTTCATAAAGCATTACAAATCAGCTCATGTCCTCAAGGTCAAGGGTCTGTCTATGCCACTAGCTTCACCTCGCTAATGTCAAAACACAGCAGGAAGTAGTACTAACTCAGTCATTTAAGGTCTAATTTCTTCCAAACTTCACACACACCATGAAAGTCCATCCCCCAACTCTTCTATAACCTCAAATCTCTGCTACTGCAATAGCGCCACCCACTGGAAATGCTTGATAATATTATTACATTCATTTTAACGTTTGCTCCAAATTTTACACACATGAAGTCACTCCCACTCCTGACTGCTGTTGACATGCATCACAGAAATAATGCAGCTCCCCCTATTGGACATTAATCATATCAACTATAATTTCAATGTAACATTTATGCTTGAGGGGCAACAACCTCATCCATACACAGAGCTCTTGCTTGAGGAACATTTTGCTGCACTTCACCCGCTTGGGAATTACCCCAATACGGACCATTTTCCGCGGGGCGAGGGCCCGTCATTGCTGCATGCAGCTATATTTCTTCTTCTTCTTCTTCTTCTTCTTCTTCTTCTTCTTCTTTGTTTCTGCCAATACAATGCCATTTTGCGTGCCTTTGGCTTGAAAAAAAGGCGAAATGACCTAGCCACAAAATTCAAACTCGGCGAAAAATTTATGATTCCACTGTCTGTGCAAAAATCCATCCCCCCTTGCGCCCCCTAGGGGCTTAAAACTGCAGCCCCTTGCTCTGCTTTGAGCTACAGCCCTGAAATTTGGTGGGTATAACAAGCATGCCCACATGAACAAAAAAGTCTCTTATGACTATCGTGAATTCTCAACACGAACTTCGCTATTAGCACGTAAACATGGGATTTTGACGATTTGAAGCCTACGCATTTGAACGAACTAGTCCTAGGGCTTTTGTCACAGCAACTCCAAACTTGGCATGTGTATACTACACACATTGAACATTCATAATCATAGCTAAATTTTCAGAATTTTTTTCCGTTTGGCTAGGACACGGGCTCAAAGTTCGGCATTTTTCAACTTTGTCTAATCTGCACCAAAATTTACACACATGTTCAGTGTTAAGCCCTGGACACAGCCATGTCTCTATTCCTCCCAGAAATTACAACGCCTCCTGATGGCAATGGCCTGAAATTACCAAAATTACGTTTATAGGCTATGTATTTCAATGAACTACTCCCAGGTTTGGACTAAGATGAACTCCAAACTTGCCTTGTGGAAACTACACACATTGAAGATGAACACTTACAATACAATTCTTATCATCTTGTATGGCTTGGCCACAAATGGCCGCCAAAGTTCACCATTTTGCTACTTCATGAAAATCTTAATAGCTCTCTTGTACAATGTTGGATCAGGCCCAAAATGCACACACGTTAACTCTCCCATCTCCAACACATCCATAAACTTCTTTTCATCTAACACTACAGCGCCCCTTACTGTTAACAGGAAGTAATGTCTTTTACTCTCTGATTTATAGCCTCTTCATTTTTTGCCATTTTCTTTTTCATTTAACTTGCAAATCTCTGTCACGCCTTCATAAAGCATTACAAATCAGCTCATGTCCTCAAGGTCAAGGGTGTGTCTATGGCACTAGCTTCACCTCGCTAATGTCAAAACACAGCAGGAAGTAGTACTAACTCAGTCATTTAAGGTCTAATTTCTTCCAAACTTCACACACACCATGAAAGTCCATCCCCCAACTCTTCCATAACCTCAAATCTCTGCTACTGCAATAGCGCCACCCACTGGAAATGCTTGATCATATTATTACATTCATTTTAACGTTTGCTCCAAATTTTACACACATGAAGTCACTCCCACTCCTGACTGCTGTTGACATGAATTACAGTGATAATGCTGCTCCCCCTATGGTACACTAATCATATCAACTATGCTTTCAATGTACTATGTATGCTTGCTTGCGGGGGAACAACCTCATCCATACACAGAGCTCTTGCTTGAGGCACATTTTGCTGCACTTAGGCTGCTTGGGAATTACCCCAATACGGACCATTTTCCGCGGGGCGAGGGCCCGTCATTGCTGCATGCAGCTATATTTATTATTATTATTATTAAGGAGGCTGAATATTCACTCGTCATGTTAATCCAAAGCAGACCAACAAAATTAACAAACCAACAGTAATTATAAACTTAAGACAACACATGGTACACATTTACTTTACTTTTGATTTTCACTAACTGCTCTGTTTTTATTTGAAAAACATCAGGGGCCTGATGCATGAAAATGGGATTCAGATATCCGGGCTTAATGATTAAGCCTGGCTCATCGAATCCAAAACAAGGGGGTTCAGACTTATTTGGTTGCACAAAAGACCAAGGGAGGATGAGAGCACATGGATTCCTCAAGCTAGGTGAAACCAATCCTGGATCTGTGCAAACACGCGATACTTTAAAAAGACCCCGCGATCGATCACAGAATCACTAATTCACCATGACAACGAGAGCGGCTTTTTAATCCCCATCGGAGCAGGAAATCCTCATGGAGGCGTATGAGAAGGTAACACCGGGCAAAGCATTGCTGACCGCCTGAATGCGTAAGTAGTAGCCTACACACTCTATACTCCGCTTCCGAGCATTTATTACTTCAGATGCACGTGAAATTGCCTCAGGCTCTTTATGCATATGCTGTTTGATTAGGCTTTATGACGGCTGTGCAAGTGTGCTCGAGGGCTGTGTACCGATAGATTACACAACAATCACTTCCCAGAATAACTATATATATATATATATATATATATATATATATAGAGAGAGAGAGAGAGAGAGAGAGAGAGAGAGAGAGAGATACACATGTATAATAGCCATTGGACTTTTGTGCCTGAAGTGACAGAGAGATGAAAGCAGTGGAACAATTTCTGACAATGTGCAATACTTTGCAGGTAGGCTGGTTTTGAACTAGCAGTGATGGAATAGAGATGTATAACGTACTGCTCATTAACCACTCCGCTGAAGCAGCAGACAAATTGTGAAGATTTCACCATTTAAACCTTGCTCTTATATAGTGCGGGAAATACTTTTGAGATTTTCATCTTTGTCTCATTTCAGTTTCTACTTTGTCAAAAATGTTTCTCCTAAAATTCATAAGGAGAAACATGTCGGACTGAATACTTAGAGTGAGTTATGCTTGAGACTATATGTAGATAAGTTGTTCATCTAAATCAGTACTTTTTAATGGCTCCTAATTTCTTCTTTGGAGAAAACATTTGCAGTACTTGAGCAATACAGGAGCATAAAGCCAGATGTCCCCCAAAGACGGACTTGATCCTGCAATTTCCCGATTAATGACCAAGTGCACTTTCCAGCTGCACCACTGTTACTTAGAAAAAATTATATCCATGTGATCTCTCATTAAATTATTACCAGGATACAGATTAAACATCCTGAGGAATTTAAAAATGATCTAAGACTACAATCATGTGACCCTCTTTGTGTTACTTAGGCAAATCTATCGTCACACCATCATCGTGACATCATCGTGGCCTGGCTGTCCTCCACAATGTGGCCAGCCTGAGGAAGGAGAGAGCCCCCAGAAAACCAGCCCACATAGACTGGGACAATTCTGCAATTTTCCCCGATGACGACAGTGGCCGGCTGGACAGGGACCAGTATGCCCCGAATAATTAGAGTTGGGGCATGCTGTGAATTTAAGTTAAATATGGTCTGCAATGGCAAATATGTGTTTAATTGTTAATTAATTTGGCTTATTCATTTGTTTGTGGTTTATACAGGCCTGTAGAGAGGCTACTGCAACCATTAATTTGTCAGTTTATTTGTTTATGGATTTCCCCTTTATTTATTTCATAGTGCAGACATGCAGGGTAAATTATTTACAGACCTTTGTGGATGTGCAGTTGTTGTGCATTATTGTGTTTAATAATGTGCTTTGAAGTTACACTTCCTATCTTGTTGACCACTGTTTGACTTCGATTTTTGAAGCCGATGATGGTTTACTTGATCTGATTTATCCTTATTCAAAAAGAAAAACATGTTTCTTGTGATTTCTGTTTTTACTTGTGGGACATGTGGATTTGATAATTAGTCTGGATGACTGTTATGTAATGATTGTAAAGCCACAATTCCATCTAAGATGGTTCCAATTAATGATCACAAGTGGTTAAATAATAATAATGTGTTTTCTTGATTGTGATAACAATGTGTGGTGGGCAGTGGAATAAATATAAGTTTCAGTCTGTGGGGACTGCTGGCTGAGAAAAGGGATGACATTAAATAAATCCTGGAACCTAGCCTGGTCTGGAGCAGGCTAGAGCTAAAGAATAAATCTCCATGGTAACATATATCAAAACATATCCCACTTCTCCTGATCCAACTTTTGTGCAACCAGATCATGGATTAATTGATCCAGGATAACCAAGGAATCCCAGCTTAATCCTTTACCCTACTTAGGTGCAACAGGCCCCTGGAAGGTTCAGTCTTCATATTTACTCACTTTCAGGTGGTAATCTGAGGCTGCGACGTAACCTCCCAGGTCCTGCTGAGAACTCTTCATCTGTAACAGAGGAAAGAACAGCTTTTCTTTCATAAAATATTTCTGATAACGTTCCTCAGAGTAAAATGAGAAAGAATGAGTAGATTTCCTCGTCTACAGAACATAAAACCAGAATCTGGAGAAATCTATAATCTTTTCTCTACTGGTCTTATCTGTAGAGATCTGTCCTGTGTTACATTTCTTCTCATTCACAGTACTTAAATTTAGGATGATATAAAGTTAATGTTTCACCGATGGTGGTTATTCTTACATATCAGTTGTGAATTTTACTGCCTTGTTTGACTTTGTCCTGAACTTTAGACTGATCATAAACTTCACTTTTATCTGTGGTTCTGAATCTTAGAAGACATCAATATATTTATATTCAAGGTGAACATGAGACACAGAGACAAATATTTTAACATCAAGCTTGATTTTCTGACCAAACCTGAAAACTATCTTTTAAAACTTTAATACTTTCTCACCTGAGGAGTCTGATTGGAGTGCACCGTACCGACCTGCCATGGTGGAGTCAAACTTCTCTCCACACTGTCCTGAACTATCAGCACACACATACAGCAACTATGAGTTTTATTCATCAGTCACAAACAGTGGTCTTTCCTGTTGTTTCATAGTTCTCTGTCTGTATTTTAAATAATATTTTAGTTGTGTTTACTCACCAGGTGAGATCGTCTTTGCCTCCCAGTACATCGATGATCTGCACTGAAGCCTGAGTTACCTGGGACGACCTTCTTCTGTCTGATGGGTGGGGCTCATTATTTGATCTGAGTTAATTATCAACATCTCCGTCAGCTCTAAACCCAGAGCTAAGGAGCCTGCTGAGGGCATGGCTAAATGGTGATGAACATGAAATATTTCCTGCTTTAATGATAAAGTTTTTGAGCATGCACTTGAGTTATCTGTGGCACATTTTTTCTTGTTTTCTCCAACTTCTCTCTTCAGTGTAAGAGTGTTGTTATTTTTCCACGGCGCAGTCTTTTCTGGTTTTATTTTATCAGTTTTTAAAGGAGCAACTGAATCAAACTCTGTCCTGAGTTTGTGGTTGAAGTCATGACAGTCACTAGAGCCCTGATGTCCCAGAAATGGATGCCAAGAAAAAGTCTACCTTCAAGCCATGAGACTGAAGGATGCTAGGGACCTGGGTCGGAGTCTGGGTCTGAGTCTGGGTCTGGGTCTGGGTCTGAGTCTGGGTCTGGGTCTGGGTCTGAGTCTGGGTCTGGGTCTGGGTCTGAGCCGAGGTTTTGTCTTCCAACATGACACCGAGCAGTGGCAGCTGCTGGTAAGTCGAGGAGGGGAAGCTCATCTCTTTCTGGCCGACATCATAAATTTGTTTATTTATTTAAACTTAAATTCTTCCCTCCGTTCCTTTCCAAGACAATGATCTGTGACCCTGTCGTACCAACCAGGTGTTTTTTCAGGGATTTTACCAGTTTTCTCTCTACCCTCGTAGTTTTTAAGAAAGGCAAACTCACTGAGGATCAATAAATCCTCTGGATCAGTCCAGAACAACTGACTGTAAAACTGAGAAGATGCTCTGGTGGAGGGTTATACTTCAAGATCTCTGACTGGATCATTTCACTGTCAATCAAAAAGGGATTCAGCCTCAGACAGATCATCCAATCATCATGCAGAAGCCCAGCGTCCAGGCCAGCCCACTGCCTCATAGACCCCCAGAGACGCTGAGCGTCCGATGGGCGGGACAAAGCCCAGCGTTTATCCAATGACCGTCCAGTTTCCACGGTGGAATAACCCACTCTACTCTTCCCCGCTGAAGTCAGAAGACGCTCAGCGTCCGACTGTGTTAAAGCGCTGAGACGCTGCGGGGATGAATGAGAAGGAGGTGGAGCCAGTTACCTGTGATAGGAGCTGATTCTGAACTAAAGATGAAGGAATTCTAGCTCAGATTTTATCAAAGACATGTTCACACAGCAGAACATATCAACACTTTTTAGGGACATTTTAGGGGGGGCTGAGCTTCTTCTTCAGTCTTAGAGCAATCACCTCTGACCACGAGCCAAACCGTACGTAGCTCCTGGTGAAGAACTGGCTCCAGAAAACCTGAACCTGACTGAGTGACCTGCACAAAGAAACCTGGATCCCTGTCTCTCCTTTATTCTCCCTGAGGGACTAAAAATGAAACTGATCCTCAGAAAAGCTTTATGAATATTTTACTGCCTCACAGACTTCAGTGATACCTGACCTGAGGAGAGTTTTACCGTTAAACTGCTGACCGAAGTCTGGTTCATCATAAACTGTTTTATCATTAACTCACTGAAGAAATCAGACTCCTTCAGTTTAAAATGAAACAAACTGTCATCTTTAAATCAGATTCTCACAGCTGATTGATTTCTTTCATCAAACAGGCAGAACTTTCTTTTTCACAAACAGAAAACTCCTCACACTCTGCTGTTTCCCAGAAATAATAAAGAGTTCAAATGAAACAGAGGTTTTAACAAACAGATGAAGTATAAAACTCAGTCACGTCATATCCTCTCAGAGGCTTTTCAGGACCAGATATTCTGATCATGGATCGTCAGATTTGGGAGATTCTGAGTAAAAACTCTCAACACTTGTTCGATTCATCATCTGAACAGTGAAATCTGCTGATCGTTGTTTCTGAACATGTTTGATGAACATCTTACCTGGAGTATCATGGTACTTTACTGTCTAAGAAAACTGTCAACACCGACGGTCAAGACATGGAGCTGGTTTCTTCTTTTAGGTATCTGTTTTTTATTGATGAAAACTTGTCTTTCAAAGAGCACATTCAGGTTTGACTTGGTTTTTATGACACAAACAAGTCTTTATCTCTTTTAGTGTTAAAAAGAGGTGGATCAGGACTACGTTTTCACCTCTTCTTAGGTGATATATATATATATATATATATATATATATATATATATATATATATATATATATATATATATATATATAATTTTATATATATATATATATATACACACACATATATAAATATATATATATAAATACTTATATAAATATTCATATATACGCTTGTATAGATGTATATATTTGTACATAGATGCAATCAAAAATGATATATTTAGGTATGTATGAAGTATGTGCAGCTCACACTGAATGTACTACATTGTTCTTGTGTACATATATAGGCATTAGTCTAGTTTTATATATTTATAAACAAATATGTATATTCACTTATATAGATGTATGTATGTGTATATAGATGTAAACTAAACAAATCTGTTTAGGCACTCATATTGAAGGTATTAAATTGGTTCTCTGTACAAACGAGACAGAGAGAGTATATATATATATATATATATACATATATATATATATATATATATATATATATAATTTTTTAAACTTTTTTTTTTACCTCTTTTACCTTTTCAGTCAGTCCCTGTTTCAATGCCTTTTTTTTTTGTTTGCTTTGCTTTTGTATTTTTCTTCCTTCTGTATTTATTTTTCTATTGTCAAATTGACCAAAATAAAAATCAAATCAAAATCAAACTACACTCATCCCCCCCCATTGGCTGGTGAAAACATGAAAAACTCCTTTCTTTAGGCGAAAAAATGTTATTTTTCTTTCTGCTCCTACGCCACTGCCGATGAGAGTCCTTTACTGGATGTGGAGCATGTCATACAAACCAAAACAGGAATATTGCACCATCTGGTGGCACTATCTGGTACTGCCACACTATCACCACATCCAGACTGGGAAACTTTTCTACACATTTCTTTTTCCTTGATTCTGTCGGTGGAAAAAAGGCCAAAATTCTGAGATAAAACTGAGAAACAGCTAAGAATCCTTTTTTTATTTAAGTCGTGATAAAGTGTAAATAAAAACACACAACTTCACTTTTATATTTTTATTTAATCTTTTTACAGCTATGCACATCAGGTTGGTTTGAATACGCTGAAATCAGAAATCAGATCTACAGTTTGCAACAGACGAACATTCAGCTGGATCTGTCTGAATGTTTTACTTTCATTTTCATTTTAATAATTTTTAGTTAATTTCCTCCTTTAAAGGGAACATCAGCCACAGAGCCGGACTGATCCTGAATAAATTAAACTACCTGGAACAACGTGAACAGGGAAAATACTGAACTGAAGAGAAGGGGAAGAGATTTTCCAGACAAAGCTTCAAAATCTGAATCATCTGTGACAGAAAATAAACCATGAGTTAAAAAAGCTGAATAATGAACCGTGTGTTTGTTAAAGTCTGGAGCTGAAACTTTTATGGACACTAAAAGAAGAAAAAGGAAAAGTTAAACCCTGAAATAACCAACGTTTGTCTGAGGATACCGTGCCGTGTGTGACTCATCTTTAAACCTTTCAAAGCTGAAAACAGGAAACGTGCAGCGTGGAAACCATCAACCAGCTGTCTGATCGTTAAAGGGACGTTAGGGAACAGTTTTACTTATTTTCAAAGAGCAGGAGGGATAATCTGGTTTATTTTAACCGTACTGAGGTTTTACTGTAGAGGTAACGACGCTGTAGTTCCAACATTCACCACTAGAGGTCAGTAAGAATGACAGGTCACGTTGCATTGAATCCTCCCAGAGCAGTTTGGTCGTTAATGTTTAAATTAAAGTTTGTTACAGTAGCATCATGAGTCTGATCTCTACCTCTGCAGGAAATCAAAGAGGACCGATGGTCTGAAGGGTTTCTGGGCCCCCGGAGCCGGTCCTGATCCCTCCCTCCGGTCCTGATCCCGCTCAGTCTTTGTGAGGCTGGAGGAGTTTCTTCGTCTCAGTCCAGCTTCAGTTCTTTCCCTCCTTGTTCATCGTAGCTTTCTCCATGCGTCGGTACCAGAATTTGACTTTGGTGTTCGCCATCATGTCGTCAAACGCCTGCAGGCCCTCCATCACCCTGAGGACGCCGAACACCGCCTGGAGGGTGGAGCACAAGTTCAGCCTTTAAACGCTCCATAGGAAGATAAAAGGATAAAAAATAACCTGCACTTTGTTTTCTACAGCTTTTATTATGTAGAAGTTTATCCACGTTACAGGAATATTAGCATGTAGCGGTTAGCAACAGGAAGATATCAACACCCAGAGAGCGACAGGTGCCATGTGGCCTGTGTCTCTGAGAGGCTGTAAGGAGCTCACACACGTCTGTATCTGTCGATCTGTGAATGAGGAGAGTTAACAGTGTCGTGTTTGTGACGGAGAGCAGAGCAGAGAGACACACAGCAAACATAAAAACAAACAGTTCAATGGGAAAAATGTTTTTATGGGGTGGAAATTTCAGTCAGTTTCAAATTTTAGTGTCATCAGAGGAACTGTGAGGTGGGCGATAAGTCAAAAAGTTCATATCACTATTTTATTTTTGCAAGATTATGATTTTATAAAATTTTAAAATTATTTTCCATTTTATCAATTTTTCAACCAGATTATTTTGCAGATTCTTTAACAACATTTTTTTATCTTGTTTTTTGTATTTAGGGAAACAATTTAACAAACTTGTGCAAAGTAAAAATGGAATCAAACAAAAATGTTGAAGTGCGTTAAGTTCCTAGTTTTTAGTGATGGTCTTTTTGTTTAAACTCAAAAGGAAAATCAACCAATCAGGTGCACACCTGCTACATAACAGCTTAATTAGTTACTTTTGTCTCTTGGTGAGTTTAATTTAAATTTAAACTGAGAAGTGGGAATGACGCCAGCTCTGAGTTCAAAGCGTTCCAGTTTCTAAGTTGGAAAAACACATTTTATAAATATTTCTATTTATAAACATCAAATAATACTGATAATATGTATTTGACTGATTAACTGAGACAAACACTCGTCAGTAATTCTAAAATAAATTAAATAAAACAGGAGTTTAATGAGTGTTTACACCTGGAGCGGCCATCTTTGATTTCCAATAAGAACTTCTGACCTCAGGGGGGCGCTCCAGTTCAAATTTCCCACTCAGAAACTCGTAACTCTGACTACCGAGTACAAAAAGTACACCAGTTTATCAGCTAGTTTGTTCTGGAGTAATCCAAAAGTAATTCAAAGTTATCAAGTTTCAATACTTTGAATTAAAATACTCTGATTACTTTCCTTTGCTCTCAGCAGCTTCAGGTAAAACCGTGATTTCACTCTGAGCTGAAACTGACAGTAAAGATGTTTTTAGCTGTTCGAGGTGTCGGCGTGCGGCCTCACCAGGTCGGCCAGGTTGGGTTTGTCTCCGCCCATGAACTTCCTCTTCTTACCGATGGCGGCCACCCAGTCGTTGACGGCTTTGTACAGATCCTGTCTGACGTCGTCCTGCAGGTTGTGTCTGAGTGCGAGGAGAAATCAGAGACGATGAGGAGGAGAAGAAGAAGAAGAAGAAGAAGAAGAAGAAGAAGGAGAAGAAGAAAAAGAAGAAGAAGAAGTCGAAGAAGAAGCGGAGATGCAGAAGAAGAAGAAGAAGTTGAGGAAAAAGAAGTCGAAAGAGCAGAAGACTAAGAAGGAGAAGAAGAAGAAGGAGCCAGACGTGTAACTCACCGATTCTTCAGCCGTTTAGAGATGATGAACATCGCTGCGGCGCCGACGTATTTGGCGAAGAAACCTTCGTAGGTGCCGAACTTTCCCTCCCGGACGATGTAGTCGAAGGAGGCCAGGGCCTCTCCGGTGGTCCGGTACACGTTGGGAGAGATGAGGTGGACGAGCCAATCGTCGGCCCACTGACGCCACTTCATCTCCTCCCTGAGGGCGAGCAGAGAATCACAGAGACAGAAACAGAGGTCGTTTTTATAAAGACACACTCAGGGGGTCATTTTTATAAACTCGGGGGCTGAAGGGGGTCGTCCCCGAGCTGCAGATCTGGACTCACTTCTGCATCCCCTTCTCGGGGTACAGCACGGCGGTCTCGGCCTCGCTCAGCATCACCCAGTACTTGTTGAAGTACTCGGTCACCTCCTTCCCGCTGTCGTTCTTAGATTTGACCTCCGGGTAGCAGCTCAGGATCTGAGACACACTTTTCTCCCTGACGGACAAAAACAGTCACGTTAAAGGGGCAGTGCAACAAAAATCCTCTGAACACAGAGTCCAATCATCCCTCATTAAGAGAAGTAATTTCTGAACTTACTTGCTGATTAAATACGTCTTTAAGGAGCTGATGATGACCGAGGAGTCGTTCAGTTGCTGAAACACAGAAAAAAGAAGACGATGTAAAAAAAGAAACTTCTGGAAAACCCAAAAAGATGTGAAACGGTGTGATGAAGTCCAGATCTGGCGGTCTCACCACGTCTCCGTCCACCATCAGGATGGGAACCTTTCTGTACGCGGACCACTTGATCTCCTGCCTCATCACCGGGTTCACCTCCACGATCTCGTACGGCAGCCCGTGGTAGTCCAAAAAGGCTCGCACTTTGCTGCAGAAGGGACAGGTCTTATACTGGTACAGGGTCAGCTTCAGACCTCCAGCCTGGACCTGGGAGAGTGATGGTGGGTAAAACGTTACCCTACAACCTAAACATTTTTACTTTATGTTCACATCCAAAAAATGTTGCTGTCAGTTTTAAAAAATCAGTATTGTTGATTAATTTAAGCCTTTTTAATCAAGAAGACTGATTTCTGTTTTCTGGAAAAACAAAGTTTCTTTCTGCAAAGCTTTGGCTGAAGGAGACTGACTTACACAGGTTGTTGGAGGGAAAAGAAAACAGTTTGTTAAAGTTTGAAAAAACTTTTTCTGAGTTTTTGAAGGATGAGAAAGTTGTAATAACTTGAGGTCTTTAAGTTGCCACTGCTGCTGCTTTTTCAGTTACATTTTGTTTACTTTACTTTACTTTATTATTACTGTTGTTGTTGTTGTTTGTTATTATTTTCTCCCTGTTGTTAAACCAGGCGTGAGTATTGGCAGGAACCCCACGATATGATGATATTTGTGATTTTCTGCACAGTTCACTATTAGACTGAAAAATAACTTTTCTCTTTGATTGTGTTTGAAATAATGAAAGTCAGATCCATTTTTTTCATTCAAACACTTAACTTAAATAATATAATAATAATAATAAACTTTATTTATATAGCACTTTTAAAAACATGTGTTTACAAAGTGCTTTGACACTGACAGCAGCATTAAAAAAAGAAAAAGAAGAAGAAGGTTAAATAAAATCAAGGAACAATTAAAAACACAAAGTTTGTCTCTTAAACGACTGTGATATTAAAGTAACATTAGAAAGGAATGATTGGGTTAAAGATGTGGTCAGCTGCTGAAACTGATTAATGTCACTTGGTGTAAACAAGGTTACTCATACAAATCTGATACTGAACAAAAGAAAGAGACACAGATGCACATAGAGAGTGAAAGAGAGAAAAACAGAGAGATGAGAGCCAGAAAAATGAACTGAGAGAAGCAGAGAGAGGAGAGAAAAAGACAAGGAGAGGAAGAGAGAGATAAATACAGAGACAGAGAGACACAGACACAAGGAGAGAGAAAGATAAAGAGAAAGAAAGACACACACCCCCAGAGAGAGACAGAGTCCTTAGTCCGGTAGAAACCAGTCCCTGATCCAGACTGTTTAAACACAACTCTGACTGTTTGAAACGAGCTGCAGCATCAGATCAAGCTTCATATTCTCATAGATAATAATATTAATAAAAACTAAATAATATTGAGAAGAATAATACTAAATAATAATAAAAATAGTAATAATAATAATAATAATAACAATGATAATAATAATAATAAAAATTAAACCAAATAATAAAACTAAAACTAAATAATAATAATAATAATAATAATAATAATAATAATAATAATAACAAAAATAGTAATAATAATAATAATAATAACAATAATAATAATAATAACAATAATAATAATAATAATAAAAATAAAACCAAATAATAAAACTAAATAATAATAATAATAATAAATAATAATAATAACAAAAATAGTAATAATAATAAGGAAAATAAAAGTCTGTGAGCGCTAGTCGTGGTGCGTTCAGGTGACCCTGTTAGGTAACTTGGTTCCGTCTCACCGGGACACCGCGCACCTTCCTGCCTCTGTGCCCGGCCCACGGAGCCCTCTGAGCGGACTCACCTTGCTCTGCTCCTCGGCCAGGTGCTGCTGGACCCTGAACCTCACAGTCTGGTACAGACCCAGACCTCCACCGAGCAGGAAGGCGCAGCCCAGCACCCTGCCTCCCCGTCCGGTTCCCCGCACTGAGGAGAGCAGTTTGGACCGGAACCCGGCCCCGCCGGTTCCGTAAGCCCTCCTGGACCCACATGCGCCCGCATTCCCCAGCAGATAGGACACGGTACCGGTCCGGTGGACGGCTGGAGAGTCCAGAATCCTGCAGCCGACCTTACACAGGGCTCTGGAATAGGAGGCCGCCATGCTGGCTTTACATAAATACCCAGAATGCACCGGGAAGGAGGAGGAAGGAGGGTTCTGTGTCCCTGAGCGCTGACTGTCAGGATGTGTGCTCTGACCTCAGGGCTCTGTAAACCCTCACAGTGAGGTGGGAACAGGGACCTGGGACTCAGTGAGCTCATGTTTAGACCTCCTAAATATTAACTTTACATTTTTAAAGCATGTGTGAGAAAACCAGACTGACAGGGACACGAACAGTTACTCCAACACTTATTTTAATGCCTGTAAACACTGAACGGGGAAGGTGTTGGATAAAAAAAAAAAAAAAAGAATTACAGAACACATAAAATCACCTTTTTACCACCAAACATTCATCATCAGTCCCATAATAGACATTTAAAAAGAGAATAATGATTTTTGTCATGTGTATCAACAAAGACATGAATTATCCTGCCTCATCAGCAGGGGGCGCCAAAATTGACAGCACTTGAAAGTTGCTCACAGTAGTTTAAACCTCTCACTATCTTTACCACTCATCCTGTTCAGGGCAATAAGCAGCTTCTGCTCCAGAAAACTGATAAACTATGCAGATGATTTACACACTGTAGTACTCCAAGTGTCCACTAGAGGCTGTCTGCAGAAAGAGCAGAAACCACATACACAACCATTCAATAAGCTGATCTTACCAAAAAAAAACACAAACCTGTTCACTGTCTGGTTCAAAAAATGGTTTCAGTCTGACAAGCTATTTTACTCGATTGGGGTCTAATTTTCTTTTTATTATAACTTATTATTTCGAAGTTATTAAATCAACAAATTTTTCCCGGAAACATTATCAAAGCTATATATTTTCTTGTCAGCCTCTCCACATATCTCAGTTTCCTCCTCCTGCTGGTGTGTTTCTGCTCCGGCTCCTGAGCATCGACCTGTTTGACCTTTATCCATGACCTCGTGCTTTATACTCACACAGAGTATACAGCGCTCCTGTCTGTGTGAGAAATGTGTTTCTCCCTCTCCGTACCTCTTCTGCAGTCTGGGAGAAAAAAAGATGCTACCTTTATTTTACTGTTTATTTTTCCATTCATGCTCTTTGTGTGTACTTTGTTGTCATCACAAAGACTCTCTAAGAAAATAAATTCTAATATAATAAATTTAATCTTGTTCTAATGCAATATTAATGAACAAATATTTTTAACTGTTGAGAAAAGTAAATAAGAAATTATCTGAATAAAGTTGGTGTTGACCTTAAGGCAAGACTTATGGGGATTAAAGAGCGCCGTGTCCATGTCAAAAACAATAACATTGTCCTCTTATAATAACTTTTATGAAACAGGATTTAGTCTGTTAAGATAAGATGTGAAATATAATTAATTTATATGTATTTTTTAAATTATATATGCTTATCTGTGGGGGTAGAATTTTATAAATAGTGATGCATTGTATTTATTTACTGCTTTAGATTGTAACAGACCTAGCTTTTACAACACTTAAGTACATTAATACACATTTTATTTGTAACTTTATTCAGTTTTAGATTATTTTATGCAAAATTCATTATTGAGTCCCTTTACCGCGCAGTTAGGGTTATATTTCATACATTTTCTTTCCATTTTATTTTTTTTATTCATTTTATTTTAGAATGTATTTATTTTTTTGTTATTTTTCATATTATAAATTTTATTCATTTGTTATCTTTCAAATTATTTATTTGTTATTTTTCATATTATTTATTTTTTATTTTTCATATTATTTTTTTGTTTTTCTAATAATTCATTTGTTATTTTTCGCATTATTCATTTTATTTTTCTAATTATTCATTTTTTATTTTTCACATTATTTATTTGTTATTTTTATATTACTTATTTGTTATTTTTCATGTTCCTTATTTGTTATTTTTCAAATTATTTATTTGTTATTTTTCATATTATTTATTTGTAATTTTTCATATTACTTATTTGTTATTTTTCACATTATTTATTTGTTATTTTTCATATTATTTATTTGTTATTTCTCACCTTATTATTTTATTTTTCCAATTATTCATTTTTTTCACATTATATATTTGTTATTTTTCATATTATTTATTTTTGTATTTTTATTTATTATTTTTTATTTATTGTTGTGTATTGCTTTTCCCCTTTTTTCCCTCTTCTGTGTGTATGGCTGTGTCTGATGTCTTGTTGATTTATCTGTATTTAAACGCCCATTCAGGGAGGGGCGTTTCAGGCGAGCTGGGGCTCCAGCTAATCTGTTGTGTTTAGGGGGATTTTAACGCTGAAAAAGTTTCTAACCAAATTAAAAATCAACAAAAGAAGAAAATAAAAACATGTGATGGGGTAATCAGGGCGTTTTCCGTGTAAATATTAAACCGTGTTGTGTTCAGGAGCGTCTGTTCCGCCTCTGCGCCGCTCTACGTGTGATGCGTTCAGGAGCGTCGTTGTTCTGAGACGCTTCTGCTCCTCTTACCGCAGCTGCGGTAGCGGCAGCGGCAGTCGCGGCAGCGGCAGCAGCGTCTTGGTGAAAGCGGAGATTCCCTCTCAGCCAGCAGCATCCATTTAAGCATCAGTGTTAGAGGGGACGGAGTCGGAACCTCTCCTCCCGGGGCTGACCACTCCTCACCGGGGATGTGGACGTCGAGCAGCGTCGAGGATCTCGGACCTGGAGAAAACCTGAACGCTTTGTTTTTCCGAGCGTGACTTGGAGGCGGTGAGGCGGCGATGGATGGAGCCAGGAGCGGACAAATAAAATTTTGATCATCGCTGGATTTAGCAGGCTAACGCTAGCAGGCTAACGGCAGCTCGCTGTCCGCTGGTTGTTTTTCTGCGCCTCGTCGTCCGCTCGCTGCCCGCGGAGCCGCTCTGCCCCTCCGGTAACACCCGTTCCTGGTTTTCTGTGGATGTGGGGACATGCTGGAGCCGGAGCACCGGGCACAGAGCTCCGTCTGCTAGCCTCCCTGCGCTGACGCTGCTCGCTGGGCTAACCTTGGATCTTTTTCATCTTCCTCCCTGAAGAGGAGGAGGAGGAGGATGCTGGCAGCGGAGGAGTGTGTGTGCTAACCCGACCCCGCATGGACACACACTCCGTGAAGGTCATGATACTGAGAGAATGATCATGCTGGAAAAACAGGTGAGAAGCTTCAGGTGCAGCGGGTTCATCTTCAGACACACACCTGGGCTCATCTGCATACGAGGCTCTGATGAGGCTCTGATGAGGCTCTGATGGGGCCTGTGGTTCTGGTCCGTGCTGGGCTGGGTCTGTTTGTATCCAGGTGATTGATACCTGAGACAATCAGATTATAACCTTCACCCAGCCCTCTCTCTCTCCCTGTCTGCCTGTGTTTAAAGTGATGCTCTCTCCCTCTGGCTGTGACAGGGAAGGTCAGGGATCAGGATCCAGATCCAGAACCACTAGTTTCACCATTTTTACAAATCTAAACCACAAGAACCACATCTTCATCCAAAACCTTCAACACCAGGTTTCTCACACCAGCCTCACTGACCCTGTAAGGCCTGCAGACTCCTTTAAACACAGTTTCAGATCAGTGTAGGTAAAATCTGGAAAGGTGGGGTGTTGTGGTTCTGGATCGGGTCAGGATCCAGTCTGATGTAGTCTGGAAACAAAAAGCAGTGGATCCCACGGTTCGGCATCTTCACAAAAACAATAAAAATTCCTGAATCTAAAGCAATATTTTTAGGAAGCTTGATCCCCTCAGTGGTTACTTGATTTAGATCTTACAAGTCTAGATCTTGATGCTCTGGATGAGGACTTGGTCTTATGTGGTCCAGATGAAAAAACAAAATACAGTAAAATGGTGTTTTCTCATTTTGACAAATATGATAAAGGTCACTGAATCCTCCAAATGTATTTTAAAGAGTCTTTGGCCTCTCTAAAATCATGTGATCTAGATGCCATAAGTCAAGGTGTTGTGGTTCTCGTAGTAAGGATCTGGTTTTATGTGGTCTAGAAAGACAGGAAACAAATCATCAGTTTCCTCATTTCCACAAATTGATTAGAAAAAAAATCATAAACTTAGAACTGTGTTTAATAGAGTCTGCAGCCTCTCTGGAATAGTTTGATCTAGATCTGATAAACTGAAGCTTAGTGGTTCTGGACTGGGACGTGGTTCAATGTGGTCTGAAGGTGACAAAAGCAGAGAAGACCTCATTTTTTGCATCTATAGGAATACAATACATACATAATCACTCTTAGATAATTTGACCCAGATCTCACATGTCTAGATCTTGTGATTCTGGATTAGGACCCAGTCTGATGTGGTCTAGAGGAAAGAAAGATTGTCTTATCTAACGTCTTCCACCAATCAGCGTTTCATGAATCTGAAACTTTGTTTAAGAAACATTTCATCCTCTCTAGAATATTTTGATCTGTGTTTACATGTCTAGATAATATCTGGTTTTCTGTGCTCTAGAAGAAAAGTTGCAGTATTGACAGATTTTCAGAAATGAAACAACAGTTTTACTGTTCTGAAATCATACTTTAAAGATAACTTTAGCCTTTCTAGAATAAGTTAATCCAGATCATAGTCAGGACCTTTTTTGGGGTCTAGACCCGCACTTCTTTACCAGAATGTGCTGAAATAGCCCATTTTGGGGTTTTAAACTAATAGAACAAAGAAGTCATTGATCTGACGATGTGTTTTATAAAATCTGCAGACTCTTCTGGATCAACGAGGCCAGATGATGGTTCTGGATCAGGACCCAGTGTTTTTTATCTAGAAAGAAAAAAGGCCGTGCAATCACCCTTGGTTTGTTTTTCGGTTTTAAGAAAAGTATAAATGTTGAACAAACCATAGACTGCGTTTGAAGCGATGTTTAGACTCTTGGATGATGTAGTCTAGATCTGACCAGTCTAGATAAAGTGGTTCTGGATTTGGACCTAATTTCCATAACCTCCCTAATGAGAGCTGAATTTTAAGTTGTGAATAAGATAAGATAATAAGATAAGATTATAGATAGTAAGATGCTAACTTCAGGCTGTCAGTAGGGGGAGCTCTGAATGTTTTGGCTTCATTTTAGGAGCTGCTTCGTTGTCCATCATTTCACCTGCTCTGTGGTTCAGACCCTTCAGACCAGACACCTCCACCCGTGGTTTACTCTGCAGGAAGTTGATCAATCTGCTGAGTTTGGATGTGTTGTTGTTGCCTGGTCTCCTCCTGCAGAGGTGGAGGCGTAGGTCAGGTGGAGGTGTGGATCAGGTGGAGGCGTGGATCAGGTGAGATGGAGGCCAGGTGAGGTGGAGCACTCTGATCCTGAAGCAGTGAAAGTGTTTGTGTGATCTCTCTGATAGATGAGCATCAACATGTCCAGGGTGTAGTCTGCATGGTGCCAAAGTGCATGCTGGGATACGCTCTGAAGGTGTGGAGGTGACAGTCAGACTGAGGGAGGAGTTCCTGTTTTTGGATCACTTCATTTCTCTCCTCAGACGTTTCCTCAGGTTTTTATTTTCTGCTGTGACGATGGAGAAACGATGAAAACCTTTAAACAGTTTTTTTTTTGACTCTTCTTGATGTGTGAGGGAAATATCCCATCCTTTGATTTCTACAGCTAGAGGGCGCTAACACATGGCTCAACAGGTAATACTCTGACTCCTTCTGTTTGGGTTTTCTTAAAGCTCCTGTGGGGAACGTTTGGTTGGTGTCAGCTTTGGCGCCCCCTGTGGACAGAGCTGTCTTTGCCTGTGTTGTCTGGTGTCATGTGACAGAGAAACTCATCCTGACATGACGATTATAATACAGCGTGTGTTAATCTGTCACTGCTGATGTTTGATTTTGTTCGTTATAAAAACACATTACTCTTGACTGAATTTTTTGAATGAGTTTTGTTTTTGTGTCTCGGCACACTTCCTTAAAGAGGGGGTATTGTGCTTTTTTTCAGTCTTAATTCTGTCCCTCTGGTGCCCCCATAGTATCTTACACGATTCGCTGCTTTTTAAAAAAAAATCTCTTTTCTCTTTTTACTGTTTTAGAAAACTATTTTTATCAGCATCTGCCTGAAACACGTTATTTTTAGTTTCTGTATCTTTAACCAGCTGTTTGACGCAGATACATTCTTCCTTCAAGGTATTCAGTGAAGGCCTAATAAAAAATATTGAAAGAATTTTTGTACTCCTAAATAATTGTTTTATTTTGTTTTATTTTGTTTTTATTTATTTATTTTACTCACGGAAATCATAGCAATGAGTTTTATATTATTTTTATAAACGTGTCCTGGCAAACAGTGGGTTAATAAAACGAAATGGAAAATGGACCAATCACAGTTTTCCTTTTGATGGTATCTGGGTAAATCAGCGACACCTTCTGGCAGGCAGGGCCTTCAGCAACTGCAACCAATGCCTGTGTAACTCAAGCCAATGTGGACACAGTTTGACAATGACAGCTGTCTTAGCCAATCATATTTTGTTAAGTTGTGGGCGGGATCATTTCCTGTCATCTTCCGGGGATTCGCAGATACTTAATGGATAAGCTCCTAACTGTAGCTGTGAGTGAGTGAGGAGGAAAGAGAAGATCACGTTGGCAGAACGTGAAGAGAAATGGAGGAAAGTAACGGAGAAGACTGTGTGGTTGCTGGATTACTTCAAACTCCGTTTTCAAGACTGAAAGCTCGCCAGCTCCAACCTGGTCTAACCTCGGCGCAGGGCGGCGTGCACCCTCCGCAGCTGAAATTTGGTGACAAGCGCACATGTGCGCACGCCTCAGAGGCAGGTTTCCAGAGTGTCAGACATATTTTAATGCAGTAAACAATCACAGTAATCACTATTTAATGTAACTGTCTGAACCAGCATATACATTTATATCTATATTAACTGTCCCGTCACATCTGATGTCAGATTAAAGCCGTTTGTCATAATGGAAAGTTAACCTGACGGCAGCTGGAAGTTTGATGCACATCTTACAATTAAACAATAAACAGCCTTAACATCTGATACTGGGTATATCTGGTTCTCTCATTTCATTTAATTCAAAGAAAAGAGGGAGAGGAAATAAATGTTTGTCACTCAGGATTTACCTGTGATTTCCCATATTTCTCTGTTTTAGTCTTTATCTTTAACGTGATCTAAAAAGATGGAGTACATTATTGTAAGGAGGATGAGGTGGAGACACTGGGAGAGTTTACAGTACATCACCAAAGGTTTGCACGATTTAAGCACAAATTTGTGCGTACGCCCTGTTGGTGAATGAGGCCCATTGTGAGCATAGTGACTGATTTTAAGTTGATTTTTTTCTATTTTATATCTTAATTTTTTTAGTTGTTTGAAGTTGTGTTAGATGTTGCAGTGTTCAGGCACATGATACATTTGTAATCCTGTAAAACTATCAATATACTGAACTTCCAGGTCACATGATCCTGGTTGTTTTTATTTCTTTGTTTGATTGTTTATTGCCTCGTGTGGTCCCATTAACACAGCTGAATTAAAACACGGGTAAACAGGTTTTTGTAGCTCTGTCAAACTTTATTTATAATCATTAAAAACGTGGAGTGATGTTGCTGAATGAAAAGCTGCTCAGACAGTTTGATCAGACTGAAGAGTTTCTCTAAGGGGATCAAACTTTCCTCCTGTAACCAACGCGTGTCCTCGCTGTCAGATCAGACCCGGCTCGTCTCGTCCAGTAAACACAGTGAATCGGGGTCAGAGGTCACAGGAAGTGGGGCTCCCCACAGTTTGGCAGCTCTGTGTAACGCTCACAATCACAGCAGCCTCTGAACGCATGGCGGGGCCTGACTGTGAACCTCCTCCTCTCTCCTCCTCTCTGTGTGTGAGTCCTGTTTCCTCCTGCTGCTCCTGCTGCTGGTAGAGATGTTTATCCTCTCTGAGACGTTGCTTTCTGTGTTTTTTTTCTCTCCCTCTGTTGTCTGAGCGGGGATAAAGCTGCAGCTCCATTTTCCTGCGCGGCGTTGGAGAAAGCTCGCCGCTCCTGAAGCAGATCTGACGTCTTTGTTTGATGGAATGTGACAAGAATCGGACGCTTTCTCTGCTTTTTCAGTCCCCGGGCTTTTCCTCCTCCTCCTCTTTTCTCTGAAACGTTGGTTTAATGTGAGTGTGTGGAGTGTGTGGAGTGTGTGGAGGAGAGGCCTGACCCTGAGTCTCGGTCTGAGGAGACGTGTTGATAAACGCAGCAGCTGAAAATATTCAGACTTGTTACAAAGTGTTTGACTGTCAGAGAGATTTCTCTGCTTTTCTCTTCGTCTCTGAAATCTGCTTCAAACCCCGACGCTCCACGTTTCCAAGTGACCGGATCAGATGTGTCTGTGCGCTGTGTGTGTGTGTGTGTGTGTGTGTGTGTGTGTGTGTGTGTGTGGACGCTGTAATCATCTGCAGGCCTGCTCTCTCTCTCTCTGACTGGAGGCCAGTTTTCCTCCCAGACTCTGCTGGACTCAGACATGAAGTGTGTTTGCTCCTCGTCTCTTTCTTTCTCAGTTTGTCATGTTTGTAGTTTCTGTTCTCGTCTCAGTCGCAGGTGAAGGTGTGAAATCTCTTCCTCTGTTCGTTCCTCTGTGGTTAAACAAACAAATCCAACCTCAGGTCAGAGGAAGGTGAAGCTTTCTGCTGCTGTGTCGACAGGAACGCAAACTCAAAATGCTAAAAAATAAGAAATAAAATAAAAAATTCAGGAATAAACTTTAAAACATTGAGCATCAGCTGATTTTAAATCTTGCTCTGGTGTTTATATTTGTCTTGAAAACAGAGCTGTGAATTAATTAATCTACAAAAACTGTTCAATTAAAAAAGAAAAAATGTCTTCAGCCTCTCCTTTGACCAAACTCACGTTTAAAACTAAATTTACTCAAATTAATGCAAAAATTTAGAGTAACTTTTACATTCATGGGCTGAGATTTATGCTCCTTAATTTAGTTTATTTTATAAAAATTGAAAAGCATGATCTGAAATTTAATTTAACGTTCTGAAACTGATTTTATTTGAAAGCGGAGCTACAGATTATGTTTGTTTTTTGCCAATAATATAAATATACAAAACAAGCGATGGGCAGATCTGAGCATTTAGTTATTTTATCAATCATATCAAACAGAATCATCATTCTTGATTTCTAATCTTACACTAAAAGTTATATTGTTTACTGAAAATAAATCTGGGTTTTTATTTTTTACATCTGATGTAAAAACACTTTCATATAATCCACATATGGTTTAAAAAGGTATTTAGTATTTTATATGGGCTTTAATGAATTTGTAGAAGTAAACTCCTCTTTTAGGTTTCATAGTTATTTTTGCCATCAAATTCAAGTATTCTTTCAGAAATTTTAAAGTTTTTCATTTTTTATTTTTATTTTTTTAATTTTTGAAATTGTTTTATTATTAATATTATTATTGAATTTTTGCAGCTATTTGAAATTAAGCTAACTTTTTAGAGTTTTTCCAAATTTTATCAACTTCCTTGAATTTTTGGAACGTTTTTTATATTTTTTTTTCTTAAGAAATGTTGCATTTTTTCTAATTTTAAAATGATTTAAATGTTTCAAATTTTGGAAATGTTAAAATGATGCACATTTCTCAATTTTTTTATTTAAATTTTTCTAAATGTCTTTTTTTTTTCAATTTTCCCTAATTTATTGGAAATAATTCATCACATGTACATTTTCATAAATTTAGAAAACTTATCAATCAGATAATTATTTCATAGATTTTGATAATATAGAAAATCATTCTGATGAAATATTGATGAGGAGGAGCTGAAACATGACACACTTTCTTCAAGGTTCACACCAAAAAGGATGGGCCCTCAGCTGATTGGGGTCATGTGACTTTGGAACAAACCATTGCTGATTTATAGGGGAATTTTTAATGGGTAACACAGTCGACACAGGTTTCTATGACACACACAGAGTAAGTTATTTTATCCATATTGATTATTTAAATAGTTTTTAAAACAACTTTGTCAAGTTGTAATGATTATTTTAAACCAATAATGCTGAAAATAACATGAAAATGTGTTTTCCAGTGTTCATTTTGAAGAGTAAACTTGACATTTGAGAAATCAGCGCAAAAACTGCTAATCCCAACACATGATTTACATTTTTAGCTAAATAAATAATAAACATGTTAACATTCTGTATAAATATGTGTTTAGTATTTGTATTTATTCTGTCATCAGTATTTTGCCTAAACGTTGGAAATCTACCAACACGTCTCTGAAATCAACACGTGTGTCGTCCGTCTAACTTTAAACTTCATGTTTTCATGTTTTCATCGTCTCCATTCCTGCATTTGTTGGACTTTCATCCTGATCCGGATCAGACCATCCACAAAGAGATCTCCTATCGTCCTTACTGTTTCAGATATTTACAGATCTGCACCATAACGCTTTGTTGGAGCACTCCTGGGGTTGTGTCGACTTTGGCGCCCCCTCATGGACAAAGCAGGAAGATTTATTTCATCTTGTCCACGTGTAAACAAAGGTGTCATCCGTCTTTGTTTTGATGGTCTTGGTGGTCTTGGTGGTCTTGGTGGTCTTGGTGGTCTTGGAGGTCTTGGAGGTCTTGGAGGTCTTGGTTTCTCTCAGACTGAGGTGCGGTCTCTCCCTCAAAGCGGCCGTGGTGATGAAATCAGCGTGATGGTTCTTCCTCTCTGGTGTGAGCGTGTTGCTGCCGTGGCCTCGTCATCGTCACCGAGGGGTTAAATCATCAGACGGCAGATCTGACCCCTGGTCCACCTGAACCGCCCGTCCTGCCTTTGTCCCGGTCCACAGGAAGGTTCCAGTCCCACTTCCTGTCCTGGCCGGGTGTCTGCAGCAGAGGAAGGGAGCGGTGGAGGAGGAGGAGGAGGAGGGGGAGCCGGCTTTGCCTCCCTGTTTCCATGACGACGGCTCCTCTACAGTATTCATCCCAGGGACAGCCTCTGCATGTGAAAGCAGTTCCCAGCGGTGCCCCCCCCCCTCAGCTGCTCCCGTCTTCTTCTTCTACTGTCGGCGTGCACAACAGCACTTCATCTTCACCCTGACACAGCACGCCGTGAATCACAGCACGCCGTGAATCACAGCACGCCCCCCTTTCCCAAGACTCCACCGCCAAAAACACTTCAAATATTTACTGGGCCGTCCTCTGAATACCCAAACATTTACCCAGAATGCTCCTGGCTGGAGGAATGTGCCAGCTCTGTTTTCTAACAGGCGTGTTAATAATTACACGGCGTGGCTGGTGACGGCGTGTATTGTTCCTGTGCACAGAGCGCTGCAGCCTGATCAGACCGACCCAGAGGATCCAGAAACTTCAGCTTCAGTCACGTTTTCAGACTCTGAGGTTTCTCTGAGGTCACAGCAGACGGCTTCCTGTCTCTGATCAGCCCCCGGGTTAAAGCTGGGTGACCCACATCTGTGAGAGTCTGCAGGAGGCTCAGACGGGCCGCCAGGTTCAGACGGGCCGCCAGGTTCAGACGGGTGGAGAGATGACGGAGGAGCATCACAACATGCTGACAGGAAGTCCCTGACTGTCTGCTCTCAGGTGGATCAGAAACTGATGATCTCTCAGAGGGATCTACAACACTTTACAGGAAGAAGAATCTTAAAGAGGGGGTGTTGTGTTTATTTTTGTCTTTATTCTGTCCCTCTGGTGCCCCCGTAGTATCTTCACATGACTTAAAGTTTATAAAAATCTCTATTTTTCCTTTTGGTGTTTGATTTAACGTTTATTTCAGCCTCTGATTAAAACACGTTGTTTTAGCTGCTGTCTCTTTAAGACTCCCTGCTCCACAAACCCCCTTCACTCTGATTGGTCAGCTCTCTGGAGGTTCACAAGCAGACCTTTGGGTTTTGAGACCCTCCCCTTCAGCTCATCACAAACCAGTTTGGAGATCCTGATGTGAGGACGTCATCGTTTCAGCACGACTCGACGACGACTCGTGGAGATTTGAAAAATTTCAAACAGTTTCTGAAAGGAATGATCTTCATGAGATCTTCACGGGAAGATTGGCTTCTGTTGGCGTCTTTGGCTTCTTTGGCATCTGTTGGCATCCATTGGCGTCTGTTGGCATCTATTGGACTCCATTGGTGTCTTTGAGATCTCTGGGCATCTGTTGGCGTCGGTTGGCTTCTGTTGACGGTTGGTGTCTGTTGGCATCTTTGGCTTCTGTTGGCGTCCGTCTGCGTCTGTTGGCGTCTGTTGGCGTCTGTTGGCATCTGTAGGCGTCTGTTGGCGTCTGTTGGCATCTGTTGGCGTCTGTTGGCGTCTGTTGGCATCTGTTGGCGTCTGTTGGCGTCTGTTGGCATCTGTTGGCGTCTGTTGGCGTCTGTTGGCATCTGTTGGCGTCCGTCTGCGTCTGTTGGCGTCTGTTGGCATCTGTTGGCGTCTGTTGGCGTCCATTGGTGTCTTTGGCATCTGTTGGCGTCCATTAGCTTTTGTTGGTGTCTGTTAGCGTCTGCTGTCATCCGTTGGCGTCTTTGGCATCTTTTGGCGTCCGTTGGCATTTATTGGCATCTGTTGGCCTCCATTGGCGTCTTTGGGATCTCTTGGCGTCTGTTGGCCTCCATTGGCGTCTTTGGCTTCTGTTGGCATCCGTTGGTGTCTTTGGCATTTTTTTGCGTCCATACGTGTCCATTCGTGTCATTGGAATCTGTTGGCATCTTTTGGTGTCCATTGGCGTCTATGGCATCTTTGGCATTCGTTGGTGTCTTTGGCTTCTGTTGTTGTCCGTTGGTGTCGACTCCCAAGCTGCAGGGGGCAGAGTATCACAGAAAGTCTCTTTACCACAGTTTTAAACTGGAGTAGGTGAAGGTTGCCGTTGTTTCCTGCGTCAGTCTGAGCGTTCCTGGATCCCAGGATCTGTTTGCCTGTTGCAGCAGCAGACGTGGTGAACGTGGTTTGATCTGAACTTTGTCTCGTTCTTCAGACTTTAGGGATTTTCCTGGTTTTCCGGCGCCTTTCCCCCTCTCTGCAGGAAGCCTGCTGGTTTTCTCCAAGTCTAAGGAAAAACATCCTTTGACAGGTTTTGCCTGTCTGGGTGTTTCAGGTCTGAGTCTGGTGCTCATGGCCGTACCTGGGAGAAAGGTGAGGGTCACCTGGAGGACTCACGGTCCGTCCCTCGACTCCAGAGCGTCTGCTTTGGCGTTTCCTGGGAGACTTCACGTGACGAGAGTCTGATTCATACATCAGCTGACCTCCTCCATCTTTAACGAGCTCAGGGAGGCCGTCGAGCCAGTCCTCCTCCTCCTCCTCCTCCTCCTCCTCCTCCTCCTCCTCTGATCAGATCTCTGCAGCAGAAAGGAGCAGACTAAACTCCTCTGTGCGTTTCCTTCAGCTGGTTTCTTCTTCTTCTGTTCTGTGCAGCTCAGAGGCAAGCCGAGCGTCAGCGAGCGCCAACACGCTGCGGTCGTGAACAGCTGAGTGTTGGGCAACACCTCCTGAAGACGGAAAGAGGAGAACAGCTGCTGACAGCCACGACGCTCCTTGCTGAGAGGGGGGAGGAGGAAAGACGAGAGGGGAAGGGAGGGCTTGTTGGAGGCGTGGGAGGAGGAGGAGGAGGAGGAGGAGGAGGAGGAAGGAGGTGGAGGGTTCCTCCTTTCCTCTCTCAGTCCTCGCTCAGAGGCAGAGCAACAAGCAGCTCGGGGAGTTCCTCAGTGGATTTTTTTAGTTTGACTTTTATTTCTTTGTTTTGGCGTGTGTTTGTTTTGTGAGCGTGCACGCTGCAGTGGCGGCGGCGGTGGGGCGGTGCGTGCAGCGTGCAGCATGGAAACCAAGCCCGTGTTCAGCCTGCACAGAGCTCTGGCTCAGCCCGTCAAGATGTGCATGTTTGATTTCCCCGTCAGCATCCTGGACGACCTGGTGAGCTCAGACGGTGTGTGTGTGTGTGTGTGTGTGTGTGTGTGTGTGTGTGTGTGTGTGTGTGTGTGTGTGTGTGTGTGTGTGTGTGTGTGTGTGTGGCTATATCTCTAGATCTGTGTGTGTAAATGTCAGTGTTTCTGTGCACGTGTCCCTGATGCTCCTGTGTGTGTGTGTGTGTGTGTGTGTGTGTGTGTGTGTGTGTGTGTGTGTGTGTGTGTGTGTGTGTGGTTCGTTGTTGTGGTTGAATCTGATCAAACATGAAGCAGATGAGTTGGTTTCGGCCAATCAGAGCTGGTAAACAAAGGTCACATGACTCAGTCAGGACAGTGTAGGATGGAGCGTGGTGTTGGTGGTTACAGGTGGAGTTATAATCAGGGTGGTGTTGGTGGTTACAGGTGGAGTTATAATCAGCGTGGTGTTGGTGGTTACAGGTGGAGTTATAATCAGGGTGGTGTTGGTGGTTACAGGTGGAGTTATAATCAGGGTGGTGTTGGTGGTTACAGGTGGAGTTATAATCAGCGTGGTGTTGGTGGTTACAGGTGGAGTTATAATCAGCGTGGTGTTGGTGGTTACAGGTGGAGTTATAATCAGGGTGGTGTTGGTGGTTACAGGTGGAGTTATAATCAGCGTGGTGTTGGTGGTTACAGGTGGAGTTGTAATCAGGGTGGTGTTGGTGGTTACAGGTGGAGTTATAATCAGGGTGGTGTTGGTGGTTACAGGTGGAGTTATAATCAGGGTGGTGTTGGTGGTTACAGGTGGAGTTATAATCAGGGTGGTGTTGGTGGTTACAGGTGGAGTTATAATCAGGGTGGTGTTGGTGGTTACAGGTGGAGTTATAATCAGGGTGGTGTTGGTGGTTACAGGTGGAGTTATAATCAGGGTGGTGTTGGTGGTTACAGGTGGAGTTATAATCAGGGTGGTGTTGGTGGTTACAGGTGGAGTTATAATCAGCGTGGTGTTGGTGGTTACAGGTGGAGTTATAATCAGCGTGGTGTTGGTGGTTACAGGTGGAGTTATAATCAGGGTGGTGTTGGTGGTTACAGGTGGAGTTATAATCAGGGTGGTGATGATCACAGACTGTAAACCTCTGACAGATCAGGGATCAACAACAAACAATCCGCTGCTTCCTGTACAGAGGAGAGGTGATGATGTCAGCAGCTACGTGCACTGAAAAATATCAGTATCAGCTAATTAAATAAAAAGCTAATAAATATCTGCAAATTTGATTAAAATAATCCAATATGGTGCATCCCTACATTTAATGTTAGAATTTAACATTTTCATTGTGAACAAACCAACACGTCTCAGAGAGTGAACGCACTGCTCCAGAGCTCAGAAAACTCAGGAAGTAAATATTAAAATGAAGTTAGTGACAGTGAAAAATATAACCTGTTAGAGAGTGAATAACAAATAAGATACAAAATTAGTGAGGGGTACCTTTCACATTTGAAATGATACGGTACCAACACCCGGTACCCGGTACCAACTTTCTCACTCATAGCTGTTGCTATGACGACGTAAAACGCTTCAAACTGCTGTACAGTCAGCGTTTACAGCAGCAGCAGCTCAGCTCACAGCCCATCATCTGTTCTGATCTCCTGGTGTCTTTAAAGAGGAGACACGTCTGGGTTTGTCTGAGGTATTGTTGCTCAGGATCATGTGTGTGTTTGTGTGTGTGTTTGTGTGTGTTTGTGTGTGTTTGTGTTTGTGTGTTTGTGTGTGTGTTTGTTGTGTTTTCTGTAAAGTTTGTCTCTCATTGTTCAGCGTCTTCCTGAGCCAATCAGAAGAACAAAGACCTCCAGGCGTTGGTCTGGACCACGCCGTCTGTGTGTGTGTGTGACTGTGTGTGTGTTAGTGTGTGTGTGTTAGTGTGTGTGTGTTAGTGTGTGTGTGTTAGTGTGTGTATGTTAGTGTGTGTGTGTTAGTGTGGGGTCCTCCTGCTCTCCGTGGTAACGCTCTCTGCAGAGCGGCGTGTGCCCTCTGATATCCAACATGTTTGGTCGTGTCTGTGTTAATCCCCGAGCGCTCGCTGAAAGTGATCCTCTGTCAGCTCGTCAGGGAACCTGGGACTGAAAACAGACCACGCCAGCTGCTGCTGCGGCGGCTGCGTGGTGGCGGCGTTGGAGGGAGACTGTTGGTCATTAAAGCTTTTCTTTAACCTGACTTCAGACCTGCAGAGTCTCAGACTCAGACTCTCTCTGAGGGTTTCTCTGACGGAGCTGCAGCTCTTCAAATGAAGGCGTCAGGCGTCACGATTTCAGGACAAAATTGTGTGTTTCAGGTTTGGTGCAGGTGATAATCAGGAGAAGGAGGTAATTTACAAAGCGTGGATGAAAGCTGAAAGCTGCGTCTGTGCAGAGGACTCCCTGAAGACAGAAACACAGGGGGCGCAGCCCACAGTTTGGGATTCACTGATAGACAATGGTAGATGGTAGAAAAAACACTGTTTAGGTCACTTATTGGTTCCCCACAGGGCCGGCTTTGTGGGTGGGCCCAAGGGTCCCAGGCCCACCCTGAGCTTTCTTATAATTTCATATTTTTGAACTGGTGTAAAAAGAGCATGGTGAAATTTTATCACCTCATGTTTGTTTTGTTAGCATTAGATGCTCTGTCTTTAAAAAATGGAAAAAAACAAAGTTCTGAAACGCTCATCTACACACAGTAACAGTGGTGTATATCGGTCACTTTTATTCATTAAATGAACAATCTACAAACTTTTGTAACTTCAGACCCAGACAAAACTTGTCCAACCCTGGTTCCCCAGAAACTAAAACCCTGGTTTCAGGGTTCAGGGTCAGGGTTTAGAGTAAGGAGTGCGTTTTCTCAGACACTTCCTCCTCCAAAATAAAACAAAAAAAGAAGGAAGAGATTTTAACGTGGAGTTAGAGGACGATTGACAAAACTAGATCCTTTCAGTCTCTTGTGTTTCGTTGGTCTTCCCTTGTTTCTGATCTGACCCTGTTACTGCTTTATCTGGACTCTCCAGGACTCTGGGTGATGTGGATCATTGGATCATTGTTGTGAGGGGTGTGACGACAGAAGCTGAAACTGTGGAAATCAGCCTCTGGCCTCAGTTTGAGACCAGGATGAGGGACTGACGGACATCCTCCACATCCAGAGGCAGAAACTCTGCTGTGTGTGTGTCTGTGTGTGTGTTTGTGTGTGTGTGTGTGTGGTGGAGGAGTGTGTGTCCTCACACCCCGAGCTGTAACACAGGCTGTTTGTTGAGCATCGGCCTCGCGGCGTCTGCGGCTGAGATCACCCTGACGTCAGGCTCTCATCGTCAGCCGGACAAAGCTCCACACAGCACCACCTCCCTCTGAAACACAAAAACCCTGCTGGTCTCTGAGCTCCTATTGTTCCCTCCTCACACCAGGACTCAGACCTGGACCCGTGAGAAGAACTGGGACCACATGAAACAGGATCAGGAGCTGTGGGTGTGAGAAAGAGGCAGCAGCAGCCCAAACATCCCGGGGCTCAGCGAGGATCAGATCAGATATTACTGTTGGAGCAGATTTCATCCAACACCACCTCAGGAGCTCCTCAGACCTGATCAAAACTGATCAAAACAACAACAACAGGAGCTGTCTGGATTTCCTCAGCCTCCAAAACCAGCTCCATGTTCTCCCACAAATTAAATGGACTTAAATGGACCCAAAGCGTCCCCCTAACAAATATTGTTTTCTATATTTCAGCCTCAGTCTGAAACACTTTGTTTGAGCTGCTGTCTCTTTAAGGCTGCCTGGACCCCAAACCCCCTTCACTCTGATTGGCCAGCCCTCTGGAGGCGGAGCTATGGACAGACCTGGGTGTTTGAGGCCCTGACCCTTCAAGTGTCGTGCTGATCCTTGTGGTAATCCCATCATTTCAGCTTATCTGCTGAAGATCAAGAATAGAATAGAATAGAATAGAATAGAATAGAATAGAATAGAAAAGGAGATGCTTAATTAATCTCAATTAAATACAAGAAAGTAAATAGTGTAAAGCTGTAAGAACATACACATATATAAAATTGCTAACTAGGAAAAAAAGTCCATCAGATTTGTCAGCTTGTCCGTCATTATCCGCTAGTGGCGTTGGTGTTAGCTCTGTTAGCCATGTCTGTGAATAGCATGATGCTACTCTGCCCTCTGGTATTCCCTCTGTTGCTGGGTTAGCACAGCTAGCTCGTCCATCTTATTGGAGATAGATCTTACGTTCCCAATAACGATGGATGGAAGGACAGGTCCATGTTCACAGAGAACACCCGGCCCAGCACCGGTTAGCATCAACATGCTACTGGCTGCTAACAGTCGATCTTGTATGCAAACAATGCAACTCTGGACACAGAGGAGCCAGAAAAGATGAAACACTGCTGCAAACACAACCAGTTTGGTGTCCATGACCAAGAAATGAGCCGTAAAAAGTGACGACCAGCTCCAAATACGAAGAAAAACAAAGAGATCAGACCGAAAAAAACTTGTTGAACATTTGTCATCAACACTTTTTTATGGTGAAGTTTTTTTATGATCTGAGGACAGGAAGCTCCTGTGAAACCTGATAAATCGGATCCTGGGTTTGTCCAGTTGGTACCATCCATCAGTTTGGTCCATTAGCCCAAAATGTTGCCACGGCAACAACACGCCTCTTCTTCTGCCACTCGTTAAAGACAGAAACAGGTGTTACTGGTTTAATTTCTCTAGATAGCGTCTTTAACAGTGAGCCGAGTTTTCAGGACTCTTTAAACCTTTACTTTCATGAGAGCCGTTTTTCCTCAGCTCACCTGGATTACAGTCATTCAGGAGCCACAAAATCTACTTTATCTTCAAAACAAAGATGAAAAAGTAAGAAATTGTAAAAGTAGTAAAACTGGTAAAAAATTATCTAAACTAGAAGTTTTTTGTGTTTATAAAATTGTACATGTGATGTCTTGTTTTTAATATTTAATAAATTTGCAGATAAAAAAATAAAATAAATTTGTAATATTGTGCATTTCTTAAATTTGCAAAATTTATGAAATTTTAATAGGTTGCAAAATTAAAAAAAAAAATTTAAAAAAGAAATTAAAAATGTGAAAAATATTTAAAAAATTTCCAAAATTTTGAAATTTTAAAAATTTGCCAAGTTTTTGAATCTGCAAAAAAATAAAAAATTTGCAAAAAATGAATTCAAATAATTAGCAAAATTTCAGAAATTCACTTTTTGATAAATTTCAAAATTTATTATTTAAAAAACTTTCAAAAAATTGTAAAAATCTCAAAAAAAAATAAAGCTGTATTGACAGAAGTGATGCATATTTAGTATAACAAAATGTTATCCAATAATTTTATTTAGTGTCTATGTCTTTAATTATCTATGCCCTCTATAAGAAAAACAAAAACTCTTTATTTTTAATCATATTGTTTAAAGCTACAAGGAGCCACTGCAGAGGAGTCAAAGGGCCGCATGAGGCTCCAGAGCCACAGGTTGAACACCCCTGCTTTAAACCCTCCTGACACGTCTCAGAGTGGAGTCGTCTCAGGTGTTAGTGCGTGTCACAGGTCGTTGATTTAACGGTTATGGCTCCGTTACCGTGGCGCTGAGAGCAGAGCTGATGCTTTTCTTCCTCCTGTTGTTTCATTTCATCATCTCTCCATCGTTAACGCTCCGTCTGTGGAGGCTGCGTGTTAATTACAAACTCATCATCAGCTCCGGCTGTTTTTAAAACACAGGTCTGAGTCTTCAGAGTAACTGAGAGCGACTGTGACTCCTCTGCCTGTGTAATCTGATTACTTCCTGACAGCCTGTGGAGTCGACGGCTGCTGGGCTGAGCAGGAAGTGTCCGGGCGTCTGCAGAGGAGCAGATAAAGCTGCTTCTTCAGAGACTTTCAACGGTTAAAACTCAACGTTCAGTCAGACCATCATGTTCATGTCTCATTCGTAGCACGGCTTTGTTTCCCCGCTCTCAGGATGCTAATCTCCATCCTCAGGCTGTCTCTGCGTGGTTAGCTCTCACTCTGTGGATCTTCAGACCTCCAGAAAAACAACACGCAGCGAGGTCTCAGGGGCGTCAGGAGGCGAGTAGAGGTCAGGCAGGGTCAGAAACAGCTGAGAGGGCGCCGATAGCGTCGACTCTACGAGAGAAACAGAGCGTTAAAGTTTCCTGTCAGGCTCCGCCCACCAACGTGAAGTTAAACCTCTGCTGACTGAAGTAAAAACAGATAAAGAAACTGGTCGTCTCTGTCCAAACACTCGGAGCTCGGCTGGTTTGTTGCTCCCCCCCTCGCCGGGCGACGGTTGTCAGGCGCCTCAGAGCGAGCGCCTCAGAGCGAGCGGCTCTCCCTGTCGGTGTGAGGAGGATTTCTAAATGTCAGGGCCTGAAAACGCCGGAGTAACGGTCGGGGATAAATCAGAGACTGTCAGAGGACGCTCTCAGAGAGGCTGCTGTGAACAGGAAGTGGTTTGTCTCTGAGTGTCACCCCCCACCCACTCAGGTACTTAACGGTCTGAAGGTGTTGGACAGGGACGCTCAGGATGTTTTTATTCTTCAGGAGGATTAAATCTTTAATCTGCTCTTTACCTCTGCTCATTCGGATTAAAACACTCACTCTGAAACTCTCAACGTGTCGACCAAAAACAGTCAGCTCTTCAGATTGACCGCCATCGTCTCTGCCCCTTTAACAAACCATGACACAGCATTTTATCATCGTCATAGCAACAGAGAGCCAGTCCAGTCCAACATCACTGTGATATCTGGAGGATTATGGTGAAACACTGTGCAACAATGTTTCAGTCACAGACAACAATTGACCTCTGGCTAAGCCCCGCCCCCTTCACTCACTCAGACAGACAGTGAACGTTCAGTGACAGGTGGCAGGTGTCACAGCAGGAGGCATTTCTCAGGATGCTGTTTTATTGTTGAAGGTCGATAAGCATTGGTCAGGACAAAAATATAACCTCCTTTAACCATCTTTACCTATAAGCTAATGAAGCTAAGCTCCAGAAGCTAACGTTAGCTTAAAGCTCCCATCTCCTGCTCCTTTCCTCAGTTTAATCTGGATCATTGATGTCTTCATGAAATGGTAGTAACATGTTTTGGTCCAAAAAGCCAATAAATCAAGCACAGCAGCATTGTTTCCAGGCTCTCATAGCCCCTCTGTTCAGAACGCTCTGATTTAGTGGGCGTGGCCTTCATATGTAAATGAGCCACCGCTGATACCGCCCCGCTCTTCCACGTCACTGAGAGCGGCGCCACGAGCTCCGAGTGCACAATGTTTAGAAAACAGAGAAGCTCCTTTACCGTAACATTACAGGCTAAAACAACAGGCTAACTGCAGCTAAAGTTAGCATCCTGAAGCTAACACAGAGACAGGGGGGACACTGAGGAAAAGCTCTTCCATCTGCTCCACAGCACACAGCATTTAAAATACTCACATTTCCAGGGTCCCAGGTTTGTTGGAGGATGGTTGGTAATGCGCCTGGATTCAGGACCAGTCTATTGGCTAGCCCTCTGTTGTACTGTCCAAAGTTGGAAAAGCAGTCGGCCGTGAAGTGACTAGCACACACATGCTCAGTTTTACTGAGTGTAGCTGGAACATTTCCTGATAAATGAACTCTAGACACTTAGTCTGTCTTCTTCTGAGATGGGAAGCTTGAGCATGGAGCTATGTGGCTGTTTACAGCCAAAAACAGAGCAGTGATGGCTCTAGTGTTAAAGATAACTTTATATTTCTTGGTACATCCTGTCACCCCCTCTCAGGATAGCTTGTGTTGGCGTTACGTGTTCCTAATGAACAGAGTTTGATCAGTTCCTGAAAGAAGAGAAGATGAGTTTTCTGGGCTCTGTCTCTTTAAGGAGGAAATAAAAAAGTCTGGGTGGTCTGAACGACTCTGGAGGATAAACAGCTGAAATCTGAAACCAGAAACCACTGAAAAGATCTGATGAAATGATGACATGACATGTTGAAGGGGCGGGGCTCATAGACCAAGGTCTGCCTTCAGAGAGCTGGCCAATCAGAGTGAAGGGGGTTTTTGGAGCAGGAAGTCTTAAAGAGACAGCAGCTCAAACATAGTGTTTCACACAGAGGATGAAATAAGAGTTTGTAAAACAGCAGAGAGAGAAAAATAAAGATTGTTTGATCTGTGAATCTTGTCAAGATTCTACGGGGGCACCAGAGGGACAAAATAAAAAGTAAAAAAGCACAACACCCCTCTTTAAATGTAAGAGGGAGTCAGAGAAAAGTTTGCATAGATGGTTAAATAAAGAACTTGTGAAAAACTGAGGTGGACTGATTTTTGGGGTAGACTTCTAAAAGACAGTAACTGTTTATATCAGCAGGTGGCGCCACTTTCCTGATGGGGCTTCATCCTGCTTCTACATCCTCAGTTTTTATTACAGTATCTCAGACGTTTTGGCAAAACCAAGAGTTTTATTGGTTGTTTTAAAGTTATTTCTCTTTAGATCTCAGACGGAGGGTTTGGTTTGTTTGGTCTGTTTGGTGCTGGATGGTTTCAGGTAAAAACGCTCCTTCAGGCTGTTTTCAGGTGATGGTTTCAGGTAAAGACGCTCCTTCAGGCTGTTTTCAGGTGATGGTTTCAGGTAAAAACGCTCCTTCAGGCTGTTTTCAGGTGATGGTTTCAGGTAAAAACGCTCCTTCAGGCTGTTTTCAGGTGATGGTTTCAGGTAAAAACGCTCCTTCAGGCTGTTTTCAGGTGATGGTTTCAGGTAAAAAAGCTCCTTCAGGCTGTTTTCAGGTGGTGGTTTGTGTTGATCCCTCTGATTATCTAACAGGTGATGGTTTCACCTTCACTAACGTGTCCGTGGTAACGCTCCAGGCTCGGGTAATGACCTGATTTTCCTGCGCGGTGTGCGGGCAGGTTGTGACAGGTCCATCAGAGTTCTGAGGTCTGAGTTCCCACACCTTAAAAACCGTCAGAGGAGCAGATCCAGAGGTTTAGTTCAGACTGAGCTGCTCCCTGTGGAGGTCTCCAGGTGCTGCGTGGTTACCTGAGGTCACCTGAGGTCACCTGAGGTCACCTGAGGTCAGCTGAGGTCACCTGAGGTCAGCGCTGAGCCTCAGGGTCTCTCTGAGAGGTGGTTTCCTCCAGGTTGCGTCACCGCCAGCTTTCGTTTTCTCCTGGCGGTTTGAGGAGCGGTGTCCCTCTCTTTCCCTCCTTCCCGTCAGAGGTTGATTTTCAGTGTCGGTGCCGTGTTGACACAGCTGGGAGAGTAAACATGTCAGAGCGGAGCGTCAGCGCCGCGTTCGTCCAATCTGAGTGGAGGGGAGTGGGAGCCGCAGGGGCCCACTGACGGCGCCGCTCTGAGGGACAGTTTGGATCCTCAGGGAGTCAGGATGTGGGCCTGTGGACTCCTGATCAGGACCAGGGTCTGCTGGGACCAGGAGGACTGTTACCGGACAGTGAGGAGGGTCTGCAGACAGGTCAGATCTGTGTGTGTGTGTGTGTGTGTGTGTGTGTGTGTGTGTGTGTGTGTGTGTGAGGACAGGCTGATAACAGCTGAACCTGTGACTCCTCTGTCAGAGCGGTTTCTGTAGACCTAAAGGTCAGACGCTGCTCAGACCACACGGTTTCTCCTGGTCTGAGGGTCTCAGAGTCTTTCTACGGGTCTGATGAGTTTGTGACTTTAAATGGGATTATTTTGGATTATTTGGATTGTTTTGGATTGTTTTGGGATTATTTTGGATTATTTTTGGATTATTTTGGATCATTTTGGATTGTTTTGGATTATTTTGGATTGTTTTGGGAGTATTTTGGATTATTTTTGGATTATTTTGGATCATTTTGGATTGTTTTGGATTATTTTGGATTATTTTGGATCATTTTGGATTGTTTTGGGATTATTTTGGATTGTTTTGGGATTATTTTGGATTGTTTTGGATTATTTTGGATTATTTTTGGATTATTTTGGATTATTTTTGGATTGTTTTGGATTATTTTTGGGGGTTATTTTGGATTATTTTGGATTATTTTTGATTATTTTGGATTGTTTTGGGATTATTTTTGATTGTTTTGGATTATTTTGGATTATTTTGGATTATTTTTGGATTATTTTGGATCATTTTGGATTATTTTTGGATTGTTTTGGATTATTTTTGGATTATTTTGGATTATTTTCGGATTGTTTTGGATTATTTTTTGGGTTATTTTGGATTATTTTTGGATTATTTTGGATTATTTTTGGATTGTTTTGGATTATTTTTTGGGGTTATTTTGGATTATTTTGGATAATGTTGGATTATTTTGGATTATAGGCTGTGTTTGGGAGAGGTGTTATGTTTTACTGAAAGTCCCTGAAGTGGGTCTGCTGGCTCAGGTCTAGGCTCTGGTCTGGGCTCTGGTCTGGGCTCTGGTCTGCTGGCTCTGGTCTGGTCTCTGGTCTGCTGGCTCTAGTCTTGGCTCTGGTCTTGGCTCTGGTCTTGGCTCTGGTCTGGGCTCTGGTCTGGGCTCTGGTCTGGTCTCTGGTCTGGTCTGTAGACTCTGGACCCAGTCGTGGTCCTGCAGTGGAGACGGATCGAGATGAAACAGTAGAAACTTCCAGACTGTGATCTGATCCCATTAAGCCTCGTTACAGTGATCCGTCTCCACGGCGACATGAAGCAGCTCAGGGTCCTGACCCCGGCGTCTCTTTGTGCTCAGAGCGAGACTACAGGGAGCACGGGGGGACAAACTTCACTGTGCCTGAAAAACACTCACACTTCACTAAACTAAACTAAACTAAACTTAACTAAACTAAACTAAACTAAACTAAACTAAACTCCAACATTTCCTGATCCCGTCCAGAGTCCGTTTATTCCCCCGTCAGTCAGTCAGCCAGATTTATTACAGGAGTAAGAATATTATCTACAGAGGTTTTTATTTATGTAAAAAAAGTGTTTGAATACGTGGTTGAACAGTCTGTTAAACTTTGAGAAAAACTAAAGATAGAATCAGATAAATTTTGTTAATCCTGTTGGAAACCAGCATCAGATGTTTCTGAGATTTCAACATGAAGGAGTAAATATTACACAACTACGGAAGCCCAGGCAAACAAAAAGGACGTTTGGCCTCATGAGGAAAAACAACTATGAGATTAAAGAATCAAAAGAATCAGATTAAAATTCAGTTTATGGGATAAAGAGGTCAAAAGCTTGGGATTTACAAATTGGATTAAAGGTCAAAAAATGACACTTTAGATCTGAAAGAATGAGATCGATCAATTATGAGGTTAGAAATTAAAAAGTCAAAAAAATGAAATCAAAGAGGTTGAAAAAAGGTTTAAAAAGTCGATTCATAAGGTTTAAATATAAAAAAGTAAAATGAGATTAAAAAAAAAAAATAATAATGAAATTAAAAGTCAAAAGTATCAGATCAATAATTCTCAATATGAGATTAAAAAGTCAAAAGATCAGGGATGGGAACCTTTCACATTTGAAATGATACGGTACCAGTAACTGGTTCCTGGTAATCGGTACTTAACGGTACCAATAAAACAGACAACTTCTGTGTTTTTATATGGAAAAAATATTAATTTGCTTAAGAATAAAATCTTAAAGTTTTTCAATTTAACATTTTTATTTCTGAATTTATAACCTTGCAATGATGCGTTCAAGTTCAGCATAGAAAATATCCTACTCTTCCATTCCCTCACAGTCTTTATGACGCGTTCAGGCTCAGAAACATGGGACCGTTTATCAGTTCTTGGTACAACAGATGGAATTTGGTCGCTACCTTGAAAAGTACCTGATTCAGTTACCATCCCAACATCAGATTGAAAAGTCATAAAAATGAGATTAAAGTGTAAAAAGTTTGAGAATAAATATTTCCAGATAACAACATTCAGAAATGAAAAGTTTGAAAAGTTTGACACTAAAGAAGCAAAAGTTTGAGATTAACAGTAAAAAGTTTGCAGATAAAAAAAACAAAGTTACAAAATTTACGAGTCATAAAAATGAGACTCAAAAATTAAAATTATGAGACAAGACTTTATCTCATATCTTGTAGTTGTGCCTGAATTAGTATTTTGACTAAAGATTTGGGATTATCTCTGATTCAGCTCTTCTGTTATTTAACAAACTGATGAGATTAAGCTTCAAAACAACAGATCATCAATAAAAACAGATCCTCTGAACGTTTGAGGCAAAGATGAAGCAGATAATCTGCAGATAATCTGACTAACGTGTGTCACACTCATAATAAAGTAAATTAAAAGTTTGGTTCAAACTCTGAGATCAGTTTGAGAGGAGGTGAAGCTCTCAGCTGACGGAGGAGGTGAAGCTCTCAGTTGACGGAGGAGGTGAAGCTCTCAGCTGACGGAGGAGGTGAAGCTCTCAGCTGACGGAGGAGGTGAAGCTCTCAGCTGACGGAGGAGGTGAAGCTCTCAGCTGACGGAGGAGGTGAAGCTCTCAGTTGACGGAGGAGGTGAAGCTCTCAGCTGACGGAGGAGGTGAAGCTCTCAGCTGACGGAGGAGGTGAAGCTCTCAGACGGAGGAGGTGAAGCTCTCAGCTGACGGAGGAGGTGAAGCTCTCAGCTGACGGAGGAGGTGAAGCTCTCAGCTGACGGAGGAGGTGAAGCTCTCAGTTGACGGAGGAGGTGAAGCTCTCAGCTGACGGAGGAGGTGAAGCTCTCAGCTGACGGAGAGTTTGAGCTCAGAGGAAATAAAAGTGAATCCCTGCTGAGTTTTCCTCTCCGTCTCTTCTTCTGAGGGATTATCAGACTGTTTCAGCAGAAATCTTTGATTTTAAATGAGATAATTCTCATTTATTAGTCTTTTCTCTCCTGTTACGTAACTCTGCTCTCCGTCCTCGTCTGGCACGGCTCGTGGTTTTGTTTGTTTCTGATTTATTGTTTGTGGAGCTCTGGGGGAACATTGTGGGCCTGGCAGAAGCCCAGGGCAGCTCCAGGCCTCTGACGCCGCCCGGCCGTCCTCTGAGGACAGGAAGTGTTGCTTCATCGCTCGCTGGCTGAAGCTCTGCTGACGCAAAACTGCTCCAAACACGGGAGCAGCTCCTCTGGTCTCAGCGCCGAGGAGTCAGGCTCCTCCTCCCTGCAGAGGAGAGACGGCGCAAACCTTCAGACCTGGGACTCTGCCCACGCAGGATCTGAGGAGGACGGACTCACACACGATGTTTCTGTCTCTCAGGAAGTGACGATCTGTGATCTTTCTGTGATCTTTGTGCAAATGTAAAAACCTGAACACAGAAACAACTCAGCGTGCTGCTCGGGGACATTTGTGAGGATTTAGATCCAGAAAATGGAGATTAAGATGAATGTAGTGATGAATGTGGGTGTGTCTGCTCCTGAGTCCATGGTTTCCAAAAGAAAACCATCAAACTTTTAGAAATGCTGAAAATGGAAGAAGATTATTGATCCTGTAGCGTAGAGGAGTGAGTGGGAGCCTAAAGTAAAGAGGGAAGTTTAGCCTCAATGAGAATAAATCCTCAAGTGGAAAATAAATATTATGAGATTAAATGGTTAAAAAGAGGTTTTTAATCTCAATGGGCCAACCTGGTTAAATAAAGATTAAATAAACAAGAATGATTAAAAAAAATCAGATTAAAAAAAAAAATTCAGTTATCAACTTAAAGAATCCAATAAACAAAATTTGAAGTCAAAATATGAGATTAAAAGATGTGGAAAATATAAGATTAAAAAAATCCTGAGTATGCGTTAAAGTCGAGAAAATAACAATAATAAAAATATATGAAAATAAATGATAAATAAAAATAAATAATAATAAATAAGATTTTTAGATTTTGGGAATGTAAAAAAGTCATGAACAGGAAATTAAAAAATAAGGAGATAAAAAAATAAAAGAATAAACAAATTGGGATTGTGAAAATGCAAAATCAAACGTTCGAGATTAAGGGAAGAAAGAAAATGTGCACTTAAAACAAAATCATATTAAAACATCAAAAGCATGAAATGTAAAAAAAAAAAATCCAAGTAATAAGATTAAGAATTTGAAAATATGGGGCTAAACTTTTAAATATTTTGAGGTTCAGATATTCAGATTATGAAATTAAAAAGTCAAAATAAGTAGATTACAAAATAAAATAATGAAATGAAAAAAGGTAAAATTATGAAAAAAAAAAAAGGATCGAAACAATGAGATTAAAAATTTAAATAAGTTTAAAAAGTTAAAATAAAAATGAGATTAAGACGTCGAAATCATGAGATTAAAATAAAGTTGTGTGCAGGGCGTGTCTGTGTGTGCTCCTGTTCCTCGCCAAAAGATGCCACGTCCATGATTTCCAAAAAGAACGTCAGAGTTTGAGACGGTTTTCAACCTCCCCTTAGTCCACCCTCACCAGGTTCAGGTGGTTTCCTCTTTGGATGCTACAGTTTTAAGCTGCAGCAATGACTGGAAACAAAGACCTGGAACCTGGAGACCAAGTCTGGACCCTGAACTGTTTCTGAAGACGACCCTCTTTTCTCGCTTTGTGGTCTGGTTCTGGTGCTCAGGTCTCCACTGTTTAAGCTTTGAGCGGTGGACGGGGTCAGCATGGAGACCCTGATCCTGACACTGAGAAGACACCAGTGATGATCCTCTCCTGGTCCATGTTGGGTTTTTAATCTCAATGGGCCAATGTGGTTAAAGTTAATGAATAAAAACAGAATCAAATTTAAGAAAATCAAATTATAAACTTAAAGAATTTAATAAACAAAATTTGAAGTCAAAGCACGAGATTAAAAGATGTCAAAAATATGAGATTAAAAAAATCCTGAGTTAGAGTTGAAAGAATAACATTAAAAAGTTTCAATTATGGGAATAAAAAAATCATAAAAAGGAGATTAAAAAATGTAAAGAAAGATTGAAAATAGTTAAAAAAAAAACAGATTTTGAGAAAACATAATAAAACCTTCAAGATTAAAAAAATGAGATTAAGAAGTGAATAACCTCAGACCTGCTGGCTCCTGGTCTGGCTCCTGGTCCAGCTCGGCTCATTATGGCGGTTTGTTGTTGTAGTCAGGATAAAATCATCTGGTTTGAACAAACTACTCTGCATGAAGTGATGGAAACCGCTCAGATCCAAAGCGGTAACGAAGTCAGACCTGGCGTATCTTGGTCATAACTTTTCAACCTCTTTTTTTTGTAGGTGCTGCCCCCTGCAGGCAGAGAAACACACCTCTAGAGCTGAGTCGATCCGTCACAGTTGCTCTTACTATCATCCATTTTTCTGCTTTGACACCAACTTTGGTCGGCCCCTTAGAATTCCACTTCCTGTCTGTAAACCCACACTTTCTGGGGAAGTTTTGCTGAAATTGTCTGTTTGAGTTGCCTGCAGCGCCCCCTGTGGACGACCTCATCTATCTCTGCAGATTTTAAAAAGTGTTGCAAACATGCAAACATTTTCTGACATCACAGACTCATGTAGCTTCCCTTGAAGTCAGATTAATTGTGTAAAAAGGAGCAGACTGTAAAGTCTTGCAGTCCTCTCTGTCTTTCTCACACTCTGGCTTTCCTCAGCAGCAGCTGCAGATTCGTTGTGTCGCTCAGCAGCAGCAGCAGTGGCGGTGGTGGCGGCGGTGGCGGCGGGGGCTTGGCGGTGAGAAAGGCCGCTGAGGTCAGGCGTGTTTGTGGTGGTGTTCAGCCTCAGCTGGTGCAGCAGATGTTTCTGTTTAATTCTCTCGTTCACTCTCACACCTGTTCCTCTGTCACACTGAAAACACGTCAGTTTATTCCTCTCCTCTGAATTAATGTCAGATTCAACGTGGCGCTCTGATGATGCGTACAACAGGAAGTGGGCGTGTTGTTTGTGTTTACTCCTCTGAGAGCGGCTGAGTTAATGTGAGTCTGTGATTACTCCTGGAGCTTGGCAGGCGCTTCGTTAAGACCAGAAAGTCCCAGTGAGGAGTGAAGGAGCTCTTACTGACCTCAGCCAGCAGGGGGCAGCGCCGCACGGCAGATAGGAACAGGCTCCAGCTGAAACCACAGAGTGAGACAGACTGAGGGGAGTGTGTGTGTGTGTGTGTGTGTGTGTGTGTGTGTGTTGTCGTGTTTTGCTGGTTTATTGCTCGGATCAACTTTCACTTGCATTTTCTCACAGAGGGGGAGTTTTTATATTTCATGACACGTTTGAAAACAATTCCTGTAAGTGACCCTGAGTTTCAGATTATTTCCCGTCATTTTTAGACCAAATTACCAAAGTTAATCTGTTTAACACAATCAAAAACATAAATAATCCTCATCTATCCCTTTAGCCGTACACTTTTCTTTCATAAAGGAAAACTTCTGTGACCCTGTGTCTCTGATTTTTGATTAGAAAGTGTTAAAATAAGATATTTACTCACAAAAAGTTTGATTTATTTTAAAGAATCAAACATAAATCTGCAGCACATACACTAACACATGTGAAATATAAACTCAGATTGGAAAAAAAATCTTAAAATTATATCTGTAATGTTTTACTTTTTATCATTAAGTGAGTTTTTATGTGAGTTTTCATATTTCTCACTTATTTTCTGTTATTTCAAAGACCAAACAAACAAAGGTTATCAGTTTAAGGAGAATAAAAATTCACTATCTAACCTTTATCAGACACTTAATAAATTAAAAAAAAAGGTTGATTATCTCTCCAAAGTCTCACATTTTTACTGGAAAAGTCTTAATATAAGACACACCTTCAAAAAAGTGAGATTAGCTCAGATTATTGTTGTTAAAGGAGATTAAATAACAGTGTCTCTGATAATTCAGACCACTTTATGATTCAGTTTGAGCATGAGGAAATATGTTTATAGTAGGGAAGAAATTAAAAAGGAATTTTTATTTTCTCATGAAGCTAATGTAAAACAAATGTCATAGTTTACTTTGTTTAATATCAGCCTTAAATAAATGTTCCCTGGTGAATTAATCCTCAGTCCTCTGAAATGTGCTGATTTTGTCTCATTAATCAAATAAAAACAGTCAAAGAGACTCAGCCATCATCTAAAGTCCACTGTATGTACACATCGACCTGCTGCCATAGTAAAAACAAAAACACACCATCATTTCCCCACATACATGACGTCACCGCGGAGGAGTTCGCGCTGCATTCAGGGACACTTTGTAAATTTGTGCTTCATGTTACACACAGTGTAAATGCTAAATCATCATCACTTACATTTATCATAGAAATATTTGACAAAAAAAGGAAATGTTCTCTTTTGTTAAATGTTAATGAAGGGATGATAAAACTAAACTTGTCAGGAATAAAGAGTTAGATCATTTTTTCTTTGATCGACCATCGTAGAAAATATCAAACAATAAAAAAGAAGAAGAGGGGAATAAGGGAAAATAATAGATGCTGTGAAAAAGATTTAGATGAATAAATGACCATTAAACCCAGAAAATACATTAAATATATATTTTAATAACAGAAATGTAATACTCATATGCTCAAATAAAACACATAAATAGTTGATATTTTACTTTTTTTTAATATTACAAGGAACTAATTTTTTTCCCCCCAACTTTAGACAAGTGATTTTCTAACTTTTAATACATGATGATGCATTTGGGACACTTTAATGTAATAAACAAGAAGCTTAAGTATCTAAATGTATAATGATTGACAAACACTTAAAGATAAATGCATTTATTATTTCTAGTTTTTATTTTTATTTTTTTATTAATTTTTAAAGTTTTAAAGACATTTCAAGACATAACTGGGTAGGCTATACTTTGCAATTTTTTTTTTATTGTATGCAATGGTGGCTAATTATTGTTAGGACATCTGACGGATTAAAAATGTTGACCCTCTTTTACCCCCAAAACATTATTCATATGTAATATGATAAAATAATGTTGCTTTTTTGAATAACATAATTTTTTTAATCAGTAATGTGGAATAAAATACATTTTTTCATAATATTTGTTGAATATTTATATTTTAAAACAGGATTATTCAGTAATTTATTTATCTAGAGTTAGTTAGTGTTGCTGAGGTTGATCAGACGTGATAAAATGATTTTTTTTAGTAGTTTTTAGAAATTATCTGAACAGTATTATTGGACAGTGGGTTGTTTGTTGTAATTTCCTGCAGCCGTGAAGGCATCACGGGCTTGTGGGCGTGGCCTAGAAAAGCCCCAGTGAGTCATGATTCTCCTAAACGCTGCAGACAGCAGATCCTCAGCAGCGGCTCACAGCAGCAGGCTCGGTCCGGTCTCTGGACTCGGGGTGGCCCGGTAGAAATGTGTCTTCCTCCGCTGTGACCGGACCTGGGCTCCGCGGGCTCCATGGTCTATCTCCCGGGGATGCAACCCGAGGCGCACGGCGCCAGGCCCGGCCAGCTGCTCGACATGTTCGACTCTTCGTGGAAGGTGCGGAGCATTTGGGACGGGGTGAGGCTGGAGGTGGCGGAGGACCGCAGCCCGGTGGTCCTGCACAGCTTCACACACCTGGACCCGGACCTGCCGCTGCTGGAGGTGAGGAGAGCCGGACTCAGGCCGGGGAGAGCCGGACACAGGCCGGGGAGAGCCGGACACAGGCCGGGGGAAGGGCTCGGCTGGGGCGGGAGGAGAGTGACGCTGAGGCGGGGAGGAGAGGAGGCTGAGGTCCGTTAGCTGCTCCGGTTCGTGTGATCAGGGGGATCTCCAGGACAGGGGCTGGTCTGGGTGATCCAGGGCGGGCTTTGTGGTTCCTCCTAGGCTAGTTTAAAAAAAAAAAAAGTTTATTAAAATTTATTATTATTATAAAAATCAGCTGGATGCTGTTACCTCCTGATAAAAACAGTTTTTCTGTTCACTGTGGCTGCTGTTTACTCCACTCTCAGATCACTTCAGTGTTTTTAAAACACAGAGGAGCATCCAGAGGATTTATAATTAAAGTAAACATATATTTTTACCAACTATTTCTAAATAAAAAAATCAACTTATCTCACATTTCCAACCCCCTTCATCCCTGTAAAAACCATAAAAAGTCCAGAGAGAGATCAACAAATGTCAGATGATGAGTTTACAGTAACTGACGTATTGATTCATATCAGAATAAGAAACCCGAGCAGAGCTTTAAGGTGGGACAGACAGAAAGTCTGAATTATTCATGGTGAATGTCTGGTTTTGATGTTGGCCCGTGAGGCTTTGACAGGATGACTTGCTGTTTCCTCTCCTGGTCGTCTCCCCTCCCTGTGGACACACTTTGATTCATGTCAGGGTTAAATACGCTGCAGTGCAGGTGTCAGGGACTCAGATCTCCACAGATGAGAAATATTGACAACACTGATAATGAGAGTAGTCAGTTTGTTTGGTGTTAAAGCTTCTGACAAAGTGTTGGTGTGAGGACGGGGACTGTCCTGCAGCTGCAAGTTGTTTCTGAAGATGGTGGAAAGCTGTCTCAGCTGGAGATTTAACGTTCAGTCACAGCGCCCGTGTGACTTCATGTATTTATACCCTGAAACATCTCTGATTTGCATGTTTGGAAAAGGCCGTCCTCGTCATTAAAGGGATATTTCCATAAATAAACAGCAGCGTGATCCAGAGCTTTCTGACAGCGGCTCAAAGTGCTGGGAGGAGACCTGTGGCAGAGCGAGCTCTCAGATCCAGCTGAGTGCACGAGTAGGCGACTAAATATTAACTGAATTATAAGAGAGACGATTTCCTGCAGAGTGCTTCAGCTCTCCACTGTAAAAACTCACTGTAACGACTCATAAAACTCCTCCTTTGATTCAAAAGTTAGGGTACGCGCACAGCTCCAAGAGTTTTTTATTTCTAAAACACTTTTCATACAACACAAAACTAAAGACAAACAGGAAATGAATGCTTAGAGCTGAAATTAGTACATAAACAATCCAGAAGACCCCATCACTTCTTTCCCACACCTCACAATCCACGTACAGCTCAAGGAAACTTTCAGAATAAAAGTCTCATTAAAACGAGAGCTGAGATGAGCTGAGGTCGAATCAAATATGAATAAAACGAAAATAGAAAGTTAAGAAAAACAAAATGGAGGTGATAAAAAGTTGAAATAAACCCAGAAAGATTATCCATAAAAATCAAAAAGCACAAGTTTTAATAAATTAGGGGAGCATGAAATCTGATTTTTTTCCAATATCCAATAAGCCAATATTTAACAATTTATTTAAAGGATGCCGATATTCATACTGATAATTTTTGTGCACATAATTGCAGAGATCATCAACTCTCTTCTGTACAGGAAGTGGCATTTTGTATCATTAGGTATGGGTAACGAAAACGATACGGTACCCATGCTCGGCACTTGGCAATCGGTACTGGAACTCAACAGTACCAGTTTTCAATACTTTTTTGTGTTTATGTGGTGAAAATATCAATTTGTTTAATTAGAAAATATATAATTTTTTTCAGTTTATTTTATTTATTCTTCAATATATAAACTTGTAATGCTGTGTTCATGTCCAGTTCACTCCCTCACAGTCACAAAGATGCCTTTAGGTACCTAAACATGGATCCTTTGATTTTACATGAGTTGGTATCAGGTACTTGTGACAGAGTTATGTCAGTACCTATAAAAGTACCTGGTATCGCTTTATATTAAGGTCCTGTAATAAGCATCAATAAGACCTTTGTAAGTACTTATACGATGCTTATTAACGTTATTATTTGTTTATAAGACTATATAACTGCTTAATATGTGTTTAATAAGGTCATTGTAAGCGTTAGGCCCCACAGGTTAGGTTTAGGCATGGGGCCCTGAATGGTTAGGTTTAGGCATGGGGCCCTGAATGGTTAGGTTTAGGCATGGGGCCCTGAATGGTTAGGTTTAGGCATGGGGCCCTGAATGGTTAGGTTTAAGCATGGGGCCCTGAATGGTTAGGTTTAGGCATGGGGCCCTGAATGGTTAGGTTTAGGCATGGGGCCCTGAATGGTTAGGTTTAGGCATGGGGCCCTGAATGGTTAGGTTTAGGCATGGGGCCCTGAATGGTTAGGTTTAGGCATGGGGCCCTGAATGGTTAGGTTTAGGCATGGGGCCCTGAATGGTTAGGTTTAGGCATGGGGCCCCACAGGTTAGGTTTAGGCATGGGGCCCTGAATGGTTAGGTTTAGGCATGGGATCCTGAATGGTAAGGGTTAGGCATGGGGCCCTGAATGGTTAGGGTTAGGCATGGGGCCCTGAATGGTTAGGGTTTAGGCATGGGGCCCTGAATGGTTAGGTTTAGGCATGGGGCCCTGAATGGTTAGGTTTAGGCATGGGGCCCTGAATGGTTAGGTTTAGGCATGGGGCCCCACAGGTTAGGTTTAGGCATGGGGCCCTGAATGGTTAGGTTTAGGCATGGGGCCCTGAATGGTTAGGTTTAGGCATGGGGCCCTGAATGGTTAGGTTTAGGCATGGGGCCCTGAATGGTTAGGTTTAGGCATGAGGCCCTGAATGGTTAGGTTTAGTCATGGGGCCCTGAATGGTTAGGTTTAGGCATGGGGCCCTGAATGGTTAGGTTTAAGCATGGGGCCCTGAATGGTTAGGTTTAGGCATGGGGCCCTGAATGGTTAGGTTTAGGCATGGGGCCCTGAATGGTTAGGTTTAGGCATGAGGTCCTGAATGGTTAGGTTTAGGCATGGGGCCCTAAATGGTTAGGTTTAGGCATGGGGCCCTAAATGGTTAGGTTTAGGGGAAGGGCTCATGAGAAACAAAAGCAGAAGACAAAAAACAAAGAGGGTTAGGTTCCATATAGCTTATAGATCAAGTTGTCTTGTAGTAACTATTACAATGACCTTCTTAAACACTTATTAATCAATTATATAGATTATAAACAAATAATAATGCTAATAAGGATCGTATAAGTACTTATAAAGGTCTTATTAATGCTCATTACAGGACCTTAATATAAAGAGTTACCAAGTACCTAATCCGGTACCCATCCCCATGTATTATGGTACTTACTCTTGTCACGTTTGTTATGTAATTAGGGCTGAACGATTTTGAAAAATAATCTAATTGCAACTTTTTTAGACCATTATTGCGATAACAATTTAGCATACATTTTTTTGGTGGGGATGTTTATCTTCTGCATTGTTCACTTAACACAAGTTTTAAATCACTTTATAGTTTGATTAACCAACAAAAGATACTGTTAGCATTTAAACAAGTCTTTTTGCTTTTCTTAATTGAAAAATAAAAACGAACACGGTGAATTTTACTGACCTCCAGTTGTCAGTCAGAGTAACAAACCAAACAGAAGAAAGTGACCGAGGGGTACGGCTCTACGATCTACTGGATGATCTTTGTAGCCCAAAGAAAAAAACAGCATTTTGACTTTTGCTGGTTTTAAGGGGGAACAACTATAAGTTACTATATTCCCTCCAGGTCTGTGCACATGAAACTTTTTATTTTCTAATTGCAGCCTTTGGGATTTGAAAATTACTCTTACAATACAATCCATTAATTGTTCAGCCCTATATGTAATATTCATTTCATGTGCACAATCAGAAAAATATAAACCTGAAACTGTTTATTTATTTATGACGATTACTTTAAAAGAAAAAAAAAAATCAAAAAGATAAATCAGACTTCAGAGCTAGGTGGCGCTCTTCCTGAGAAAATCATAACATTACCCACAACCAGGGTAAACTTGATCAATGTCATCACTGACAGTCAGTGAATATAACCTCTGTTCACAGGAAACATAGGAGAAAGTCAGCTGTTCATCAATTAAACCAAATTAAATAAAATGGTTTACTTTGCTAAATGTGCCTCATTAAAGTGGATAGAGAAAGTTGGATAAAGTGAGATAGATTTTAATTTTTCTCTTAAAGTTTTAAAAACGTCTCCTGAGCCGTGTGTGAGTCTCTCAGACCGTCTGTAAGTTAGGAGTGAAACCTCCTCCTGACTGCTCCTGACATCCTGAACGTTCGATCAGACGAGGACAGAGGATGACTAATCATATTAATGTGTCTTACGTAACGTCCGAACTGACGGAGGACTCAGGGAGTCCACTTTAAGGAGGACATGTCCTCTTTCTGTCCCCAGCATCAACCAGAGCTGCTGTGATACCTGTGATACCTCACTGTGACACCTGGCTGTGATACCTCGCCGTACTTCACTTTCTGTGTTTCCCTTTCTGTGCTTCACTTTCTGTGCTCCTCTTTCTGTGCTCCTCTTTCTGCGCCTCTCTCCCTGCGCCCTGGGCTGGCTGAGGTAGTCCTGCTCTCTAATCTAATCCTCTCCTCTCTAACACAATTACCTAACGCCTAATCCCGTCCTGCGGAGGCCCAGGGGTTTCCTTCACAATCGCCGCCTTTCTCCGCTGGCTCCAGCTCTGGCTCCAGTTCGGGCGGAGGCTCAGGCGGAGGTTGTGTGGCGTCCTGGTTGTGTTACAGTAGAAAGGGTCACTGGGGCGGGTGTCTAAGGGGGGCTGGGGTGTGCCGGATCCGTTCCCTGATCCCTCTGGCTCCATGAAAGCAGGAGCGTCAGCGTGGAGTGGGTGCGTGGCGTATCGTATGGCTGAGGGGATCAGGTGGCTTCAGATGGAGGTGGAGGTGTTGCTGTGGGCTCTGACGGAGAAACATTGCTGCGTCTGTCTGTGAGGAGGTTACGTCATGCTCCTGTTTAATGGTTGGACTTTAGAGAAGGTCAGAAATAATGAACGAAACTGAAATTTCCTCCTTATAAACAACCAAGAGTGAAAGGTTCAAAAGTGGGTGTTGCTCTTTTTTCTCCTTTAAGTTTTTAAAAAGTGAACGACTTATTATTAAACCATAGTGTGGATCAGACTGAGCTGTGGCTGATATCTGTAAATACCTGTTGAAGTATCTGAAGTCCAAGTTAAAGTCCAGACTCTTAACAGACAGCTCGTGGGGGCCCACCTGTCAGTCAGGTTGGTTTTAGAAAGAGCTTCACTGATGCACATTAACTGCACATTGCTGAACGCTTTACAAAGCATTCTTTCTTTATCTTTTTCTGTCTTTTTTTCTTTTTTTCTTTTTTTCTTTCTTTCTTTCTTTCTTTCTTTCTTTCTTTCTTTCTTTCTTTCTCCATTCTTTCTTTTCTCTTTGTTTTTTCTTTGTTTTTTTTTCTTTCTTCTTTTTTTCTTTTTTCTTTCTTCTTTTTTCTTTTTTCTTTCTCCATTCTTTCTTTTCTCTTTCTTTTTTTATTTTTTCTTTCTTTTTTCTTTCTTTCTTTTTTCTTTCCTTTTTTTTCCTTTTTTTCTTTCTTTCTTTTTTCCTTTCTTTTTTTTTTCTTTCTTTCTTTTTTCTTTCCATCTGTCTTTTTTTTCTTTCTTTCTTTCTTTCTTTCTTTCTTTCTTTCTTTCTTTCTTTCTCCATTCTTTCTTTTCTCTTTCTTTTTTATTTTTTCTTTCTTTCTTTTTTCTTTCCTTTTTTTTCCTTTTTTTCTTTCTTTCTTTTTTTCCTTTCTTTCTTTCTTTCTTTCTTTCTTTTTTCTTTCTTCTTTCTTCTTTTTTCTTTTTTCTTTCTTTCTCCATTCTTTCTTACATTCTTTTTGTTTTTATTCAATCATTCTTTATTTTCTATTCTTATTTTCTTTCTTTCTTTTTCTTTCTTTATTTTTTCCTTTTATACTTTTTTCTCTCTTTTCTCCTTTCTTTCTTTTCTCATTCTAATTTTTTCTATCTTCCTCTGTCCATTTTGAGGTTACAACATGTTTCCAGACTCACCAAACTTCTTACTCTCTGACCAGTGTTTGTGTTTTTAAACTTCAGCCCCTGCTGCTACTTTCAGTTACATGAATGAAATTTTACAGGTGTAACGATGAGGCCAACACCTTTAAAAAAATCTCAGGTGACCACGGTGAAATCCCAACACGAAGTTTGGAAATTTGAGTTAAATGTTGTATTACGCTGACTCATGGGGTACGTCTTTGTATCAACTCACCCCAGAGTTTTTATCTGATCGTCTTCAAACTGAATGTGTGGTATATTAGAAGTGCTGACCATGAAAATGTATGAAAGTTTTTTTTTGTACCTCAGTGGGCGTGGCCAGGACAGACGGCCAAAGTTGGCTTTAAGGGCATAGAAATCAGGAATGACAAACTGAGAGAGGCCTCAGCCTGGAAGTGAGCCCTGTATTCACCCTCTACATGTTTTTTAATCAGACACAAACGATGGTTTTTCTCAGGTCACGTGTCCCACCTCGCCTCCCACGGTTTCTCTTTGTGTCCGATGTTTTTGACCACATTCATCAGCAGCATTTCACGTCTTGTTTCTGATCACTGCCTGCTGTCTGATTGGATAAGGATGAATAAAACTCGTATTTGCAGGATTAACACATTGTTGTGCAGGCTGCTTGAATATTATTGTTATGTGGGAAATAGAGTCTGAGTTCAGACGCTGGAACTGTCATAAAACTTTTTTTTTACATTTGTAGAAGTTTAACGTCGTGTTAAAGCTCCAGTTAAAGGACGTAAAAACGTGTTTGAGGAGAGTTTGACCCAGATCTGACCAGTTACGATCTCAGACTGAGTTAAAACACGTTTGTTTCTCTTTAATCTAAATTTCCACGTCCTCTCTGCTGCCACTGTAAATAGAAAAGTGAGTAACTCAGCCCTTTCTCTGTTTCATAATCCTCTGACTTTATGTAACGAGGTATTTTCTCTGTACTCGTGTTTTCATGGAGCAGAGTAACCTCCTGTAAAAACTGTTTACAAAAAGCACATTCAGGGTAAAAATAGTCCAGATTAAGAAATGAGTTAAACGCTGAAGGATTAGGGGTCAAACCGGCATGAAGCACGGCTAAATAAAACGACCTTCAGAGAGCGGCTGGTTGGGTTAAAGCATCCGTTTGTGATCGTTCAGACGCCTTCAGAGAGAAAACAGAGCAGCTCCTGTTTTCAGTCTCTGGACGTGTCGGAGGAAGAAATCGATGCTCAGCGCGGGCACAAAGAGAAACCAGAGACACAGAGTTACAGTAAGAGATCTAAAAACAGCTGATTGTCCTCTGAGCTCGCCGTGACTCAGCAGAGGATCCACGTGATTACACAGAGCCACGCCACTGACCCACAGAGCCACGCCACTGACCCACAGAGCCACGCCACTGACCCACAGAGCCACGCCACTGACCCACAGAGCCACGCCACTGACCCACAGAGCCCACAGAGCCACGCCACTGACCCACAGAGCCACGCCACTGACCCACAGAGCCCACAGAGCCACGCCACTGACCCCACAGAGCCACGCCACTGACCCCATGACCACGCCACTGACCCACAGAGCCACGCCACTGACCCACAGAGCCACGCCACTGACCCACAGAGCCACGCCACTGACCCACAGAGCCACGCCACTGACCCACACAGAGCCACGCCACTGACCCCACAGCCACGCCACTGACCCCATGACCACGCCACTGACCCACAGAGCCACGCCACTGACCCACAGAGCCACGCCACTGACCCACAGAGCCACGCCACTGACCCCACAGAGCCACGCCACTGACCCCACAGCCATGCCACTGACCCATAGAGCCACGACACTGACCCACAGAGCCCACAGAGCCACGCCACTGACACTGACCCCACAGAGCCACGCCACTGACCCACAGAGCCACGCCACTGACCCACAGAGCCACGCCACTGACCCACAGAGCCACGCCACTGACCACACAGAGCCACGCTGACCCCACAGAGCCACGCCACTGACCCCACAGAGCCACGCTGACCCACAGAGCCACGCCACTGACCCACAGAGCCACGCCACTGACCACACAGAGCCACGCCACTGACCCCACAGAGCCACGCCACTGACCCCACAGAGCCACGCTGACCCACAGAGCCACGCCACTGACCCACAGAGCCACGCCACTGACCACACAGAGCCATGCTGACCCACAGAGCCACGCCACTGACCCACAGAGCCACGCCTCTGACCCACAGAGCCACGCCTCTGACCCACAGAGCCACGCCACTGACCCACAGAGCCACGCCACTGACCCACAGAGCCCACAGAGCCACGCCACTGACCCACAGAGCCACGCCACTGACCCACAGAGCCCACAGAGCCACGCCACTGACCCACAGAGTCACGCCACTGACCCACAGAGCCACGCCACTGACCCACAGAGCCATGCCACTGACCCACAGAGCCACGCCACTGACCCACAGAGCCCACAGAGCCACGCCACTGACCCACAGAGCCACGCCACTGACCCACAGAGTCACGCCACTGACCACACAGAGCCACGCCACTAACCCCACAGAGCCACGCCATTGACCCACAGAGCCACGCCACTGACCCACAGAGCCACGCCATTGACCCACAGAGCCACGCCACTGACCCACAGAGCCACGCCACCGACCCGCCTCTGAAGAGTTGTTGGTGTCTGTCTCTGAATCTGTCTTCATCCCTGTGACACAGATTGAAAGTGGAAAATGTGACTTTAATCAGGGTTTCTGTGCCAGTAGGTGCATCTGGTCTCAGGAAGACACAAAGATCTTGGGAAGTCCAACGAGAAAACTGCTTTGGAGCCAAAATATCCCCGTTATAAATTGTTTCTTATCAGCCGCTTATTAAAAAAAGGCCGATATGCTTCAAAATGCTCAATAACGGCTCGGCTGATCACTGATCTACCCCTAATTCAGAGGTTGTCCTGGTGTCAGACTTCCTGTCCTGCTCAATCTGCTTGTTCCTCATTGATGCGTTGCCAAAAGTAGAAGTCTGTTTCAACAGTAGAACAAGATTTTGGTGAGATCTTTATGAGCTGATAATAAATCAAAAGCAAGATACTACAGGGGCACCAGAGGGACAAAATGTGACTGATCGAAATTAGGCAAACTGAGGCTAAAAAGTTTTTGTACCAAGCCAAGGATGTATTTAAACTTACTTTTTAACATGGGGCTAGATGAGAAAGACTTGGCTTTTGGAGACAGCCTCTAGTGGACACTTGGGGAACTGCAGATTAAGGTTATGAAAACAGGAACTGGAAAGTGAAAGTTGACTCTGAAGCATTTTGCTACAGACAAACCACAGAAACAGACAACAGATAGAAATGTGAAAGACCAGGCCCTGGAAAAACCCCTCAGACCTCCTGATCCTGATCCTGCTGGGTTCACAGCTCAGTATAACTACCTGGATCAGTCTTTCCTAAGTGTGTTCATTCAGGAGATCCCAATCCAAGGACCAGAATCTGAGTTTTCCCTCTGTGTGTGACTCAAACCTGCTGATTTCTTTATAAACGTGAAGAGAAACGTGAAGAGAAACATGAAGAGAAAGGAGCTGTGGGGAGTTTCCTCTGAGTCCCATCTGGACTGAGTTACAGGGGACTCTGAGAGCCTGTCAGGGTCTGTAAATCTCACTTTATTAAAGAAATAAGTCAGCGTTATTGGATTAGATGGAGATGATATCAGTCTCATGGTCATGTTTAAACTCAGAGCTGGAGATGAGCGAGGATTAGCCTGTCAGAGCCTGAGGACTGGGAGCGTCTGTCAGGTCACAGATCCTGTGAGGATGTGACGGTGTATCACTTTAAATCATCCTGACGTTTCTCGAAGTGTGATGAAGAAACCTGTCCCAGCTGCTCCAGTGTTTGGCGGCTCTCTGGGCGCGTTGGCGTCCTCCTCCCACCTGCAGCCTCTGTCCCGCGCCCAGCTGACCTCACCCCTGGCGCTCTCAGAGGTCATTGTTGTGAGGGGAAGTCGCTGGTTTGTGCGATGACGCTCTCCATTGTTGTCTTTGTTGAGCTGTGGACTGTTGGGGGGGCAGGTTTTGTTCGCCCTCGGGGACTTTCCTGGATCATCGCGTCCCCTCTCCGGGGGGTTTCTGGGGTCAGGGGGGGGGCGGCGGCGTCTAGGCCAGGTGTGTTTCTCATAATGAGCCAGCGCCAGCGCTCGGCCTCCCTCAGAGACGCTCGGCCTTCAGGGGATTTGGCTGCAGGTCAGGGTCTACTTTCTGTCCCTGTGTGCCTGCCGTCTGAGCCCTGACGGTCTAATCGTTTCATTTCCTCTCTGGATCATGGGCCTGACCACAGCTGGACTCTGACTGTGGAGTTACTGTCTCAGGGCCATCAGTGGTAATCACTGTTTTCAGACAGTTTCTGAGAATAAAAACAGGACGGGAGCGTTGAAAACATGACCCACTCATTGATAGGACAGTAAGAATACTTTCTAACCCCTCAGATTCAGTCTGCAGGAACATCACCACTCACAGTTTTACAGGTGAACTTTGGGGGCGGGGCCTGAAAGAAGTCTTCACACAGTTGGATAGATTTAAGGTGAAACCTTCAGGTAGAAATCTGATCTGTTGTTGGAGGTGAATTCATTGAATCAGCTCCTTGAGGAGACCAGCTCCAGGGACAGAGAGGAGAGTTCCGGAATGTCTAAGTCCTCTGTCCTTGACAGACACTTTAAAAAGGAACATTCTAGAACCTCTGTGATGTCATATATATATATGTAGGTGAGGCGTGTAAGCTGGAGGTTTCTGATTGGTGGAGCAGCCACAGTGTTTTTACCCCCCTCCCCTTGCCACATTTAAAGGCTAGTTATACTTTCGCCTGGCTCCGTTCGCAGGTGGCACATGCACCTCAATAGAGCGCAGTGGCATTTATGCTTGGCGCATTCTCACATTGTAATATTCGCCTCAAAGACAGGGGGCGGTAGAGAGAAAAATGTTACAGAAAGCAGTAAAAGCAATCAAAAGATGAAGAAGTGAAGTCACGTGGACCAAACATAGGGACCAAAACGATGGCGGCACGAAAGTTATGAATGGAGGAGGAGGAATGATTCTGTTTACTGTTGCTGAGCAGACAACAGCAGCGCTGGAGAAGAAGGTGGGTCATTCAGTGTTCAGAGCCTTTTGATGGTCTTTATGACTGCTTAATGATGGATTATATAAATGCTCATATGAGCTCAGCAACTCTACCCTCTGTTTCCTCCATTTTGAAAACCTAGAAGCGCCACTCGCGGCTCTTGCGACACATTTGAAAATTCTGGAGGTGCACGACCACTGTTGCGAGGTGTGCATTGACGAAGAGGACAGAGTCAGATCCAGTGAATGTGTTTATCTAACATCAGAGCATGTGAGCTCTTTCCTCTCTCTGGGAACTCATTCATTTCTCTGCCTCATCACTCTCTGTGACACGTTTATCCTCCTCACATTCCTGCAGCCCACAGCACGCTGCACGCTGCTCGCTGCACGCTGCACGCTCATGGTCAGGGTTATGGTCCTCCACGGGCCGGATGGTGTAGGTGAGCGTGGATCTGATAAGGAGCGACAGAGTGAGGAGGAGGAGGAGGAGGAGGAGGATGCCAGACATTTCTGCTCCAGTTTTGTTCTGTTTTCTGTTTTTCTCTCTGAAACTTCCAGAGATGGTTGGAAACAGTTTGTGATCAGAGCGTAGAAACAGCTGAAGCAGAGACCTCTGCAGGACCAACAGGAAGCTCAGCGCTGGTTTTCCAGCAGCTCTCTCCTGCAGGATGTGTTTTGTCTGTTGCGCTCATCATGTTTTCCTAAGTATCCTCTTTGTAGCAGCAGAGCGGGGTCTATCTTTAGATCAGCTGGGAGCAGCGCGGTGCAGCGCGGTGCAGCGCGGTGCAGCGCGGCGTGGACGTGGTCGGCCGAGCGCTGAGTCAGGCTGGAGGAATGCGAGGCAGACCGTAATTAAAAAGAAAGGGAGGCTGGATGGCTTCCTGTACGCGTTAGGGAGGGAATTCCCTTTTTTTAATGGAGAGACTTTGATTTTCAGGAAATGATCGGAGACTGATTCAGAGACCACGGAGTAAACAGCTGCTGAAAGGCTGAAGGTCCCGCTCAGAGTTTAAAAACTTTCTTTCAGAGCTCTGATGTTTTTAACCCTAACTTCATTTTATCACATTTATTAGAAATAAATCAATTAATAGTAAAAGCAGTGCTCCATTTGTTTACTGTGTCGCATTTTTCTTCTTCGTTGGATTTATTAGCGTGGTAAACTGTGTCGCGCTGCTACAGCGTCACTCTGTTACGTAGCTAATGCAGCTATCAGCATCCAGCTTAGACGCCACCTACCACAAGGGGGCACTGTGGGCTGTGGAAACAAACAGGACCAGGATTTACTGACCTAAAGTGGATTGTTTTGTGGAAACAGGACTAAACGGTTCTTGTTTTCATCTCTTATTTTATAAAAAATGATCCGTCAAAGAGAGTGAATTTTTTTTTACATAGGATGAGGATTTTAAGTCTTTTTTTTTTTTTTTACCAATTTGACTCCTGAAAACTAGCAAGTAACTTTTTTAAATGCTGACAATTATTAATAATGTTATTAGGAAAAAGACGTCACAGCAGACATATTGGGAGGCACCACTGTTGCTTAAAGAGGGGGTAGTTTGCTTTTTGTGGTCTTTATTTTGCTCCTCTTGTGCCTCCGTAGTATCTTTACATCATTTACAGCTCAAAAAGCTTTATTCTTCTTTTGCTAGTGTTTTAGTAAATCCTTATGTCAGTGTCTGTCTGAAACACTTCAATCATAATAATACATTTTATTTGTATTGCACTTTACATTTTCACAATCTCAAAGTGCTACAGAGTGAGACACAATTAAAAACAATTAAAAAACACCTTAAAAATCCTTTTTAAGAATAATTTCTAGGAGAGTAATCGAGAGCCCAGTACTGCCAACTAACTAAATGCTTCCAGTTTAACTGCTGTCTCTTTAAGACTCCTGCTCCACGAACCCCCTGCCCTCTGATTGGACAGCTCTCTGGAGACCTGTCAGGGGGCGGAGCTACAGGTAGAGCTTGGTCCACAGAGGAAGGACTTTTGAGGAAGTGAAGATCTTATGCACAAAGCTCAGCATGTCAAACAGACGTCATAAAACAAACGTGTTTGTGTTTCCGCCCATCCAGAACTTTCCGTGCTGAGAGTCGTCCTCCATGTTTGGTCTGTTGCTCTGCTCACATGTTCAGATCAGATCTCTGAGCTCGTCTGAAGCGACGCGGGGTCTTTGTGTTTACAGTATCGATCGCTGTGTTTTGTTGGAGCGGCGTGCAGCCTGGTGTTCATGGTAACGCTGGTCGTCCTCCTGAGCGGCGATGAATGGATGAATGGGAGCATTACGGTGGGAGTGGACTCTGAGCGAGGCGCTGTCCTTGGGCGCTGCATTTTTTCAGGCTGAGAGCGATAGCAGCGGCGGCGGCGTCCTCTGCGGTGGGGCTGATAAGCTCCTCTCCATCTGCAGCTGTGACCACCCCCCACCCCCCACCCCCCCACCCCGTTATACTGTAGGAGATTTACAGCAGGGCCTATCTGCCTCACACACACACACACACACACACACACACACACACACACACACACACACACACACACACACACACACACGCTGTCGGCCTCTCTGGGGGTTACTGGAGTTCAGCCTCTCCTCTCCGCTCCTCGCTCTGTGTTGTTGAAAAGTTTCTTTATTTGTTTTCAGGTTTTGTTGAATCAGGAGGTCACATGACCACAGAAAGCGAGCTCTGACCAAAGGTCGGCGTCCAGTTTGGCTGCCTGTCAGACACACAGAGAGTGAGGCTGGTGTCTGCCCGTGGTCGTTTCCTCCTCGTGGTTTAATCTCTGCGACGTCCTCACGTCTCCTCATCTTCAGCTTTTTCCTCCTTTGTCGAGTGAAAACATGAAACTGAATCTGCTGAACGGCCGTTTCTCATCCGTCTCCATGACAACAGAAACAACAGGAGAAGCTGCTGTTAACAGTGATGACTCAGACTCCCAGAATGCACTGCAAGGGGCCAGCACAGATCCCATCAGTCCCTCAGAGTCCGGCTCCTGATGAGTCAGTCTGAGGTCTAACGCTGACGTGTGAGCGCTCACAGCTCTCTGACTCCTTTACCTTTTCACCTCTCAACAAAAACTTCATTCAGTTTTTAAATAAAAGTTTTCTCTTCAAGTTGTTTTCCCTAAATCTGTGAAACCACTCAGCAAGAGAAAAAACAGAGTAAAAAGATAAGACAGAGGTCATATTTGTCGTAACAAACATCCAGATTTAAAGTTGTTGTAAAGAATAATCACATGTTTACAATAAAAAGCTTTAATTTCTGATAATAAAGTAACTGAATCATAAACTTCCAAGGATGAAATAAAACATTTATTAATTTGAAGAAAATAAAGAGTTCATATTTTCCAGGAATTAAGTTAAAAGATTAAGATTTAAACACCAGGATAGAGTCTTTAATTAATGAGATTAATGTAAATTCATGAGAATGAAAAAAAGTTAATTATTCTCAACACAAAGCCTCAAATCTCAGAGGATAGAGCAACAAACCAAAAAGATAGAGTCATTAATTTACCAGACATAAATCTTTAACTTACTGTGTGAAAGTTACAAGAACAAATTTTTATTTTTTAGAGAAAAAGGCTGTGATTCAACACGACTAACCACTTAATTAAAAATGAACGTTTTAAGTTAATATTTAATGAAAAATTGAAGAAATGAGTGTTGAATGTTATGAAGAGCTTGAAAGTTAAGTTAATCATTTGTACAACTTTGAATAAAATCATTATTTTATGATGTTGGTTCATTTTTTAACATTACACTCACCAACTGAGGAAAAACAGTATGCACATAAAAATCCCTGATACTTGAGATGATGTGGAAATAAAATATTAAAAGAAACACTAATTAATTTCAGGAATAAAATCAATTAAAAATATCAAATATTTTTCAGTACTTCATTTGCTGATAATATAATTTGTCAGTGTGTTAGAGAAAACAAAACATAACAAACAAACTGCTATTTCCAAACAAAAAGCTAACGAATGCAAACAGACGACTTTAAAGAGACAAAAACATTTATTTTATTTTGAAATTTATACAAATAATAAAATATCATTTATTTTTTTAATTTGGAAATCAATATTATTTATATATTTATTTTTTTATTTAGAAACAGTTAATATTTCTTTTATTTTGGAATAAAAAATCTTTTATTTTGAAATTTGGAAAACAATTCACATTTTTGTTTTTAATTTGGAAACTAAAAATTTATATATATATATATATATATATAATTTTTTTCAGTTTCAATTTAGAAACTGTAAATATTTGTTTTATTTTTAGATTTGGAAAATGTAACCATTTCTTTTATTTTGAAAAATAGAATGATAGCAGAGAAGTTTTGATAATCAGTTGTTCAGAGTTTGTTTATCTCTAAGTTTTGATTGGTTAATTATTGGAGGAAGTTAATGACCTGGATTAATCTTGATCTGGATCTGGATCTGGATCTGGATCTGGATCTGGATCTGGATCCTGCTGTAAGAAGTGGTTTTGTCAAACTTCAGTCAGCTGAAGTGGGTTTGGTTTGTGTTGATGAGTCTCTGATGACGTTCACGTGTTTATTGATGATAAATTCTCCGTCAGTGTCTCGAGTGGCTCTGATGCTCTTTGTTGTTTTGTTGTTTTGTTGTTTTGTTGTTTTGTTGTTTTCCTGTGAGGAGGAGGAAACAAACCCTGGATGTGATGTGAGGACCTGCACAGAGCTCTCTTTGTGCTGCTGCTCTCTTTGTCTCTGCAGGCCGCGGCTGCTTTTGTCACAGATCCAGCGAGCTCTGTTTGGAAACAGCCTTTGTTTGTTTGTTTGTTTGTTTGTTTGTTTGTTTGTTTGTGCACGGCGGTGCTGTGAGTCTGACTCAGAGACAGAGGAGGAGGAGCTGGAGCTCCAGATGGTCATAATTACAGGGTTTCTTCCTCTAATTAGTCTTTTTAAACTCCACGGCTGGCTGTAGCCTCTGATCCTCTCACTGAGCGCGCTCAGACATGAGGATTTATTGAACCGACAGTGAGGAGAACACAAACTCAAAGCCGTCTCTTTGGTCTTTCAGAGCTCGACGCAGGAGATCGGCGAGGAGGCCGAGGACGACGCCATCTTCACCATCACGCTGAGGAAGGTGCAGCTCCACCAGTCGGCCAGCAAGGGGCAGCGATGGCTGGGCGTGGAGACGGACTCCGCCCTCAGCCTCTACGAGACCTGCAAGGTGCGCACCATCAAAGCCGGCACGCTGGAGCGGCTGGTGGAGTACATGGTGTCAGCGTTCAGGGGCAAAGACTCCACCTACGTCACCATCTTCCTCTGCACGTACCGCTCCTTCGCCTCCACCAAGCAGGTGCTGGACCTCCTGCTGCACAGGTAAACCTGACACAGCACCAACAGGAGGCGTAGACCTGGTCCAGGGAGGGGGTTTGTCTCACAATGAATGAAAGCAGATGTTTCCTCATCAGAAGTTAGATTTGTCAGATTTCTTTTCTTTTCTTCATGTTGTTTTTTTTTGCTCCAAGTTGACGTAAAACTATAAAAGTCCTTCAGGTGAAGACTGTAAAAGTATTTTTAACACCTGCTCTGGAAACAACAGCTAAGAAAGTTTTACAGGAAACAGCCGAGCAGTAACACCTGAGACCAACCAGAGCCTTACTGCGACCTTTTCCTGAATACGATGGTAGAGGAGTTCATCCAGCATTTTTTCAACCTTGCACCCATTAAAGAGGAAATAACAGATTTACTTTAACATCAGCACCACGCATTCACATGGCTTTCATTCTCCCTCTACGCTGACAACATCCAGCTCTATATCTCAACACAAACCCACTCCACTGCCTCTGATATTGAGACATACTCAGATACTTGGAAACAAAGATATTTTGATACTTTGGTGGATAATTAGATAAGTGGGGGGGCAGATACTAAGGGACTTGGTTAGATGTGCACGTGGATACTAAGATACTTGGATAAACAGAAACTAAGATACTAAGATTGAAAAATACTTGGATAGATAGATACCTGGAAAGATTTAGATACTTAGATACCTAGATAGATACTTGGATGCTTGAGTTGATAGATAGATACTCAAATACTTGGATAGATAGATACTCAAATACTTGGATAGATAGATACTGGGAAACTTGGATAGATAGATACTTAGATAGATAGATACTCAGATACTTGGATAGATAGATACTTGGATACTTGGATAGATAGATACTCAAATACTTGGATAGATAGATGCTTAGATAGTTGGATACTTGGATGGAAAGATACTTGGATAGATAGATACTTGGATAGAAAGATACTTGGATACTTAGAAAGATAGATACTCAAATACTTGGATAGATAGATACTTGGATAGATAGATACTCAAATACTTGGGTAGATAGATGCTTAGATAGATAGATACTTGGATAGATAGATACTTGGATACTTAGAAAGATAGATACTCAAATACTTGGATAGAAAGATGCTTAGATAGATAGATACTTGGATAGAAAGATAGTTGGATAGAAAGGTACTTTGATAGACAGATACTTGGATAGATAGATACTTGGATAGATACTTGGATACTTAGATACCTGGATAGATAGATACTTAGATACTTGGATACAAAGATAGTTGTATATTTGGATAGATGTTACTTCGTTATGGTATGGGTAAAGACAGTTTTTTAGATACTTGGATAGATTTTTAGATACTTGGATACTGTATTTTTAGGTACTTGGATACTGTATTTTTAGGTACTTGGATACTGTATTTTTAGGTACTTGGATACTGTATTTTTAGGTACTTGGATACTGTATTTTTCCAGAGGTTTTTGAGAGGTTTTCACACTGACTGTGTCTTTGCTGAGTTTTGAAGTAGCAGCAGGTCATCACAGCAGTCTGCTACTGTTCTCTTTGTTGTCGTCTGGTTCACACTTTGCAGTTGAAGCTGCCACAGTCACAGTGTTTTGTGTGAAGCAGAGTGTGACCTCAGTGTTTCCCCTGAAAACTCAGACTTGTTGAAATGAAAACAGTGGCTGAAGGGTTTCAGACAAATTACACTCCGGAGGCCATTTTTAAAAGTGTATTCGGTCTTAAACGGACTAAAACCCTGTTTCTGTGTAAACGCAAAGATACCTTTGTGTTTTAACCTGAAACTGTTTTTGTTTAACCAGCCCCAAAAACTGATCATTCAATTATGACAAATCTGACGTCCTGATCATCAGCCCCACGTCTCCTCACAGCTCACGCTCTGGATTTCAGGCTCACACTCAACAACCCTCACCTCACCTCACATCTGTAGCCTCAGCATCATTTCTGACTGCAGCTGTTGTTTTCAGCTCCACGCCACCGAACGGCCTCCTCCACCTCTGAACATCACCTCCATCTGTAGATCTGTGTGCTGAAACACACCCACACCCAGGGCTCTGACACGACCTCCAAAAATTAAACACATCCACACCTCAGCTGCACAGACCTCCTTCCTGTCACCTATGCTCCTCATGCCACAGACCTCCTTCCTGTCACCTGTGCTCCTCACGCCACAGACCTCCTTCCTGTCACCTGTGCTCCTCATGCCACAGACCTCCTTCCTGTCACCTGTGCTCCTCATGCCACAGACCTCCTTCCTGTCACCTATGCTCCTCTCGCCACCCTCAGAGGATCAGACCTGGGGCACAGGCTCACTCTGTGGTTGATTTGTTTTATTTTTGAGTCATGTTTTCTCTTTTTCTTGTTACTGATTGATATTAATGATTGCTCAGTGTCTCTGAAAATGTTTCTGTGCTCAGAGGAATCTCTCCTGAGTCTGTGTCTGATTTATTATAAACTGAGCGTGTCTGTTTGTCTCTGCAGGTATGCACGTCTGCAGAACGTCACGGCCGCCACGGCGCACAGAGTCTCTCAGGACGACTGCACCGAGCTGAGAAAGTGAGTCTGCAGCATCCATCACTCCTCCTGCTCCTGCTCCTCCTCCTCCTCCTCCTCCTCCTCCTCCTCCTCCTCCTCCTCCTCCTCCTCCTAACCCTCCTCTCTGTTGCAGCACGGTCTCGTCCATCCTGGGCGCCTGGTTGGACCAGTACTCTGAGGACTTCTGGAGCCCCCCCAACTACGACTGCCTGCACCAGCTCCTGTCCTACCTGCACTGCCACCTGCCGGGCTCGGACCTGGAGCGCCGCGCCCGCAACCTGCTGGCCCACTTCCACCGCCGACAGCAGTGTGAGCCCGATCCCGATGGTATGGAGGCAGGACAGAGAGGGAGCCGGGGCGGGGGCGGGGTTAACGTCTCAGTCGTAGCATCACGCTGTAGCAGCGGTTTGGGGTCAGAGGTCACAGCTGCAGAGCAGGACGTGTTTGGCTGGAGCTCAGGTCGAGGCGCCATCTTGAAAACGACTCTCTGTGTCGACTCTCCAGGGGAACACATCGGCTGCCCGTTCGCCACGCAGGAAGAGAGCGGCTTCGAGGACGAGCTTCCTGCCTTCAGCTTCCTGTCCTTCGACCCCATCATGGTGGCCGAGCAGTTCACGCTCATGGACGCGGTGAGCACGTTTCCTTTTTCCTCTGGCGACAGATTTACAGGCCAGCTCACGGCCACAGACGCTGAAACGCTCAGAGGAAGGTCAGGGTCACGGTCACCCTCGGTTTGTCCAGTTTATCCACTGAAGACACAGAAAACATCAGTTTATACCTTTAATAAAACACAGACATGAGTCTTTACTGCAGCTGTTTGAGCTGTTTCTGTCCTGAAAACACTGCTCTCTCCTTATTTCTGATTGGTTCATGGATTAATCTGCTCGTTGTTTTAGTTTTACACGTTTATCTGAATCTGAAAACGATGGTTTCAGCTCCTCAAAGTGACGAGTCCTCTCTCACTGGGTCAAATTTGACCTGAAACAGTCTGAAAGGGTTAAAAACTTTGGTTTACAAAGTGCTCGACAACAAAGACCTGGAAAAAAAAATAAATTAAATAACATAAAAGTTAGTAATAATAAAACCTAATCAAGGAGTAAAACCTCAAACTGTAGAGCTGATCCACAAAAAAAACAACAGCAGGAGACAAAGTCCAGATCCAAGACCGAGACCAGGAAGTAAAAAAGTCAAAGAGGGAAAAAACGTGGAAAGGAAAGACAGAAAAAAGAGATAAATAAATAAAATAAAATATATGATAATTACAGTAAAATCCTAAGGTCAAACAGCAATGATTATTTTTAGATGAGTAAAATAGTAGAAATATTTTTTTTAAAGAAAAAAAATAAAAAAAATAAATAAAGCCCATTCCCACAGCTAAAAAAAAAATAAAAATAAAATTAAAATAAAAAAAATACCAAAAAAAAAATTACAAAAATTATGAGATAAAAAAATCTTATTTATGAGATAAAAGTCAAAATCATAGGAAACAGATTATTTGACTTTTAATTTCATTAATTTGACTTTTTTATTACATAAACATGAGTTTATTATCTCACAGTAATGACTTTATTTATCTATATTTTTTTAACTGTCGGAAATGGCGCCCTCTACAGCTGAGACAGAAAATGTTTTAATAAAGAGAGAAACAAAGAAATAACAAAAAACAGAAATGATGAGATAATAAAGTCTTATCAATGAGAAAAAAATTGAAATTATGAGAAACAAATTATTTTGACTCCAATCCCATAAATTTGACTTTTTATTTTCATTTTTTATTGAACTGAACAGAGCTGTAGTCAACCAAAAACACTCCTGTTAAAGCTTCTTTAGCTGCTTTTAAAAAATGAAAATGTACAAAATAAATATTTTTGTTTTTAAATATAAAGTTCATGTTTTAAAGCGAACAATCTCTGCGTGTTCCTGTAAAAATAAACAAACAGACTCTGATTATTTTTAGTTTTTAATCACATCACACAATGTCGACAAATGACACAGCTCCAGGTGTTGTTGGCAGCTGCTGAAAGTAACTAATAAAGTTACTTGTAATCTAACTTAGTTACTTTTAAAACCAAGTAGTCAGTAAAGTAACCTAGTAACTTTTTAAAGGAGTAATCAGATTACTTTTTCAAAGTAACGGTGGCAACACTGTTTACATCTGATCCAGGAACTGTAGAAGAATAAAGACGAGCTAAAAACGGATCAGGTCAGACAGACAACGAGGGAAAAGTTAGACTGTTGGAAAGTTGGTGTGTTTGGCGCTCTGATGTCATCAGACGGCGTGATGGGAGGAGCCTGTCCTCCTCAGACCCTGACCCGTGTCTTCGTGTCTCCCTCCAGGACCTGTTTAAGAAGGTGGTGCCGTACCACTGCCTGGGCGGGATCTGGTCTCAGCGGGACAAGAAGGGGAAGGAGCACCTGGCGCCCACCATCAGAGCCACCGTGGCTCAGTTCAACTCCGTCACCAACTGCGTCATCACCACGTGTCTGAGCAACCCGGCGCTGAAGCCCAACCAGAGGGCGCGGCTGCTGGAGCGCTGGATCGACGTGGCGCGGGTGAGAAACGGCGACGGCGCCTGGTTAATCTGAGAGGCGAACGTTCCTCAGAGACGTTTTCTAACCGTTGGCGTTTGTTGTGTTCAGGAGTGTCGGATCCTGAAGAACTTCTCGTCTCTGCGAGCCATCCTCTCCGCCCTGCAGTGCAACGCCATCCACCGCCTGAAGAGGACCTGGGAGGAGGTGTCGCGGTGAGTCTCAGTCGGATCAGACGCGTTTGGGTTGTTCCTCGTTTGGTTTTTACTCACCGAGCTGTTTGTGTTCGCAGGGAGAGTTTCCGCACCTTCAGGGAGCTGTCCGAGATCTTCTCCGACGACAACAACTACTCTCTGAGCCGCGAGCTGCTGGTGAAGGTGGGTCGCCGTCTCTGCTCCTGAAAACAGACTCTGTGACTCGTAAACAACCACAGGAACTCCTCAGAGGGACGACGTGTTGGAGTGGACGGCGTCCTCGTCCATCCTCACGTCTGCAGACAAACATCCTGCAGAGGAAACGCCTCGCTCTGTTCCTCTGGGTCACACTTTCTGTAAATCACTCATCACGTCGCGTGCTGCTGACTGATCGCTGCTGTCGCTCCTGTGATTCGTCACAGAAACTCCCAGACGTGTCCCGGTGTTTGTGTCCTCCTCAGTGTCTCGCTGAGCGCTGAGGGAATCCCTCTGATGTCATCCCTCTGATGTCATCCCTCTGATGTCATCCCTCTGATGTCATCCCTCTGTAGATAACGCCTCTGACGGCGCTGCTGTAACCGATCACTTCAGGGGCGTGGCCTCTTTCTGGCGCTATCAGTTCAGGGCAGGCTGCGTTCACTAGACCCGGCGTGCTGGGGTTAAGGCGAGAGGCCCCGTGGCGTTACCTCACCCTGAGGAGTGAGAGGAGGACAGGAGGCGCCGTCTCCTCCTCTCAGGTCGTGTTTCTCCTGAAAGTCTGAGACAAGCAGAAGGGTTTCTGACTGATTCACTCTTTAAACCCTTTCAAAATAAGACTTCCTGCTCAAACCCCTCCTTGCCGGGGTTGACCTCTTGTCATGGGTCGACCTCTCGTCTTGGGTCGACCTCTCGTCGTGGGTCGACCTCTCGTCTTGGGTCGACCTCTCGTTCTGGGTCGGCCTCTAGTCGTGGGTTGACCTCTCGTCTTGGGTCGACCTCTCGTTCTGGGTCGACCTCTCGTTCTGGGTCGACCTCTCATCTTGGGTTGACCTCTCGTTCTGGGTCGACCTCTCGTTCTGGGTCGACCTCTCGTTTCTGGGTCGACCTCTCGTCTTGGGTCGACCTCTCGTCTTGGGTCGACCTCTCGTCGTGGGTCGACCTCTCGTCTTGGGTCGACCTCTCGTTCTGGGTCGGCCTCTAGTCGTGGGTCCAACTCTCGTCTTGGGTCGACCTCTCGTCGTGGGTCGACCTCTCGTCTTGGGTCGACCTCTCGTTCTGGGTCGGCCTCTAGTCGTGGGTCCAACTCTCGTCTTGGGTCGACCTCTCGTCGTGGGTCGACCTCTCGTCTTGGGTCGACCTCTCGTTCTGGGTCGGCCTCTGGTCGTGGGTCCACCTCTCGTCTTGGGTCGACCTCTCGTCGTGGGTTGACCTCTCGTCTTGGGTCGACCTCTCGTTCTGGGTCGACCTCTCGTTCTGGGTCGACCTCTCATCTTGGGTTGACCTCTCGTTCTGGGTCGACCTCTCGTTCTGGGTCGACCTCTCGTTTCTGGGTCGACCTCTCGTCTTGGGTCGACCTCTCGTTCTGGGTCGACCTCTCGTCGTGGGTCGACCTCTCGTCTTGGGTCGACCTCTCGTTCTGGGTCGGCCTCTAGTCGTGGGTCCACCTCTCGTCTTGGGTCGACCTCTAGTCGTGGGTCGACCTCTCGTCTTGGGTCGACCTCTCGTTCTGGGTCGACCTCTCGTTCTGGGTCGACCTCTCGTTCTGGGTCGACCTCTCATCTTGGGTTGACCTCTCGTTCTGGGTCGACCTCTCGTTCTGGGTCGACCTCTCGTTTCTGGGTCGACCTCTCGTCGTGGGTCGACCTCTCGTCTTGGGTCGACCTCTCGTTCTGGGTCGGCCTCTCGTTCTGGGTCGACCTCTCGTTCTGGGTCGACCTCTCGTCGTGGGTCGACCTCTCATCTTGGGTTGACCTCTCGTTCTGGGTCGACCTCTCGTTCTGGGTCGACCTCTCGTTCTGGGTCGACCTCTCGTCGTGGGTCAACCTCTCGTCTTGGGTTGACCTCTCGTTCTGGGTCGGCCTCTCGTTCTGGGTCGACCTCTCGTTCTGGGTCGACCTCTCGTCGTGGGTCAACCTCTCGTTCTGGGTTGACCTCTCGTTCTGGGTCGGCCTCTCGTTCTGGGTCGACCTCTCGTTCTGGGTCGACCTCTCGTCTTGGGTCGACCTCTCGTTCTGGGTCGGCCTCTCGTTCTGGGTCGACCTCTCGTTCTGGGTCGACCTCTCGTCGTGGGTCAACCTCTCGTCTTGGGTTGACCTCTCGTCATGGGTCGACCTCTCGTCACGGGTCGACCTCTTGTTCTGGGTGGACCTCTAGTCGTGGGTCAACCTCTCGTCTTGGGTCGACCTCTCGTCTTGGGTCGACCTCTCTTCTCGGGTTGACCTCTCGTCTCGGGTCGACCTCTCGTTGTTGATCAATCTCTCATTATGGGTGGACCTTTTGCTGTTGGTCGACCTCTTGTTTAGTTTCGACCTCGTGTTGTGGTTTAACCTCTCTTTTTGGGTCAACCTCTTTTTTTGGGTGGACCTCTCGCTGTTGGTCGACCTCTCGTTGTGGTTTGACCTCTTGCTGTGGGTCGACCTCACGCTATGGTTGTCCTGACGTGAGTAATGTTGTTATGAAGTCTAAGTATAACCAGCTGATCGCAGCTTGGGCCTGGCAGCAAAATTAAATCAGAGCTTGTGTAACGAGGAAAATGAGGAGGAGCCCCAGCAGAGTTTGAACAGAGGCATTATGGGAATTGTAGGAACTCCTGGCTGTGGTTTTATCCTCCTTATCGCTGATATTTGGACACTTTTAGTCCACCGTCGACGTTTCACTGCTCTTCTCTGGGCAGAAAGTGATCAGAAAAATCAGCCAACATGGAAAATAATCCACATGATTTTATTATTTCCTGTGTTTAACGTGGAGACTTTTCTCCTGTTTCCTGCAGGAGGGAACCTCAAAGTTCGCCACGCTGGAGATCAACCCCAAACGTGCTCAGAGGAGACACCAGCAGCAGAGGGACCTGGTGAGTCAGAGTTACACTGAAATAACTCAGGTATATCTGTGAAGCATGGAGCCACAAAAGGTTAACCTGTGCAGATTAAACTAACAGGTAACTGCTCCTCAACGTCTGAGCTCCTGGTGCTGTTTGCATCATTCAAAACAAGCATCCAAAGATTTATTCGTGCTCCTTAGAAACTGAAACTTAAGCATGTCTCATGTGTGATCATGATGATGGTTTGATATCCTCCAGCGAAAGTTTGAGTAACTTTAAACAATTTACAGGTAGATTTCACCTGGAGATGCAAAATCTCTTCAGATATTTTCAGTTTAGAAAACACTTCAACAAAAACATCAGAGGAGGAAGAAATGAGCGAGGTTAAAATCTTTGAAGCTCGGACAGAAAATACTCTGAAGAAACTGATTTCTGAGATTAACTCATCTTCGTAAATAGAGAGGGGTCTTTCTGCACTTCTTTGACCCTGTTTCTTTGTGGATGTGTGGAAAACAAGTTGTGTGCGAACAGCTCCATCTTGTGGCAAACCCAGTCACTGCAGTCTGAGCAGAAGCAGGACAGAAACTTAGAGTTTATTTGTCATTTTTGACTTTATTTATGTTAAATTTTTACAGTAACAGATGCAGGAAGACGCTTGAACAAGTGAATTCATTTATTTTTATTTAAACCACATATTTTCTGTAATCTTAATCCCCGATAAAGATGCAGAATTAAAGAGGAGTTTCTCTTCCTCTCGCCACCTTAAAGAAAGTGTTTCTTTTTTTAACCTTTCACAAATTAAACATCTGATCCACTTTATTCACATTGAACATTTTAAAAACAAGCAACTTTCCCAAAGAGCTGCACAATAAAAATCAATTAATAACGTCAATAAAATAAAATTAATATAACATATAGAAACGCAGAGGTTAAAGCTCCCATCTCCTGCTCCTTTCCTGCAGTTTAATCTGGATCATTGATGTCTTCATGAAATGTTAGTAACATGTTTTGGTCCAAAAAGCCAATAAATCAAGCACAGCAGCATTGTTTCCAGGCTCTCATAGCCCCTCTGTTCAGAACGCTCTGATTTAGTGGGCGTGGCCTTCATATGTAAATGAGCCACCGCTGATACCGCCCCGCTCTTCCACGTCACTGAGAGCGGCGCCACGAGCTCCGAGTGCACAATGTTTAGAAAACAGAGAAGCTCGTTTACCGTAACATTACAGGCTAAAACAACAGGCTAACTGCAGCTAAAGTTAGCATCCTGAAGCTAACACAGAGACAGGGGGGACACTGAGGAAAAGCTCTTCCATCTGCTCCACAGCACACAGCATTTAAAATACTCACATTTCCAGGGTCCCAGGTTTGTTGGAGGATGGTTGGTAATGCGCCTGGATTCAGGACCAGTCTATTGGCTAGCCCTCTGTTGGACTGTCCAAAGTTGGAAAAGCAGTCGGCCGTGAAGTGACTAGCACACACATGCTCAGTTTTACTGAGTGTAGCTGGAACATTTCCTGATAAATGAACTCTAGACACTTAGTCTGTCTTCTTCTGAGATGGGAAGCTTCAGCATGGAACTATGAGGCTGTTTACAGCCAAAAACAGAGCAGTGATGGCTCTTCAACTTTGGCTTTCAGGAGAGTGGGCTGGGAGGGGGTTCGGGGGTATGTGCTCTGGTGGACCAATCAGGTCAGACTTGCTCCTGATTGGTCAAAAAAGGGAATCGCTGACGTCGGCAAATCCCCAAAATCCAAACAGCTGGTTTTAGGTCAGGATTTTACATTAACAAGCTCTACTAAGAACAGGTTTGGTCATTAAATATCACATTTTGTGGGCTGGGAGGAAAGACAAAGACCCACACATTTCACTAAAAGACTTCATAAAGTGATTTTTGTGTGTGAGCAGGGGGTGATGCAGGGGACCATCCCGTACCTGGGGACCTTCCTCACAGACCTGGTGATGATGGACACGGCCATGAAGGACTACACCGAGGTCAGACTCCTTTAAATGTGACCTCACTCTGTCTTTCTCCTCCTCCTCCTCCTCCTCCTCCTCCTCCTCCTCCTCCTCCTCCTCCTCCTCCTCCTCCTCCGTCACTGACTCACGTTTCTCCGTCTCATCTTTCAGGGCGGGCTCATCAACTTCGAGAAGCGACGAAAGGTAAAGAGAGTTTCCTTCCACCAAAGATGGCGTGTGACCGTGTGACCGTGTGACCGTGTGACCGTGTGACCGTGTGACCGTGTGACCGTGTGACCGTGTGACCGTGTGACCGTGTGACCGTGTGACCGTGTGACCGTGTGGTTAAAAAGCGTGTGATCATGTGACCTCTGTCTCTGTCGCTGCGTCTGCAGGAGTTCGAGGTGATCGCTCAGATCAAGCTGCTGCAGCTGGCCTCCAACAACTACAGCTTCACTCAGGACAGCCACTTCAGGGAGTGGTTCGCCGGCGTGGAGAAGCTCAGCGAGGCCGAGAGGTCAGACCTCAGAGAGCGCCGCGTCCAGAGACGAGTTTCAGTCTTACTTTCTTTAGTCCTGAATTCTTCTACATTTCCCTCTTTTTAATCTGAATTATCCACAAACTGAGCTTTAAACTGGATTAACAGCGTGTGTAGGCAGATAAATCCTTTAAACTGAGGAGCTGTTTGGAGGAACAGGTTAAAAACAAAGAGGTAGAAATTTGATGCTTTTATCACCTAATTCGTCAGATTTGATCAGAAACAGAGGGTGTAACGGCCTTTCTCTGGGTTTGGACGGTTTGTTTTGAAGCAGGGACTTTAAGGGGAAAGTCTGGACCCTCAGGTTTTGTGGCCTCTGTCCTGACCCTGTTGCTCAGAGTCGTGTTGTGTTTACTGACCCCTCAGTGTGGGAGTTTTGAGCGCTGAGCCGTCAGAGCGGCGTGAATAAAATGAGTCATCCTGTCACTTCCTGTTATTTTTAACGCCCTGACGCCGTGTTTCTCCCGCAGCTACAACCTGTCGTGTGAGATCGAGCCGCTGTCCGAGTCGGCGAGCAACACGCTGCGAGCGAAGAAGAACGGCGGCATCATGAAGCGCTGGAGCGAGTGAGTGACGTGGAAACAGAAACTTTGACGAGTGGCTGAAACGTTGTCGTGGTTTGTCTCTAACGTCCGTGTCTCGTTTCAGCCGTCAGCTGACGGAGGCCGGCTGCAGCAGCGCCTCCAGCTCCCACTCCAAGTCCTTCGACCACTCGCACTACAGGCCGTACCAAGGCGGCGGGGGGGACAGCGGGGACGCCCTCAGCGTCACCTCCGTCAGCTCCAGCGGCTCAGACCTGGAGGACGTCAACGCCAGCTTCCTGTCCGACTCCCCGGAGGGACACGAGAGGAAGGTGGGGACAGGAGCGGGTCATGTGACTCCATGAAAACCCCGCCCCTTTTTTTTTTCTTATCGTTGATGTTTGACCTTAAACGACTGAAAATCTACGACCCCAGATAACCTGAGTCACAAAGACCTGATCTCCAGTCGTCTTGTTCAGAGTCAGGTCTTCACCACAGTGTGAGAGACTCCAGGCCAGAAGGTGGCGCTGCAGTCCACTTCAACATCAGCATAATGAAAAAAAATGAATTAGCTGTGTCACAGTCCGGGGTCTGCAGCCTTAAAAGGACCTGGTCTTTGTAGCCCACGTAGACCTCAAGGCCGAACTGAACTGAGACGGTCTGGTCTAGAGCTGGAGCATTTCCTGTTTGTCACTCTCAGTGGCGCCCTCACCTGTCGGCTAACGTTACTTTAAACACGTAAACCAAAACCTCACATTTACAACAGGGTGTTTTTACTTTAAACTTTTTAAATATTTTATTTTGTTTTTAATTATTTTATTAATCATTGGTAGAGAAACGACTCACCATGTACGATTAAAAGTTAAGAAACAAACTTGTTTTCAACATTTACACAAACTCTAGGAAAAATGAAAGATTAAAAAAAGCATGAAATACAAACTGTTTTAGTTTTGATTGCTTTTTTTCAGAGAGCTGAATTGATTAAATGTATTGTTTGAATTCCCTGTGAAATATGAAAAAAAACATCAAGTGAGTTTTTTTTTCCAGAGAATTTTCATTAATGAACATAGATTTTTCCCATAGTGAGAAGTTTCTAAAGCTTTTTGTTTTTCTTCAGTTTATTACTGAAAAAGAGGAAAACAAAACATTTTTAGACAGTGAAACTAAATCTTCTGTAATGTTTCAGAAACTCAGTCACATCGTCTCAGCAGGGAAACAGCTCCAACTTTAAATCACTGAGTCGTTTTGAAAACAGTCAAACCTCTGTGGTCATAGCTTCAGCTTCTTTCTTCCTGTCTGCTGCTGACATCACTTCCTCTCAGCCAATCAGACGCTCCGTCTTTAAGCTCACCTGTGTCTCTGTGTCTCTGTCAGACGTCGACTCCTTCTGTCAAACTCTCCGTCTCCGCGTTGGGCAGAGAGGCTCCGGCTGCAGATACGACGTCAACGGTGAGAAACTTTAACTTCCTGTTTTCAGTTTAAAGTCTCCTCCTCTTCCTCTTCCTCTTCCTCACGTTTCTCCCTCTGTCTCTGCTCTCTGTCGCCCCCTTCAGTTCTGGGAGTGCACGTCTCTGTCGTCTCTCGACACCTCGGGGACGGGCTCCAGCTCCGGCTCGGCCTCAGGATCCAGCTCCGCCTCCTCCTCCTCTGTCTCCTCGTCCACGCCGCTGTCGGCGTCCCGCTCTCACAAGCGCTCGGTGTCGGCGGTGTCAAACTACTCGACTCTGTCTCTGCCGCTCTACAACCAGCAGGTGGACGACTGCTGCATCATCCGGGTCAGCCTGGACGTGGAGAACGGGAACATGTACAAGAGCATCCTGGTCAGTGGGTGGATCCGCTCGCAGGTTCACGTCCAGAGAAAAACGCCTGAAGTTTGACGAGTTTTTAGATTTAACGCTGCGTGTCGTCTGCTGCAGGTGACGAGTCAGGACAAGACCCCGGCCGTCATCAGGAAGGCCATGATCAAACACAACCTGGAGCGGGAGAAGAGCGAGGAGTACGAGCTGATGCAGAAAATCTCTGAGGACAAAGGTGAGATCCCTCAGTCTGATTTAATCCGTCAGTTTGTCCTCAGATTATAATCCCTCAGTCTGATTTAATCTGTCAGTTTGTCCTCAGATTATAATCCCTCAGTCTGATTTAATCTGTCAGTTTGTCCTCAGATTATAATCCCTCAGTCTGATTTAATCTGTCAGTTTGTCCTCAGATTATAATCCCTCAGTCTGATTTAATCTGTCAGTTTGTCCTCAGATTATAATCCCTCAGTCTGATTTAATCTGTCAGTTTGTCCTCAGATTATCATCCCTCAGTTTGATTTAATCTGTCAGTTTGTCCTCAGATTATAATCCCTCAGTCTGATTTAATCTGTCAGTTTTTTCAGCTTTTCCTCAGATTATCCAGAATAATCCTAATCCCAGCCCCTGGGGTTTCCTCCTCACCTTGTCTAATCCCTGTCCTCCTCAGAGCTCCGGATCCCGGACAACGCCAACGTTTTCTACGCCATGAACTCCACTGCCAACTACGACTTCGTGCTGAAGAAGCGCGGCCCGACCCGGCCGGTGCGGGCCAAGACCGTGGCGAGCTCCACGCTGCCCCGCATGAAGCAGAAGGGACTGAAGATCGCCAAAGGGATTTTCTGAGGAGGGACTCCTTCCTGCCTCCCCTCCGCCCCCCAAAACCCCCTCTGAGGGTCTCCAGTCCTCAGGGGAGACGCTTGAGTTCAGGACCCGGAGTCCTCTGAGTTTCACTTTGGACTTTCAGAAACCAGAGAAGGACCAAACCGGTCTCTGGAGGACCAGGACCCAGAGGAGCACCTTAGCACTTAGAGGGTTTCTGTGAGGCTGCAGGGTCAGGACCACGAGGGACACGTTTCAGCTCAGACCTCGCCGTCTAAGGCGTGTGTGTGTGTGTGTGTGTGTGTGTGTGTGTGTGTGTGTGTGTGTGTGTGTGTGTGTGTGTGTGTGTGTGTGTGTGTGTGGCGAGGACTGGTTTCATTTCTGGATTTACACGTGTTTACGTCCAAACGCCGCCGTCAGCGCTCTGCACCTTTAACCCACCCTGAGAACTCCCTCCTCTGCCCTCACACACGCCCCCTGCTGGCCCGGAGTGTACATAGACGAACTGCACGAAGCCACAGCGTGTGAACACACACACACACACACACACACACACACACACACACACACACACACACACACACACACACACACAGCTGGGTGTTTCGAATGTGTTTCTAACTTTCAGGGAACTTCAGTCGTGAGCGACCGCCGCCTTCACCGCGTCGCCGTCGGACGCCGGGGCCTCGACCAGCGTCTGAACAGCAGCGATGCTGGCGTGGAGGAAACTCTTTCTGCCAGGGAACAAAAGAGGAGGGGAGGAAAGAAGGAAGGAAGGAAAGGAAGGAAGGAAGGATGGTGGGGACTTTGTGGGAACAGCCATGAATCACACGCCACTGATTTCTTTTCTAAACGGAGGCCGCTGCACGCCGACGGCGCAGAGGAGAGGCGAGCTGAAATGAACTGAGTGTAAATATGTCCTCGCCGCCCGTGCGGTGCGTGCTCTGAGACGTTGGTCAGAGTTTTGTTCAGAGGCTGGTCACTTCTCTTTTTTATTTGTCTCTGTTGTTTCTGCATCTCTCTGCTCTGATGGTGCTGCTGATTATTCCTCTGAAGATGTCGTTTCCCGCCGCACTTCAACGCTCAGCTCCACTGTCGGCCGCCGCGTCGGGGGGCGACACCAACGGCTCGGTTCACCTGCAGGGGGAGACGTCTGATGTCGGGTTTGCTGTGCAGGAAAATTCAGGATTAAAAAAACATCTAAAAGTTTCAGATTTATCGTTTCAAACGACATGAACACGTCTCTGAGTGTTAAAAAATAAATAATGAACTAAAATAAGTTTTAAACATTAAAGAAACGCTCGCTCCACCTCTGATTTTCTGCCACAGCAAACTGACGTTTAACTCCGACCTGAGGTTAAAGAGACGGAGTCGGTGTCGTAGCTCCTCCCACGCGGCGCCGTCTTCATGTCCATCACTTCTTCTGAATGTGCCATGACAGGTGTGTGTGTGTGTGTGTGTGTGTGTGTGTGTGTTTCTGATTTACCTGCAGGACGTTTTCCCTCCACGGTTCGGTCGGTTTAGCGCTGACAGCTGAGTCTTTCCTCTCCGCGATGAACGACGGTGATGCTGCCAAACTCTCCTCGTTTCTCTGACCCTGATCTGTTTGTTTAGAGGAAAAACTCGACCTGAGACACTTTCTGTTTGTTTGGGAGCTTTTTTATTTCATTCCCCTCGATGTGAATCACTCTAAAGGTTGTTTTTCTCCTGGATTTGATGCTTTGTTTGTGAACACAGGCTTTAACACTTTGAATTTATGATCATGAAAAGGCAACGAGACCAAGAATCCATCTGAACTAATCAATCCAGCTCTGTGACTCATTTCTACGGAAGCCCAAAGTGGCCATGCCTTCCTTAAAGTTACTCATCCAGTTTCTTGAATTTCTTTAACTGATAGATTTCAGGTTGGACAGAGAGCCTTACACTTTAAATTTGTGATATCAGACAAAATATAAAATTAAGGAAGGCAATTCAAACGCTTTGATTTGCTTTGTATGGAAGCCTTAAGCGGCCATGCACTCATACAAATAATTTATCGATTTTCTATAACTGATTAATTTTATATCAGACAAAGACCCTAACTCTTTGAATTTAAGCTATTGGACATGCAAATGTAAAAAAAGACAATTTAAACTCTCTGATTTGCTTTGTATGGAAGCCCAAAGTGGCCATGCCTTACTTTAAGTTGTTCATCCAGTTTCTAATCTTTCTTTAACTGATAAGTTTCATGTTGGACAGAGACCCTAACACTTTGAATTTGTGGCATCAGGCAAAAAAAATTAAGTAAGACAATTCAAACGCTTTGATTTGCTTTTACGGAAGCCCAAAGTGGCCATGCACTCCCTTAAATTAGTCATCCAGTTTCTTGAATTTTTATAACTGATGAATTTCATGTTGGACAAAGGCCCTGAAACTTGAATTTGTGATATTAAACAAGCAAAAGACAAGTAAAAACAATTTAAACGCTCTGATTTGCTTTGTACGGAAGCCCAACGTGGCCATGCACTCCTACAAATAATTTATCAAATTTCTGTAACTGATTAAGTTCATATTAGACAGAGACCCTAACTCTTTAAATTTGTGATATTAGACAAGCAAATGTAAGAAAAAAATATTTAAACTCTCTGATTTGCTTTGTACGGGAGCCCAGAGTGGCCATCCCCTCGTAATGGATAAATTTGTGGCTGTTTTCTTGAGCTGAATTTGTTTTCTCTAGGTAACAAATCTATTTTTTTCAGAAATAACAAGTTAATTTTTTTTTAACTCAGGTGTTTAGTCTTCTTCATTAAATCAAGATAAAAAAATCAGATTTGATTTGATGAAATCAGGAGAATTGATTTTAAAATCTTGAAGATGACTCATAACGAACGTTGTTTTCATGATATTAGTCGAGGTTTGGAGAAACTGATATAAATGTACGGACACTCCATTAACCTCTCAGGTCTTTTCTTTTGCAGCCTTTGCATTGCATCCTGGGAAATGTAGGAAACCCCAAACTAAGGGAAAGTGTGTCACTCAGAGCTCTCTGTGGATGAGACTGGTTGGTTTTTCCTGGACTCTCACGTGAACACGTCAGAAACACGTAACCGACCTGGACTGCACTGCCATGCGTTGCCTTTTCTCTTTTTTTCCTCCTGCATGAACTTTTTCTCCCATCCCTAAACCGAACAAAACGCCCCCCCCCCCTCCTCCAAAAGATCAAATACTGCGAAAGCAATATGTCGATGAGCGCCAGGAGGCCGCCGCCGCCCGGCCGCCGTGGATGTTGTTGTGAAATCCTTCGCTGTTGAACACTGTGACCTTCGACCCCTTCACTCTGCCTGTGGATTGGTGCGTAACGTCGAGCACTGTGAGCTTACAGTCGATAATAACGATAATAACGATAATAACGATAGTAACGATGAGTTCCCTCTTCCTGGTGTCATAGCTAACACCCCCCCCCCACACACACACACACTCCTCGTGATGGCGAGCAGCGAAGGAAGCCGGCCGACCCTTCATGTGCCAAAAACCAACGCAGACAGAAAGAGAAGGTTACAGACGAGTCCTCTGCCTTTCACCGTGAAAATAATCCACTCTGTATGTTTACTGTCGTCGCATTTTTCTGGAAAACAAAAAAAGGGTGAGAACACTACGATGTCTGGACCCCATCCCCTGTGGAGAAGAAAAACTTGAAGCTAAACGTTCGACGGAGCTGCTGCAGATACACTCAAACTCCAAACCTGTGCTGCGTTCAAGGAACAAAATAAGATTAAAGAATATGCAACAGTTTGCTGACATTTTGAACTTCTTTTCTTTTCAGGTTTTTCAAACTTAATGAGTTAAAACTGATGCGTGTGACTGTAAACATCCCCACATGGACCATAAATAATTTGCACAAAACTTTTCAGATATTTTCTTGATTTTCAGGCATGAAACCATCTTAAAATCAGCTTTTCTGTGGTAAAAAAAAAAAAAAAACAAACATTTCTGTGTCCAAAACATGCAAAAAGGCTTCATTTTAGCACTTTGACAGTGTTTCAGTTTTCCCAGCGTCCCTTGAACGCAGCCTCAGCTCCAGTCAGAGCTCTGTGTTGGCGGTGTTGCGTTCAGGGTCCCTGCAGCGGCTCCGTCCCTCCTCTCTCCGTGCTCTGAGGACCTGGGTCGCGCGCTGAGATGAACTTTAGGATCTGATGTTGATGAGGTCGATGTTGGACCGGTTTGTGTGTCGTCGTAGCCCCGTGTTGACATGACGTTCGTTTTTTGTGATTTGACCTGATTCTGTGCGAGTTTGAACAAAAAAGCTGCGTTTACACCAAGAAAAAAAAACTGGAAACCAGCTGGCGTGGTGTGTGTGTTTTAAAGTTAACTTTTTTATTTTCTTTCCCCTGATCTGTGCTCGGTGCCATTTTTCATTAAAAACAAAAAAAATCTGGTTATTTTTTTTTCTAACTGCAGTTTTTAGTTTCTTTCTCCCTTCAAACACAAACATGTAGAATAAATCTGTCCTCCGTTCTGTCTCTGTTTATTTATTGATTTGTATATAAAGATTTTGTTTTGCATTGTACATTCTCTCCTTTCTTGGTTATAGATTAATATATTCATGTATATATGAATAAACATTAAGTTTATAAAAGTGAGACGACGCTTTGGGTCTGTTTTTCCTAAACTAACTTAAATTAACTGTTTTTTTTTTGGATGTAAATATATATTTATTATTTTTCACTGCATAATAATTTCATAAAAATGTATTAAACCATTATTGTTATAGAGGAGTTTAATTGTTCATACATGTTGTCCAGGCAAAATAAATTCATACAGAAATCTGAATTTACCAATCAACCAAATCTCATTAAAACACTGACAGTAGAATAATGTTAAAAAAATCTAAAATAAGAAACTAAAACAAATTAATTTAAATAAATAGATATGAAAATAAAATACTAAAAGATTTTAACAGGAAAGAATGAGATGATGGGTTAAAAATCAAAATAAAGGTATTAAAAGCTGATAAAACAGGAGTAAATAACTATTGTTCAATAGTTATTGTGCAAAAACCAGTTAAACCCCTGATTTATTTATAAAGACAGATTATTTTGCCCACGCTGACCAACTTTTCTTTAATTTTATTATAAAATTATGCTGATAATGTTCAGAGAAAATTCAAAGTCACATCACGCTCCATACGTTCTTTTTAAATCAGACGGACAGAATAAAAAATACTTCAACCACAACTAAACAAATGACAAATAGATACATATGTAGCTGTAACAGATTATAAATTGTGTTACCTTTAGGTGAATTGGAATTTAAACTTTAATTTAAAGTGATATGACAGTAACACTCAGTTAAAAGCTCAACAGCTGGTTTTGGTTTTAAAAACGTTTAAATCAATGGAGGCAACCTCTGGTGCACTACAAATCCAGGAGTATTACTGTAAAGTATTATTGTGTCTTACTAAATAGCACCCAAAGTGCTTTTTTACACTTTTTTTTAAATATCTGAGACAGTATTTCAGCTCATTGTGTTTATTTTTATGCTATCCAGCTGTTTTGTTTTTATCTGTATCATTATAAACTCTGCACTGGGACTACAGATAAAAAAGCCTTATGGCTGACTCTGCCCTGTTAAGAGGAATGCTGTGCTGAAATGTTCATCAATATGCACTGCCCCTTTAAATAAAAAATAAATAGAAATAAAAAAAGATAATAAATAAATAATCATTTGTCAAACAGGATCATTTCTTACGTTTATATCTTTTGAATATTTATTTCTAAGTTTGATTTAAAAAAAAAAAAAACGATTAAACGGCTTTGTTAAACGGTCTAGTCTGACGTCATCTCCTGCTGCTCGCGCCTGCGCAGTCTCGCAGAGCTCTGTTCATGTCAGTATGGCGCTGAGTAAAACGTTTGGTCAGAAACCGGTTAAATTTCAGCTCGAGGAGGATGGAGACTTCTACATGATCGGATCGGAGGTCAGTGCTTCACTAATCTCACCAACATTAACATTTAAAACCAGCAGAGCTTCCAGAAAATTCCGCTTTATTATGACAGCTAGCAGCGAGCTAACGATGCTAACAGAGGGGGAGGATGGCTCAGTCTGACTCATTCATTTGTTGTCGGTTTATTGTTGAATAATCTGAGAATAATCCAGATTAAAAGGCATATTTGTCTTTATTGTTTTATTTTTTGGTGTGATAAATTTTAAAATATTATATTTTTTAATATAAACCTGTTCGGTTTGTTATAAAGCTCACATTAAACAGTTAGCTGACCGTGTTTTTATCAGCGCTAATTATGCTAAAGCTTCCTAACATTCAGTTATTCTACAACAAATTTACATTTTTAAAGCTGTTAGGCTCAAATCTGCTGAAGTTAAGAAATTTAAGGTGTTTCTGAGTTTCATTATATCATATACATTTGTGTTTTCATTGTATTAGCTGTATTAATACTGAATAAACCGGCTCTGAGGTAGCAACAATGTTCCTGCAGCTATGAGCAGAAACTGCAGCTCAGTGAGACTCTGAGATGTTCCTACTTCAGCTCTGTGACTCTATTAGGCACTTATTGTTTGTGATATGTGTCTTATAAAGTAATATGTATGGAAACACTAATATTTCTGATGCAGTGGTCAAAGGAACCTGATTTAACACGAATTATTGACAATGTGTCACCATACATACAATGCAGAAGGACCATAATCTGTATTTTGCAGCAGAAAGTAAAGCCTTTATCATTTACATTATTTTTATTTAAATTATTATTTTTAATTATCATTATAATTATTATTATTATATATTTTATTTTTTGTTTATTTATTTATTTTAACTGTAATTGTTTCACTTAACTCTTCGAATTCTTATAATGGCATTTTATTATTAATTTATTTTCTAGTTATTATTGTTATTACTATTACTTTGTATGTGTATGTATGTGTGTATAGCTTATTATTTTCTTTTCCTTTTTTCTAAATATTTTAAATATTTTATTAAATTATTTTCTGTCTGTTTTTTTTTTTTCTTTTTTTCTTATATTTTGAAAAACTTTATGCAGATATGGCCTTTTGGGGGGAGGGGGGTTATACGTGTTTATGTCTATGATTATATACGTTTGTAAATACGCATACCTTTATTCTTCATAATGTTATGATTTTCCAGTGCGGAAATGCTCGCATTCATTGTAACAAATGGTAAATTTCTGGAAACTTTGTGCCAAAAATTCAATAAAAAAGAATGTTAAAAAAAAAAAAAAAAAGGGAACGTTAAACCTTTATCGAAATTTAAAGAAAACAGGCATTGAACAAACAAGAATACATATCACCGTATGAATACAGAGACATAATGTTTTACAAAACCACCAACAAGACACAAAAACCAAGCAAACATCTTGGACAAATTTAGTTATTACGAAGGAAAATGACACAGAGCACTAGAACAAGGAGGAAAACAAAGAAAAAAAACTTAATGTGCTAACTCTTCTGTCTCTGTCTGCGTGTGTACAGGTGGGAAACTACCTCCGTATGTTCAGAGGCTCTCTGTATAAAAGATACCCGTCACTATGGAGGAAACTGGCGTCGGTGGAGGAGAGGAAGAAGATCGTGGAGTCGTCACACGGTCAGTATCTGTATCATCGTTACTACATCTTTAAGAGCATCAGGACGGTAAAATCTGCTGTGCTGTCAGTGAAACGTTCAGAGTCGTGGAGTAATTCCTGCTTCCTCTCTGTAGACCACGGTTACACTCAGCTGGCCACCAGCGTGACTCTGCTGAAGGCCTCGGAGGTCGAGGAGATCCTGGAAGGAAACGATGAGAAGTACAAAGCCGTGTCCATCAGCACCGAGCCGCCCGCCTACCTCAGGTAGATCCTCAGTGCTCACCTCTGACACAGACCGCTGTCTGCTACGGTCAGGATGAGTCAACGTGAATATGAAAAGAGCCGGTAGATGTTGATGATGTTAGGCTTGATTTTTAACATGAAGAGAGAGTTCAGTCAAGAAGAAGAGTGATTACCCTCATTTCTGAATCTTTAAGTTCATCCTCCATCCTCATAAATAAACCTTAGTAAGTGATACTTTATCACGTAAACACTCAGGACTATTTTAGTCTGATTGAAATAAAGATTTTATACCTCTCTCATCTCTTAAAAAATATATTTTTTATTTTTTATTGGTGCTTTTGTGTGTAAGGATAGCATATTTAATTGATGGTGTGTATGGGAAGAGCTCGTCAACGCGTGCTCTGGTGTATCAGTAAAAACCAAAGTCCAATGATGTGTCTTTGAGTCCTGTGACCCCCTTATTTCTGTTTCTGTCGGCACACTTCTCTTCTTGACTCGGTGTTGAGCTCTGGAGTGGGAGCAGCTGAGTTTGTGGATCTTGTAGTTTTTGTCGGTCAGTAGAGACGGCTGTAAAGGTGCTGTAACAGTCCAGTCTGGATGTTAGGAAGGCGTTTAATAGAAGAAGAAGAAGAAGAAGTGGTGAAGCTGTGAGGTGGACTCAGAGTCCGGGCTCTGAAGAAGCTCCGTGTGTTTACCCAGAGTTGTGTGAAGGTTGATATTTTCCACTCGTCCTCTGATCAAACCACCATCCAGCGCTTCCTCCTGAAGTGTTTTTGTTGACTTCGTCCTTCGTCTGTTCGTCTTCGTCCTCAGGGAACAGAAGGCGAAGAGGAACAGTCAGTGGGTTCCCACGCTGCCCAACAGCTCTCACCACCTGGACGCCGTGCCGTGTTCCACCACCATCAACCGCAGCCGGCTGGGCCGCGACAAGAAGAGGACCTTCCCTCTGTGGTAAGATCTCACCTCCTTCATGTTCAACACATCACCTGTTCAGAGGACGAGAGACTGAGATCCAGGACAGCTCTGAACCAGTTTCATTTTCATCTTTAGAGAAACGTAGAAACATGAGGCTGTTGGTGATAAATAAACACTTCCTCTGTGGTTTTTATCTCAGCATTCAGAGATATATTTTATTTCCTGTGTTTTTCCTGCTCAGCTTTGACGACCACGATCCAGCTGTGATCCATGAAAACGCCTCCCAGTCTGAGGTCCTGGTCCCGATCCGCCTGGACATGGAGATCGAGGGGCAGAAGCTCAGAGACGCGTTCACCTGGAACATGAACGGTAACGACGCTTCGTCTCCTCCTGACGTTGAGCTGAGTATCTGAATCTTCCTCACACGTTAAAACGTCTCCTCTGAACATCAGAGAAGCTGATGACGCCTGAGATGTTCGCCGAGATCCTCTGTGACGATCTGGACCTCAACCCTCTGGCCTTCGTCCCCGCCATCGCCTCGGCCATCCGGCAGCAGATCGAGTCGTACCCGACGGACAGCATCCTGGAGGACCAGGCGGACCAGAGGGTCATCATAAAGGTAACGGAGCGTGTTGGTGGCGTGTTGGTGGCGTGATGGATCAGGCGTGTTTTCATCAGCCTGTAACTAACGTCTGTGTGCTGCAGCTCAACATCCACGTGGGGAACATCTCTCTGGTGGATCAGTTCGAGTGGGACATGTCCGAGCGGGAGAACTCTCCGGAGAAGTTCGCCCTGAAGCTCTGCTCCGAGCTCGGCCTGGGGGGAGAGTTCGTCACGACCATCGCCTACAGCATCCGAGGTCAGCTGAGCTGGCACCAGAGGACGTACGCCTTCAGGTAGACCGCCTTGTTTTCCTGCAAAGATCCACGAACCAGGATTTGGTTTCTACACATCAACATGAGCAGGGGTCTGAAACCTTTACCTTCATGGGAGACGTTTCCCCTCAGCTCACCTGGAGTAAAGTCAATCCTGAGCAACAAATTTTACTCTATCCTCACTGTTAAACTAGATTATAAAATTCTACGCAAAGCAAAGAATCAAGGGAAAAATAATCTAAACAAGAAGTTTTCTGAATTAAGTAAAAAGTACATGTAATGTTTTAGTTCTTATTATTAATAAATTTGCAAAAATTCAAAATATTTTGCAATTAAAGAAAATTGCTGAACTTTCAAAAAAAAATGGACATTTCAAAAAAAATTCATATGTAATGTATCCAAAAAAAAATTTAAATATTTCCAAAAAGGTGGTTTAACAAAAATGCAAAAAATTGCATAATTTTTATCTCAAAAATTTAACATTTTTCTCATTTAAAAAAATGGAAAAATTTCACAAAACTTTGAAAATTAAAAAAATGTGTATTTTGTAACCATTTTTGAAATTTTAAATTTTGTAAAAAAAAAAATGATATTAATAATTTTTAAAACTATTTCTTTTTCTTTTTTGCAAATAGTTTAAAATTTTTGAAATTGAAAAATTTGCAAAACTTCTGGATATTATTGATATTTTTTTAGATTGTGAAAAATGCAAAAAATAATTGAAATTTAAAAAAATGCAAATGGGCAACAAATTTAAAAAATGGCCAAATATTTGAAAAAAAATTGAAAATATATTTTAAAAAATTCTGAATGTTTTAAAGAATACTTGAAATTGAAAACATAATTGATGTTGAAGCTGAACTCATTTTTTGCTGCATGAGGGTCCAGAGCCACAGGTTGAACACCGTTGTTTATGAGTCTTTATGTTTTATGAATCTCAGCCGAGGCAGGGGTTTGTTTTTTTTTCACGATCCGTGTGTTTGTCGTCTCGTGCTCTGAAAAGCTGCTGAATGTCTGAGGAAGGCGTCATGATGTTGTCAGGTGATGTGTAAAGGTTTGTGCGTCACGCTGTGAGCAGCTCCGTGTGTCAGACTGAACCCAGATGATCTGAGAGGAACCTCGGTCAGTCTGAACACGTCAGAGTGACTCCTCTGTTGTCGTTTGGCAGTGAGAACCCGCTGCCCACGGTGGAGATCGCCATCAGGAACACAGGAGACGCTGACCAGTGGTGCCCCCTGCTGGAGACGCTGACAGACGCAGAGATGGAGAAGAAGATCAGAGACCAGGACAGAAACACGCGGTGAGTCAGCGCAATGGTTCAGAGTCACCAAACAGTCTCACCTTACCCCTCCGCTGACTCTGTGTCTGTTTCCTCCTCAGGCGAATGAGGCGACTGGCCAACACGGCGCCGGCTTGGTAGGAGCAGCAGCTGCAGCGCCCCCTGCAGGAGCTCGTCTGATTGAGGTATGACACCATCAGCCACAGAGGGACGGACGTCTGCTCGTCTCAGCCGGTCCTCAGCTGGTCCTCAGCCCGTCGATCGCCGCCTGGTTTCTTATTTTAATATTAATGTTAATACGATGTTTGGAAGAATCTGGCCTCCCTCAGTAGAAACCTCCTCCTCCTCCTCCTCCTCCTCCTCCTCCTCCTCCTCCTCCTCCTCCTCCTCCTTGGTGTTCCCCTCCCGCTCCTCGGCGTGGACGTGCTGCTCCCTCACTCTGACCACTGACTCTTTAACGACCACAGAGGGAGGAGACGCCATCGCCAGGCTCAGATAATATATGCTTCTGTTGTCTTTGTTGTCTTTTTGTACATTTTAATAATTCTTACAAAATAAAAAAAGTGAAAGAGATCAAAGAGTTATTGTTGTTATTTGAAGACGCTGGATCATTGTTTTTTGTTGTCTCCAAAGTTTTGTATCAGTAAATTTTAATTTCAGAAAGTCTAAACCCTCTTTAATCCTGCAGCTTTATGTAACATTTAAAATCTTAATCTTATATTCATTTTGTTTTCACCTCTAACTGCATCCTGTGTGTAGCTCTCTGTCATCAGACCCCTGGTAGGTATGTTCCTCTTCATTCCTGATGTTTTAAAACCTCTGCTTATTGTTTCTGAGTTAAAATAAAAAAGGTAATAGAAGAAAAAAACACTCAAGTGCTACATCATAGTCAGGGAAAAGTTTCCAAGAGGAAAAATTAAGAGCTACTACAGTAATTATTAGTTTATTTCAAAATGCTACTTCTTAGCTTCTCCATCCTCAAATTGATTTACGGCACGTCTCAGTCTCCATGACAACACCACGCTGTTTGATGAAGTTTATCAGAGAGAAGAGAGATCTGTGTTTTTCTCTGCTGAAAACGATTTCTGTGATTAATGTTGTAGTGATTGTAGAGATAGAGCACAAGCTAAAAGCTAAAAGGGCTAAACTCTTTGTGCTAATGTTGTCTCCAACCCACAGTCAGCAGTTATTCTGCAGTGGTCTGTTCAAACTTGAGAGTCTATCAATAAAATGAAGAGCCAGGTTACGTTAGCTCTGCTTGGTGAGGTTGGAGTTGGTAGATGAGCTCTGGTAGGACAGAACCAGGATTCACTAACGTTACACGTTACAGACACGTCTCAGAGCACCGGGCTGTGAGGAGAGAGAAATATAGCAGCTGCTAAACTACGCTACAAACTGACAAAGTTAGCTTGTTGTCACGTTAGCCTACAGATACATCGTAGGACTTTTTAAACTTTTCAAGGTTGGGGAGGGGCTTTTTTGTTTTCTTTTTTCTTAGACACTTGATTTTGTGCTCTGCCTCTGACTGGGCAAACTCACCTTTTTAGTTTTTTATAAACTGATGAGTTGGAAAAATTTCAACTCCCAGAAATAAAACTCATTTGTGTTAAGTTATCAGGCTAACATCAGTAATAATTAGAAAAAAATAAATGGATCATTTTGGAACATATTTAATAATAATAATAATAATAATTATAATAATAATAATTATTATTATATCTACTCCCTCATCCTGATGTCAGACACCTGTTTGTTAATCAGCTGATCAGACGCTCAGGAAGTCACACAGTCCTTCAGAATAAGAGCTTCTTATGTGATGTTAAATATCCTGTTCCTGTTGACAGGATGCCAACCCTTCAAAATAAAAGCCCACCTGTAACCTTCCTGTCCTCTCCTGATGTTACAGCTCAATTATTCCTGGCAGAGCCGCTTTACGACCGTCCATGAAACTTCACACAGCTCCTGAGGAGCTCATAAAGCCGCACGCCGACCGTCTGAGAACAAACAAACAGACGCACAGACGCACGGCGCTGTCGTTACGCTGGAATGTGGACAGGAGCTGCAGACTGCTGCGTCAGCATGAGGAGGCGCTGCAGGGACAGAGGAGGACTTTACAGGTAAGACACACACACTGCAGGGGCCCAGTTACCACACAGCACTTAAAAATGCTTCATTAAAGCTACAGGTCGTTTATTTTTTATGATATAAAACTGGAAAAAAGAGTTTTAAAGACTTTTCATGAATTCAAACTTAAAGTGTCTCTTGTTTGAGTCTCTATGGTTAGATAACCCGCTGTGATTGGTGCAGACTGAAGCAGCCGTTTGGTGGACAGGTTACAGTTTTATTAGAAAGTAAACGTGTTTGAACATACAGCATACAGGTTACATGAGAGTAAAACATAAAGAACATGTATGTACAGCAGGCTTCAGCTCAGCAGAGGATAAACACCTGTCAGAGTTCAGAGATAACACCTGAGCGCGGAGACGTCTGGATGAGGAGAGAGCTGAGCCGTCAGCGTCCTGCACTGAGGAAACACACACCTGAAGAGCGCCTCGGCCTGAGCAGGACCCTGAACGCACCACGCTGATTGACCTGAATACAGCACCATGTGACAGTAACACAACACTTCATGAGGGAGCAGCGCTCTCCTCCTGCAGCATGGTGGCGCTGTGGAGCCACAGACGACTGCAGAGAGGAGCGAGCCTCGCCGTGTTTGAAGAGTGACATCAAATCTGGACTCAGAGGAGCTCAGAGGAACTTTACCACCTGGTTTCTTTAAGACCTCACACTTTACAACCAGAGGATCTGTGAGGAAATACGACTGAACAAAAAACTAGTCCTCACCCTCCTCATCCTCTTCCCAAAGGATCAAAATCAGACCTAAAGGGATCTGCTGGTCTACCCTGAGCCCATCAGTAAGACCTGGACTGATCAGTCTGAGGGAGACCAGCAGCTCCCGCTCAGTGAGCAGAGGGACATGAAGACCTGATCCTGACATGAAGAAGATTTTACCTCCTTTAGAGTCTGTTTCCCCGCTGCAGGGTGGAGAGATCCACAGGAGGACTTCAACACTTTAACACTTTAACACTTCTATAACCAAAACATGTCTGAGCAAATACTGTTACATCTTTGTTTGTTGTTGTTATCGTGGTTTTATTTCTGAGCTCAGTGTTCTGTATCCAAGAGTGAACGACAGGACTGAAGAAACAGGAGGAGACAAAATGAGGAGTTCTGGGTTTTTTTTCAAGGAATTTTGGAGTCCTGATGTAAAACTCCAAACTCTAAAAATTAATTCTAAAAAGAAAAAAAAAATCCAGAACTATCAAAGCCAGAGTTCTAGAATTAAAAGACCAACGGCAAAAAAAAAAACATAATAATAATCTAGATCATCAAAATTAAGTCAGGAGTCCAGGACCCTGGAAATAAAGTCTAAGATCTGGATCAGGGGTCTCTGGAGCCTCTCTGTGGCGTCTCCCTCTGGCCTGACACATAGCGTTCACTGATAAGTCCAAACTGAAGAGGAACGTCCTCATGAGTGGATCACTGCTGAACTGCTGCTGTGTGTTTTTAATGTCTCACAGTGATCGTTTTTAGTTTAATCATTTACAGTTTCACTGAGCAGATCCTTTGTCCAAAGTGAATTATAACATTGAGCAGTTAGGGGGTTTAGTACCTTGCTCAAGGGCACCTCAACAGTGCTAAGGACCTGTCCACACCTCTCCAGCTATCAGCCCAAATCCCAATCTTAGTCCATGCTTGGACTTGAACCAGCAACCCTCTGGTTACAGAGCCACGTCCCTGTGGACTGAGCTACTGATGCACAGGTTTATTAACTTCACACAGACAAGTCAAGGACTGGACAGGCCTGCGAATTCAACCTTAAATTCATTTCAAATTTCTTTGGTGGCAGCAGGCAGAACGGCTCTTCTGACAGTAAAGGTTGCAGACCCCTGATCCGGATCACTGAGTTTAGAGTCAGAAATCTACAACTCTGAGCTTCAAACTAGAATTCCAGAACCCTGAGGTTTAAGTTTCTTTTCCTGAACCCCAAGATTAAGTTTAAATTGTAAATCCTTGAATTCTAGATCTTTGACATTAAATTTGAATTCTGAAACTCTCAGATTAAAGTTAAAAAGCTGGTGCTCTGATGTTTCATCCAAAATTCTAGAACATTAGAATCAAATTGGAATCAGAGAACTCTGGGATCAAAAGTTAGAATTCTAGAACTTTAAGATTGAAGCCAAAATCCTGACCATGGAATCCTCCATTTATTAAAAAAAAACACAAAGGATTTTTTACTGCTTGTACCTTTACTATAATCTTTCAGCAGCTCTTTTTTCTTTCCTCTGGAGACAGATTCAGGTATGAGAATCTGTGCTCAATGTTTATCTGTTATTATCAAAAGATGAGAATAAACTGTCCCTGATCCCTGCTCTGACCAATCAGAGACCTTCTTTTTGTGGCATCTGTTGTTGGGGTTGGACACCTCTTCAGAGAAGATAATGTTTAGCATTGTAGCTAACATTCTTCAGGTAGGTTTAGAGGTCAAAGAGGTCATAGAGGTCGTCTCTCAAACCTGCCCAGAGTGACACGAGCAGGTCTGGTTCCTTCATCCTGAACCTGATCAGGTGTAAACCGGTCTGGACTGAAGGGGATCAGGATCATCTGGATCTGCTCTGGTTAAAGCTGCAGCATTAAAACCAAAGATCAGCAGCTCAGGTCTGAATCTGTCTGAATCCGTCTGAATCTGTCTGAATCTGTCTTTATCTGTCTGAATCTGTCTGAATCTGTCTTTATCTGTCTGAATCTGTCTGAATCCGTCTGATGAAACTTCAGCTTTGATGTCAGTCTGCAAACACTGGAGGACCAGCGCGTCCACCCAGGATCAGAAACACGGGAAGAAAAACAGTCACTGAGAGGTGAAATCTCTGATCAGGCTCAAAGACAGAGAGAGGGGGCGCCGTTCACGTCTCTGACACAGAGCCCTGACCTCAGCCTGACGGACGCCAAACGTGCAAATAAATATGAGTGTAGCTGCACAGGAGGAGCCACGTCTGAGGAAGTATACGCAGGTTTTCCTGAGAGAAGGTGAGGATGCTCTGAGCGTCAGTGAGTGGAGTGAAGCGCGTTCAACAGGTTTAAAGGAAGTCCCCCTCCGTGTCCTCGTCCTCGTCTCTGTCCCACAAACTCCTCTCCATAAAAAACAGTTCAGTCTGAGCCTCTGGGTCAGGCTCAAACGTTTCTGCAGCCGAAGAAGTCCACGCCCACGTATCGAGGGTAACCCTCCAACGAGTTCATCCCCACAGGGTCAAACTTCCAGTACTGTCGACCTCGGATGAAGTGGGCGTAGCCTGAGGATGGAGGACACAGACAGACTGAGTGAATGACCCCTCTTTAACCCTCTTTAACCCTCTTTAACCTCTTTAACCTCTTTAACCCTCTTTAACCCTCTTTAACCCTCTTTAACCTTTTTAACCTCTTTAACCCTCTTTAACCTCTTTAACCCTCTTTAACCTCTTTAACCCTCTTTAACCTCTTTAAACCCTCTTTAACCCTCTTTAACCCTCTTTAACCTCTTTAACCCTCTTTAACCCTCTTTAACCTCTTTAACCCTCTTTAAACCCTCTTTAACCTCTTTAACCTCTTTAACCTCTTTAACCCTCTTTAAACCCTCTTTAACCCTCTTTAACCCTCTTTAACCCTCTTTAAACCCTCTTGAACCTCTTTAACCTATTTAAACTCTTTAACCTCTTTAAACCTCTTTAACCCTCTTTAAACCCTCTTTAACCTCTTTAACCTCTTTAATCCTCTTTAACCTCTTTAACCCTCTTTAACCTCTTTAACCCTCTTTAACCTCTTTAACCCTCTTTAACCTCTTAACCCTCTTTAACCTCTTTAACCCTCTTTAACCCTCTTTAACCTCTTTAACCCTCTTTAACCTCTTTAACCTCTTTAAACCCAAACAGCAGCTCTGGACCCGTCAACCCGTCTGGACCGTACCATAGATGTCCCTGAAGGTGGCGTCCACGTCGTTGGGGATGCCGCTCCAGTCCTGCATGCTGCGTGGGTACACCGACTCCACCCGGTTCTCCCGGGGGCTGAACCTCCAGTAGCTCCCCGACCTGAAGATGTAGGTGTTGTAGTTGGAGTCGTGGCCCCAGCGAAGCGCCGCCTGGATCCCCGACACCGACAAACCCAGACTCCTGATGGACTCTGGTCCTCGGATCTGCCGCTCAGCATCAAACACCCAGTAGCTCTCGCCTGCAGGGGGAGACGTGGAGCAGTGGATGAGTCAGTGAAACAGCTCAGCAGCGTTTTCCTCCTCCTCAGACTGAGACAGAGACGGGCTCTGTTTGTTTCTCCTGATGCGCTGATATCACTCAAAGACACACAGACGTTGGTTTGAGGCCTCGTCGTCAGCTCGACCTCCTGGTCAGAATCCTGAAACTGGTTTCTGAAAGGTGCAGGTTTTTACTCTGGCTGTGGAGAGCTCATGTTTTCAGCTCACAGTTCATAAACAAACGTATGAGCAGCAGAGAAACGAGCTTTTTTTTTACAGCTGCATCAAATTATAAAGATTTTTTCACCTTTCCAAAACTTTTTCTTTCATTATTTCTTATTTCAAAAGTCGTTTTCAGAGCTGGGACCAGAAGTCTGATCCCTGCCGATGATCTGCCTGTGCCAAAATGTGCTTTACCCTGATTAATCCTGATTAAAGGCTGTCTGAGATGAGCTCATAAGAGGAACCAGCGCCAGCGTACGGATGGATCCAGGTCTGGTTCAGGGTCCAGGGAGTTTTAATGTTTAGCAGACGCCCTGGCTGTTTGAGGACGCTCAGAGGGAAAAACAAACCTGGATTTGGTTTTTAACCTAGAGGAAGTCTCCCTGAAGGACTCAGAGGAGCATCAGTTCCTGGGCTCTGGGTCCATCAGCAGGCCCCGCCTCTTTAACCCCGCCTCTTTAACCCCGCCTCTTTAACCCCGCCTCTTTAACCCCGCCTTAACGCGGCTGATCCGATCTCTGCTCACCTTGGAAGAACCAAATGTTTCCTGACTTGTCTTCAAAGGCGGCGTCGACGTGGTCGGGAATCCCCCTCCAGTGACGGGACGCCAGCGCCGGGTAGCCGCTCTCCAGATGCCCGTCCCTGATCCGCCACACGTAGCCCGCCTTGAAGAAGAACAGCTCCCCCCGGATCATGGACACGGCATCAAAGTCCGTCTGGCAGGCGTCGGGCTGCAGGGAGACACATCACGTGTTGGTTTCCACATGTGAGAGCAGAGGGAAGCGTGAGGGGCTTTTATTGGCGTGTTAAAGAGACGTTTAGGGTCTGACAGGGTCTAAATCAGGGGGGAGGGTTTTATTTTTTAAAAACCGGCTCAGTTACAAACTTTATGAGAAAACCAGAAGAAACTTCAGGGATGACAGTTTGTCTCTGACCTTCATCCATCATGTTTTCTCTAAAATCACTCACACACTTTAAAGATGTTCACTGAACCACAGAAACCTCTCGTCTTTAAGTTTAAAGCTGAGCGTTTCTGTTTCCCTCTGTAACAACAGAGTCTCACAAACAGACTGATCATAAAAACATTTCCCCCGTGGATTTTTCCTCTGAGCTCCATTGTTCAGCAAACATCAACGAGCTGCTTCATTCTGTCATTACCATAAACCCTCACTCTGTCATTTACGGTCAGACGCATGACAAAGTATCGTCCTCCTCTGCAGCGTTTCTTTTTTCTGGGTCAATCAAAGCAAAAACTGTTGGAGGCTGTTTCTGGAAAACTCTGACCCTGTTCACCCCAAAACTCAGAGAACCACTCTTCAGGGTTTACATGATCCCTGTGAGTCCATCACCGTCTAAAGTCCCGTAAAGGTGGTTCAAATCAGACCAGTGACGTATGAAGAAGAAATAAAAGTAACTGCACTACAGCACCTGACCAGGAGAGGGCAGTACGTCAGCAACAAAGGCCATATATGTATGTCTTCTGAGAGTCTAATCTCTGCTTGGCTCGCCCTCCTGACGTATCTTACTATCCTCTTACTAACCCCAGAAAAACTACACAAGAGCGTCAGCTGTCAATCATCGTTAAAGATGACGTAAAGTCTTGTTTTTAACCTGCAATAACCAATGAAAAAGAAACTTTTCAGAAAAAAAAACTTTGACACAATAACATCTCACCACAGCATAAGGATGAGAGAAACATTTCTATCAAGTTTTTAAAGATGCTGTGCGGAGGATCTGTTTTAGTTGCTCTCCCTCGCCACCTTCTGGCCCGGAGTCTCCTCACACTGTGGTAAATGATTTTTAGCGAGGTGTGTGTTTGTTTTGTGGAGATCAGATCAAAACAAATTTTCTTTGTTCAAGTCAAACTTTTAACTGGATACAACGTGACATCAAGCAAATGTAGCAGCCGGCTAAATGTAGCGCTATCGTCAGCCAGTGCTGTGACGTATCTGTAGGCTAACCTGTCAACAAACTAACTTTGTCAGTTTGTAGCGTAGCTTAGCAGCTGCTATATTTCTCTCTCCTCACAGCCCGGTGCTCTGAGACGTGTCTGTAACGTGTAACGTTAGTGAATCCTGGTTCTGTCCTACCAGAGCTCATCTACCAACTCCAACCTCACCAAGCAGAACTAACGTAACCTGGCTCTTCATTTTATTGATAGACTCTCAAGTTTGAACAGACCACTGCAGAATAACTGCTGACTGTGGGCTGGTTGTGGGCAGTTTCTGTGGCGTCCTCACTTTGAGTGGAGCGAGATGACGTCCATGTTTCTGTGGTCTATGGTCATAATCTCCTCATCAGAAAAGTATGTCATGATCAATAAAAAGACATTCTAGAATGTTCCTCCAGACAGTGTCTGTGGACAGAGAGCTTGATGATGTAACGTTCCGGAACTCTCTTCCTCTGATCCTCTCTGTCTCTGGAGCTCGTCTCTTCAAAGTGTTGATTTAAAGAATCCAGAGGGAGAGATTTCTATCTGAGGGGTTCACCCTTTAGTTTCTACAAACATGGAGCGATCAGAAACATCTCTGAGGGCTGTGTGATGGGATTCTTCAGGGTCATGATTCAGTTAAAATGATTAAACTGTGAAGACGCTTGGTCAGACCTGCTGACACCCTGACACCCTGACGTGCTGACATGCTGACGTGCTGACGTGCTGACACCCTGACATGCTGACATGCTGACACCCTGACACGCTTACACCCTGACGCTCTGACACCCTGACATGCTGACATGCTGACACCCTGACACCCTGACACGCTGACATGCTGACACCCTGACGTGCTGACACCCTGACACGCTGACACCCTGATGCGCTGACATGCTGACACCCTGACACCCTGACACGCTGACACCCTGACATGCTGACATGCTGACACCCTGACACCCTGACACCCTGACACGCTGACACCCTGATGCGCTGACATGCTGACACCCTGACACCCTGACACGCTGACACCCTGACGCGCTGACACCCTGATGCGCTGACACCCTGACACCCTGACATGCTCTGATGTGTTTCATCGTGTGATGAAACGTTTGATCAGACCTTCGTCTCCTCATTTTTTGCTCGTGTGTCATTTCAAACTCTAACTCCTCCGATCCTCCTGTGAACTTTCTCTGTGTTTGTTTCTGAATCCACTCACACTCGTCATGATCTCGTTGGTCTCAGGGTTTGGCGGCGGCGGTGGTGGCGGTGGAGGAGGTGACGGGATCACCTGAGGGTGAGTCCCGTACAGGTACTGGATGCCCTGCTTGTCGTCCTCGCTCAGCCTTAGCGGGTAGGAGAAGGAGTAGTAGGCGGACATGATGGCCCCCGGCTCGCGGGAGTGCTGCAGGCCCAGGACGTGCCCGAACTCATGGGCAGCGACCTGCAGGAGGTCCGTACCTGTGGGGGACACACCTGGTTCACACAGGGTCTGAGAACAGTTTACTGTGAGCTGAGGAGCTGCAGACGGAGAGGATTAAGCTCCTGAGCTGATCTGAGTCATGGATGAGGACTTTAAAGCTTCCTGTGCCTGCTGACTCACCTGTGCTCAGTTACCTGTTTACCTGTCTGAGCTCCTCTGAAGCCCACGCCACGTTATTCTCAGCCTTTAAGTTTTTGTATGTTCATCCATCACCTTCAAATGTTTCTTTTGTGATAAACCTTAAATTCTCTGTAATCGTGTCAGCACAGACCTGCTTTATATTCACTTTTTCATATTCACTAAAACCTGAGAGGAGCAGAGAGGAGCAGAGAGAGGAGCAGAAAGAGGAACAGAAAGAGGAGCAGAAAGAGGAGCAGAAAGAGGAGCAGAGAGAGGAGCAGAGAGAGGAACAGAGAGAGGAACAGAAAGAGGAACAGAAAGAGGAGCAGAAAGAGGAGCAGAAAGAGGAGCAGAGAGAGGAGCAGAGAGAGGAACAGAGAGAGGAACAGAAAGAGGAACAGAAAGAGGAGCAGAAAGAGGAGCAGAAAGAGGAGCAGAGAGAGGAGCAGAGAGAGGAGCAGAGAGAGGAGCAGAGAGAGGAACAGAGGAACAGAAAGAGGAGCAGAGGAACAGAGAGAGGAGCAGAAAGAGGAGCAGAAAGAGGAGCAGAGAGAGGAGCAGAGAGAGGAGCAGAGAGAGGAGCAGAGAGAGGAGCAGAAAGAGGAGCAGAGAGAGGAGCAGAGAGAGGAGCAGAGAGAGGAGCAGAGAGAGGAACAGAGGAACAGAAAGAGGAGCAGAGGAACAGAGAGAGGAGCAGAAAGAGGAGCAGAAAGAGGAGCAGAGAGAGGAGCAGAGAGAGGAGCAGAGAGAGGAGCAGAAAGAGGAGCAGAGAGAGGAGCAGAGAGAGGAGCAGAAAGAGGAGCAGAGAGAGGAGCAGAGAGAGGAGCAGAGAGAGGAGCAGAAAGAGGAGCAGAGAGAGGAACAGAGAGAGGAGCAGAGAGAGGAGCAGAAAGAGGAGCAGAGAGAGGAGCAGAGAGAGGAGCAGAAAGAGGAGCAGAAAGAGGAGCAGAGAGAGGAGCAGAGAGAGGAGCAGAAAGAGGAGCAGAGAGAGGAGCAGAGAGAGGAGCAGAGAGAGGAGCAGAAAGAGGAGCAGAGAGAGGAGCAGAGAGAGGAGCAGAAAGAGGAGCAGAAAGAGGAGCAGAGAGAGGAGCAGAGAGAGGAGCAGAAAGAGGAGCAGAAAGAGGAGCAGAGAGAGGAGCAGAGAGAGGAGCAGAAAGAGGAGCAGAAAGAGGAGCAGAGAGAGGAGCAGAGACAGGAGCAGAAAAGGGAACAAAAAGGGAACAGAAAGAGGAACAGAAAGAGGAACGGAAAGAGGAGCAGAAAGAGGAACAGAAAGAGGAACAGAAAAAATGGAACAGAAAGAGGTGCAGAAAGAGGAACAGAGGAACAGAAAGAGGAGCAGAAAGAGGAGCAGAAAGAGGAGCAGAAAGAGGAACAGAAAAGGGAACAGAAAAGGGAACAGAAAAGGGAACAGAAAGAGGAACAGAAAGAGGAGCAGAGAGAGGAGCAGAAAGAGGAGCAGAAAGAGGAGCAGAGAGAGGAGCAGAAAGAGGAGCAGAAAGAGGAGCAGAAAGAGGAACAGAAAGAGGAGCAGAAAGAGGAACAGAAAGAGGAGCAGAAAGAGGAGCAGAAAGAGGAACAGAAAGAGGAGCAGAAAGAGGAACAGAAAGAGGAGCAGAAAGAGGAGCAGAAAGAGGAACAGAGAGAGGAACAGAAAGAGAAACGTCCCGTCTCTCACCCATGTGGTTCCCCAGGGTCCAGGACTCGTCGTAGTCGAAGTGGATGTCGCCCTCTCTGTGGGTTTTGGGGAAGAACGCGTGAGCCAGGATCCCACCCGGGCCGTCGAAGGGAAGGTTGTCTCCGTGCCAGTACCTGAAGGTGAATAAATCAAACGCTCTGAGAAACAAAGAACCACAGGTGGGCTGGTACCGGTTCCTCAGGTCTGACACCAACACAGAGGAGCTAAAGTCTGTGAGACCAGTATTTGACTTTTAAATCCGTCATTCATAAAATCAGGAGAGGTTCACCTGAGGAGTCTGAAAACTGTCGTTTATGAGGATAAAACGGGCTTTATTAATAAAGTTAGAGATGTTCAGAGACAGACGCCGGATTTACAGGAAAAAATCTGTCTGTGAGGAAAGAAAAAAGTTACATAAAAAGTTACGGTGGCCCTGACTGGTCAGGACCTCGTTAGACATCAGGTTGATTTTCAGAATAAAACACTTGTGTTGACATTGGATCATTTTTTATTTAGAAAAAGCAGAATTAAAGTGTTTATGTGTTTTTTTTTTAGTTAAACATGTCTCGTTAGATTTAACATGAGCCACATTCACCTCAAAGGTCGAGAAAATAATTTAATTTTAAGATCTCAAAAGACAAAATGAATGGAGTAAGGGAAACATGTTTCTTTAATTTCTTGTGTAAAGACATTTGAATTTTAAGAAACTTGATTAATCTGGTTAGTAAAAATGAAGCTATGCTAATGTGCTAAAAGTTTCTGTTCATGGAGGATCTGACTGAGTCTGGCTGCAGAAAGACCAGAAACCAAGTTCACACCAAGACAAAAAACAGACTGTAACAACATTAAAAACACATTTTCTGTAGATTTAAACATTTTTCTAGAAATCTAAAGAAATATATTCTTGATAACCACCTGTGTTAGCATCAGTCCGTTTGATTTTGCATACAGGATTTGACACTGATGTATATTAATTTTAAATGAGTTTTAACACACTACAAATAACATCATTTCTCCACATTTAGCTCTAAAACATCAGTTTTTCTGCAGATTCAGAGAAATATTTGTGAAATATATTTGTCAAATATTTTATATGAATTAACTTTTTTATCTAAATGTTGAATTTTATTGAATTAATTGTATTTTATTTGTTTTTATTTTTTATTTTATGAATGTCCTGATTCCAGATATTTAGCTACGTTTCTAAACATTTAGTTTTCATTCGAAATATTTATCCAAGATTTCTAAATTTTTAGCTGATATGCAAATTCACTCTCCCACCCCCAGGAAGCGGCAAATTAAAAGTTGGAGGAAGTGATTTTGAGAAAGTCGAGCTCTACTTTTTCGATGTCAGCCACAGGATCTGCAGCAGCTCCATCTCAGCACTTGGTACGTTCATTTTCTAACGGCTGATTTAACCGACTGTGTTTGACTTTCTCATAATCCGCTCGGCTGAGGGAGGGTGAATTTTTTTCTTTCGTTTGATTATCCAATCAGAGACACAGCTCAGCTCATGTGACCACCAGGCGCCCTGTAGCTGTTAGACAGGAAGCTCAAAGCCTGTGTCATATCCAATATGGCCGCCGCCAAAGATCTACATTTTCACTCTGCATCAGGAACAGACGGTGACGTAGCAGAGACTACGTCCATGTTTGATTCAGTCAGTGTGATGAATACATCGAGCTCCAGCATCCAGCAACAACTGAAGTCTTGTATTTCTGCTCTGCTGGTCTCTGAGAGTCAGACTCCACCAGATCCTCCTCTGGTACGTCTCCGCTCTGTCACGCTGTGGACACATTACTTAACGATGTGTTTTTAGTTTGTCAGTGTTATAAAAAATCTTAAAGATGTTTTTCTGTCCTGGAGCTGCTGGTTGTTTGGCGCTTGTTTCTAATCTTACGTCAATCATCCGCAGATAACTGAGTCACTTCCTTTGAATCTGTCTTTTCTGGAGTTTATCTGACATCAGCCGACACAGAGCGAGCAGCGTCACAGAGATCAGATCAAAACTGTGATTAACAGACGACATTATGACAAAAACAGCTGTTTTAAAGACACAGAGCCCGTATTAATCTCCTGAGGTCATTATCTGATGTTTGTGTTAGTCTGAAGTCAGCCGACTCTGTCTTTGTGTGGATTTAAATGTTTTTGTTTGTTCCGGTAAAATCAGAAAAACTCTGTAACATCTGGGGTCTGTTGGTGTGATATTAAATGTGAATATTTTGCTTCCATTCCTTTTTTGTTTTGCTGTTTTTCCAGGTATTTCCTGACTCATTTCTCCCACCTGGTGAAGTCGATGCGGATGTCGGCCTTCCCGCTGTGGACCTCCGTGAAGGTGAGCGGCGTGACGTCACTCCAGATCTTCAGCGCTTCCCGAAACACACGGCGAACCTTTTCCTCGCCCAGCTGCCAGGGGAAGCGGACGATCCTGCAGGTGTCACACACACACACACACACACACACACACACACACACACACACACACACACACACACACACACACACACACACACACAAACACACACACAGGTTACAGGGGGACCACCAGCGGCGCAGGCCTCCCTCTGATCTGATCTGAGGAGCAGGAAGGTGAGCAGTTACTGAAGCCCTCAGGCTCGCCAACAAAACATCCCATCATGGTTTCCTCCCCGTCCTCAGAGATAACACCGCCCAGAGAGAGCAGAGACAGGAAACCTCCTCAAACATGGAGGGTGATGACTTTTATTCTTGTCTTATATCAGATGGTCTCATCAGCAGACCTGCCGCTCAGACCCAGGGTCTAAAAGTAGTCTGGGAGGTCGAGCCTCTGGTGATCAGGCTCCTCACTGAAAAAACTGAAACCTTATCAAGAGTTTTTGTCTAATTTACTGTAAAAATGTCTTTCTGGACTCAATCTGAGCCACATTCACCTGAGCAGTCCAGAAAAATGTCTTGTGTCAAGTTATTTAGAGACTAAATGAGGTCTGAATTACTTTAAAAAAGTTTTTAAAAAATCTGCCAATGAACATAAAAAAAGTTTCTTGTGTTAAGACATCATTCTAGTTTTAAGAAAAGTTTTTAACAGTTTGTTTTTGTTCCATCAGCAGATTTTATTTACTTGTTACAGAAATTCAGACCTTTTTTTAAGAAAATAACATAAAACAAGACATTTTTCTGGACTGATCCGTTGACTGTGGCTCATATCGAGCACCATAACATAATTTTAGCTAAGTTTCTGTTGTGCTTTTCTTTTTTGTCATCCACCAGCTGAGGTCTGGGGTTCAACACCGTCTTTATTTTTAGGAGTACACTCTAATCTTTCCTTTTTGATGAGGCTTATAGTCAGAGCTGGATCAGGTCTGGACCAGCTCGGCCTGTGAGTGACCACTTTGACTCAGGACGCCGGTCGGTTTCAGGGTCAGAGACACTCTCAGCCCAGGCGTCTGTATCAGGATGAAAACAGGTGGACTGCTGCGCTCTGATTGGTCTGATCCTGAGTGGGATGTTGTTCTGCGCTCTGATTGGTCTGATCCTGAGTGGGATGTTGTTCTGCGCTCTGATTGGTCTGATCCTGAGTGGGATGTTGTTCTGCGCTCTGATTGGTCTGATCCTGAGTGGGATGTTGTTCTGGGCTCTGATTGGTCTGATCCTGAGTGGGATGTTGTTCTGCGCTCTGATTGGTCTGATCCTGAGTGGGATGTTGTTCTGCGCTCTGATTGGTCTGATCCTGAGTGGGATGTTGTTCTGGGCTCTGATTGGTCTGATCCTGAGTGGGATGTTGTCCTGTGCTCTGATTGGTGGGATCCTGAGTGGGATGTTGTTCTGTGCTCTGATTGGTCTGATCCTGAGTGGGATGTTGTTCTGGGCTCTGATTGGTCTGATCCTGAGTGGGATGTTGTTCTGGGCTCTGATTGGTCTGATCCTGAGTGGGATGTTGTTCTGCTCCCTGATTGGTCTGATCCTGAGTGGGATGTTGTCCTGATCTGCATACAGCGCTGAGTCGTTAACAAACACTGTGGTGTGGCTGCAGAGCTGTCAGGACCTGTCAGGTTCCTCCTCAGCTGTAAAGCTGGTTGCTAATTGCTCTGGGTGAGCACAGGCTTCAGTTTGGCACACTGAACCAAACCTGCAGACCTGGCTCTTTAAAACATGATTGTTCCAACATGTCAGTCCCAAAACACTGCAAACAAGATGGAGCATGTAAATTAATGAGATTAGGAGGGAGGTGTTTGAGCTCGGGGCACAGCCTGGTTAAATATTTCTCTGATTGAGGTCAGACGTTTGGCTGAGATAAAAACATGACAAACACTTTCAGTACAATAAAAAGTTTATGGACTAAAATCAGACACAGCTCCTTCAACCTGGAGACGTTAACTCTGAACATGAGCAGCAGCCTTTCCTGAAACGTTAGAAGTTAAACTGGTTATTTTGGTCATTTCTGGATAAAAACAAACTGGAGATGCTGTTTCAGTCAGTCCAGCGCAGAGAGTTACATGATCTGTGTGTCATAAGGCAGAGCAGGCAGCAGGGATTATGGGAAATGTGGTTTTAGTGAAGAGGAACATTTTCAGTAAAATTAGAGCTTGAATTAGTCCCAAGATCTCTTATTTTTCACATGCGCTCCTGAATATTTCAGAAAACTTTCAAGACATTAAAGCGGGGTATTGTTCTTCTCTCTGGTTATTCTGTCCCTCTAGCAACCCCTGGTGTCTCCACATGATTTATAGCTCTTACAAATCTCTTTTTTTCTCTCTCCGGTTATTTCAGCCTTTGTCTGAAACACTTTGTTTCAGCTGCTCTGTCTCTTTAAGGCTCCCTGCTCCACAAACCCCTTCCCTCTGATTGGCCAGCTCTCTGGAGGCCTGTTGGGTACAGGGCGACACTTACCCTTTCCACCTGTGAACATACTGGCAAGTGTCACTGATGATTGGCAGGTGTCATTGAGCAAATGATGACATTTTTTAAAAATAAACTCTCAAAGTTTTGTTTTAATTTAACAGACTGATTTCTCTTAATATAGCCTGACAATGTTGTGTTCATGGCCAGTAGGAAAATCTCCTACTCTTCCACTCCCTCACAGTCACAATGATGTGTTTAGGTACCTAGACATGGTGCCTTTGATTTTTAGTGAACTGGTACCCGGTCGGGACCTAAAAGTACCTGGTTTGGTACCAATCCCTAATCTTCAGTCTCAGTTTGGATGAGAACAAACAGAAGAATCAGTTCAGTGGAAAATGCCGAGAGCTCAGGGTGAGTAACAGACGTATTAAAGTAGATTAAAGATAAATTCTCTGAGTGTGACTCATCCGACCCACATCTCTGAGAATCAAACAGGTAACCTGTTATTTTCACACCTCAGCTCGTGTCTCTGGCTCTGAACTCCAAGCTGCAGTTTTCCTGCTGAGTCAGAGCGAGCTGAACTTATCAAACTGTAAAACACGTTTGTCAATAAGAAACAAAGTGTCGCTCCGTGTGAGACAGAAGTGAGAGAAGTTCAGACTGAAACAGGAAACAAAGGTCCTCTGTTCCTCTGATCCAGCTCCATGAAGAGCTCAACCCCTGCAGCTCTGCTCCTCCTCAGAGCTCCTCCTTCTCTGCTCCTCCTCTGCTCCTCCTCTGCTCCTCCTCTGCTCCTCCTCTGCTCCTCCTCAGAGCTCCTCCTTCTCTGCTCCTCCTCTGCTCCTCCTCTGCTCCTCCTCTGCTCCTCCTCTGCTCCTCCTCAGAGCTCCTCCTTCTCTGCTCCTCCTCTGCTCCTCCTCAGAGCTCCTCCTCTGCTCCTCCTCTGCTCCTCCTCTGCTCCTCCTCAGAGCTCCTCCTCTGCTCCGCTAACGACCGTGAAAGCCGTTAAGTCTCCTCGCTGACTCAGCAGGAGGAGGTGTCAGGCCGCAGCTTGCTCCTCAGACTCTCAGGGCAAAGCGTTGGTTGTTGAGACGTAAACAAAGGGGCTCAGAGGATCATGCTGCAGAGATTTAAAGGCACGGTGCTTTGGTTAGCTCAGGCAGAGGCTGAGCCTCCGTGGTTAACCACAGCGCCCTGTCAGGTGTCGCTGTGAGCGCTTAAAGGGACAGTCTGTGGTAGGTCCCCCCCCCGCCAGTTTTAATGAACTGTAGAGATGTGGACCATGAAGAGACCCCCAGAGACGTAGAAAAGCAGCTCACTTTGTTCCATCAGAGGCTCAGGACTTAATACCCGGGCCCTTTAACCGACCTGCACGTCCTCTGTGAGCTGGTTTTATGACCTGTGTGAAGTCTGAAGGTCGTCTTACCTGTACGTGAGGTCTGTCTTCTCCAGACGTCCTCCGTACAGGACGAAGCGCCTCTGTCTCTGTCGTCCTCGATAGTGGACCTCCCTCTGAGCGGGGTAGTCCGGGACGCCGCAGCGAGGCCGGTTCCAGGTGTTGGAGGTGTTGGTCGGGAAGCTGGCCTCCTTCACCAAGTCCTGAGGATGAGGAGCCTTCCCCCTCTTCTTCAGCTCCGGGTACTTTTCAGAAACCTGGAAGGACAACGACCCACTGTCTTATTATTTATATGACTCATCATGTTTAACCAAAACTCAGTCAAAGTCAGAACAAATGTTCAGGAAAGGCGTGGGACACACTGACCAATTAGTCAAAGAAAAGAGAAAATGAATTCAAAGATTGACATTAAAATTCTGTTTCTGATTCTAAAATAAAAAAACACTTTTTTTATGGTTTTGTCTGAAGAAAAAACAAGATTTTCTCGTTAATAAAGCAGAAAAAATTCAGGTAAATTTACGGTTAGTAGGGATGGGATTAAAAAAAAAAACAGTTCCTGTTGGGAATCTATACGAAATGTTTAAATCCATCTATACTGTTGAACTTTGTTGGAGCTGCGGGACCTTACATCGACTAGTCTGCTGCAGCTATCGTAGCTTAGCAGTTAGATAACGTTTCCCAAAAGAACTCTGACTCTGGATTTTCAGCTCAGAGTTTTACTGAACACAAAAAAAATGAACATTACTCTCTCACAGGAGCTTCATATTCAATTCATTCAATATGGTAAACATCTCCTTATTTTCCAAAAATGATAAAAACGAAATAGCGCTAGCTTGATGCTAACGTACATGTGAAATTGCATTGATATGCTAGAGTTTAGCATACATCAAAATATGAAAAGTCGAAATTCCAACAGGTAAATGAAAGAAAAGTTAGGTACAGGCTCATGGCGGCTTCATAACTATGGCAAGGTTCCAAACAGCTCAGAATACTGCGTTAACCACTTCCAGACACTAGATGGCCTACTTGAGTCAATAACATATAAGCAGTTTCTGTTGGGAATGGATAAGAAATGTTTCAATTCATCAATATCCTTAGCCTTTGTGCCTAACAATGCTTTGAACTTTGTCGGAGCTGCGGGACCTTACGTCAACTAGTCTGCTGCAGCTATCATAGCTTAGTGGACCGATAACATTTCCCAAAAGAATTCTGACTCTGGATTTTTAGCTGAAAGTTTTACTGAACAAACAAAAAATTAACATTACTCTTTCACAGGAGCTTCATATTCAATTTATTCAATATGGTTAACATCTTCTTATCTACCAAAAATGATATAAATGAAATAGCGCTACCTTGATACTAACATACATAGAAAATTGCTTTGATATGCTAGCGGTTAGCATATATCATAATACGAAAAGTCCAAAAAAAAAAACTGGTAAATGAAAGAAAAGTTAGGTGCAGGCTCATGATGGCTTCATAACTTCATAACTAGGTTCCAAACAGCTCAGAATATTGCTTTTACCACTTCCAGACACTAGATGGCCTACTTGAGCCAATGATATATAACAAAACAGTACATCAACGTCACATCACATGACATTTCTACTTATTCTGTTTATTTACATCCAGAGAAATCCAGATCCAAATATTTATTCACTTCTAAACTCAATTTAATGTTGTTGACAGAAAACCTGTAAATCTACTTTCTGTACAGAGAAAATTCACCAGAGGAATTGATCAGGGAATGAATACAGAATCAGATCAATAAACAGAATCAATAAGGACATTAGTATAAATAAAATCTGATCAGTACCAATCTGTAACCATTAGTGAGAGGACAGGGATGGTGACAGTGGCATCATGTGATCAGAGAAATGTTTAACATGATGTGTGTAAAATCATCTGAGGATGAAGAAGGAGAGGAACAAAAGTTTTCTGAAACAGGAACTGTTCAGGACTGTCTGTGTGAAAGAGGGCGTAGATAAAGGACGTACAGATCCAGGTAAAGACCTGTACCTTTGGTTTTCATGACTCAGCATTATTTCCAGCGGTTTCTCTGATTTACACGACAGCACACACTCAGGTCCCTGCGTGTCTGCCCCAGTTTAAGGTCCCAGGGTGTCCCGTTATCATCACCCCCTCCTCACGGATCCAGAGGAAATGGCTTTGCTCATTTCCACCGCGCCAAATTACAGAGAGCAGCGCCGAGCCATCTGAGTCAGTCCTGGAGCTGTGACCCAAACCACATCTGCAGCGCCGCGCTCGTATCGCTAAATGACCTCCCTGAGCTTTCCTCTGATGCTTCCTGTTTGTTTCTCTTTCTGAATTATTACATTATCTGAGTCAGTCAGTCAGTGTGGTGTCAGCGAGGTCAGCAGTCAGCGCTCAGTCTGTCCGAACAAGAGAAAGATTCAGCCTCTCTGTCTGTGTCTCCTCAGAAACACCAATGCTAAAGGTTTTTAGTTTAAAGAGGGGGTATTCTACTTCCTCATGCTTTAAACATGAACATAAAGAATCAATCCTGGATGTTCAGACTGAGCGTGTGCAGACTTTCCAACCTCTTTGTGTTCATAAAGTGTAGAAATCCCTGAATCTGTCTGTAAACTGATGATGTCATCACATTAGGGTACCCATGGTTCCACCCACAACAGGCCTCGGGTGGACTGGCCAATCAGAGTGAGGGGGGTTTGTGGCGCAGAAAGCCTTAAAGAGACAGTACTCATCCCTGTGGTTTCTGGTGTTAACACAACTAACTGACCGTTCAGGAAGGTTTTAAGTCAATCTGACCAGGTTCAAAGTTATGGGTTACCTGTCTTTGGGTTTAGTTGTGTTTTTTTCCCCCTATATCGTTGCTAAAGAATTAAGCTAACCCTGTCAAAACAGTTTGGCCTAAACTCATGCTGCGTCCCAGACAACCTGTAATCCAGAAATAAGTGTTCATGACAAATTCTGACCCTGGTTTGAGCACAAGGAATTCTGGGATGTCAACAAACCAACATGGAAGACATTACCAGACATTATTAGCATAACTCTTCATCATTTCAGTCACCAAAGAAGCCTGAAACGTACTCATTTGAGTGAAACGGAGGAGGGGAAACGGTGCATAAGGTAACAGAGGCTTAGACTTTATATCTTACAGTGTTTGTCGTTAGATTGAGACAAATTTTGTATTGATTAATGCACTGAAAACTAGCTAATGCCATGGAGGCTGCCATATTGTTTAGGCACGAGTCGGAGTGCATAGAAAAGTTTGTTCCAGTGCACTTTGACAAGTTACAGGTGGAAAAACATGAGTTACTGTTGGTCTGGATCAAAGCATCAAAATTAAAATTCATTTAAATAAAAACTTAATCACACTACCTCAATTAAATAAGGATTAAAATAACCATAACTTGATTAAGAAGATAAAACAAAGTGTTTCAGACGGTGGCTGATAAATAGTTTTCTAAAACACCAGTTCAAGAAAAATGCAGTTTTTCTAGGGGCTGTAAATGAGACTACGGGAGCTGCAGAGGGCCAGAATAAAGGCCAAAAAGCACAGTACTCCCTCTTTATGACTTTAGGATGTTTAATCGTTGCTCAGAGGCTTCAGGCTTGTCTTAGCTTCACTGCTCTGCCCTTTTCTAGTGTTTCTAGAGCCAGCCCCCAGTGGACACTTGTGGAACTGCAGTTGTTAACACTCCACTTTATTGAATGTGAAATAGTTTGGAAAGTGCACACAGCCCCTGAGCAGCGTGGAGGTGAAGGCTGTGAGTGAAAGGAGAAAGCGTAGCTGTAATCCAGACGATGACAGATGATGATGTTTGGGTTTAAACCTGAACGTCTGTTTTGTGAGGAGCAGATCAGGAAATACACAGAGAGGATTGTAAACAAATGGGAAACTATTAACAGAATTAAACCCAGGGTTTTAAACAAATCCCCCTGGCTCAGAAACCCGGCTGAAAGAAGTCACCCTGGTGCTGTGGGGTTTAATCCGGCCTGCGGCTCGCCCGGCGCTGCAGGACGCCTCCGTGTCCCTGCTGAAGGTTAAGGGGAACAAAACCCAGCAGGACTCGAGGAATGTGCTCCAGCCTGCAGAAACCCGGTGACTGATGGGTCTGGATCCCAGAGCAAACAGTACACACCCCCACCCCCCACCTCCACCCCCCACCCCCCCCCCCGCCTCCTGCGTCTGACTTTGTTTGGAGCAGATTGAGCTGCTCGTATTGTTGCACAGAGCACTTACTCACATTAGGGGGGAGCGTTTCTGTTCCCGTCTGACAGACTCTGGAAAAAGGCTTGTTAGCGTTGTTAGCGTTGTTAGCGTTGTTATGATGAGCTGAAGGAGTCTGAAAGCTGGTTCAGCTCTTTCTCTGACTCTCCTCCTGTGGCTCTGCTATCTGCCTTCAGATAAGAAACGAGTGTATCCAGGTGTAAAGCAGCTCAGAGGCGTATCAGTCGGCAGGCTGTGGACCTGGAGCTGCTGGCTAACATAAAGACGGTGGAATTTGGTCTGTTTGTTTGCTTCTTTACATTTATTTACACAAGAAGGTCGAGTGAACCTATGCAGGCCTGCAGAGGACACCGAGTTCATGCTGTGGGGAGGAATTTGGGAATTTTGCTGAATGTGGGTTGAAGTGAGAGGTTAAAGACGGGGGTTCAGCTTTCCCTGTGGATGTTCAGACTGAGTGTACACACATATCTTATAGACATCCCTGAATCTGTCTGTAAACTGATCAAATTTACGTCTTTGTGAGATCCATTATAGGATGTACAGACTCACCTGGGCTGCAGCCTAGGGCCCTATGTGTGATTGGTCAGACTGTTTTTGGAAACGTAAATATTCTGCCTGTCCAATCAACAGGTGCCCATGTGACCACACTCAGTGATTTGTTTAATGGTGTTGGTGCTTTTAGCATAGTTACCAGGTCTGCTCATTTTATCTGACTTTGAGTTTGTTTTTCTGTAAAGTCACTTTCAAACCTCGTCAGTCACAGGCTGTGGGCTCTCTCAGCTCCTCAAAACAACAAGAAATATTTATCATTATTTATTCTAATTATTTTAATTTAATTATTCTAATATATTTTGTTTAATTTAATTTTTTCAATATACTATATTTAATTATTTATTGCAATATATTCTATTTAATTTAACTATTTTAATTTATTCTATTTAATTTAATTATTTTAATATATTTAATTTAATTTAATTATATTTCGCAAAGAAACACTATATTATCTAATTTTTTATGTTGACTGTTTATTGCCAGTTTGCTGTTATTTATGTATAATGCTAATGTATTTTCTTTAAATCAAGGTTTAAAAATAAGTTATTTAATGTTTAAATGTTGACTGTGTTTACCACCAATTTACTGCAAACAAAAATAAATATTTTTATTGTTTTTAAGAAGTCTGTCGTGGCGAGTCCCCTGTTGGGCTTGTTTTTGGGCTTGATTCCTCAGAGCTGGTCGTTTATTTCTATCATGAGATCTGGCGACACTGCCTGGAGTGTGTATCTGTGTGATAGCATGATCTACGAGAGGGGGCCCTTAACAAGAGCAGCCCGGGGCCCCATGACCACCTTAATCCTAGGGTCTTCTTACTGGCTCATGCTGGAGGAACGGGCCTCAAACACCAAGGCCTGCCCATATCTCTGCCTCTGACAGGCTTCCAGAGGGCTGGCCAATCAGAGTGAAGGTGGTTGTGGCACAGGGAGCCTTAAAGAGACAGTATCACAAAGCACAAAACACACTGGCTTTGTTTTCCCTCCATTTATCCAATCAGTGTTTCTGTTTGTTTACATTTGATTGTCTAAACAGCCTTTAACACAGGATTTGATGGAGGATTTAACAGCTGCTCAGAGCTAGGTGTACGATTGAAGGTTGATCATACAAACTTTGGAGCTCTGATAGACCTGCTGTGCCCTGTTGGTTTGTTTCCAGAAAAATCTAAACCAAAGTGATTTTAGTGATAGGAATAAACCACTGTTTGTGTGTTTTTTTTCAGGACTTCAGGTCTGAACTCTGACTCCAGGGTCAGGAGCTGGCTCGGTCTCTAAATGAGAGCGTTTAGTCTGAAACACGCCGTCTGATCCCAATCAGAGAGGTGAGCAGGAGGGCGTGTCGGCCTCCACCACCATAAAACTCGGCCTAATTGTGAGTGTGGGTGCACGGGGAGCCGCCTCTGTCATTTCAAAGAGGGAGAGGAAAACCAAAACCTGTGGTTAGAGAGCTGAGCCCCTCCTAGACCGCCCGACCCCCCTGACCCCCCAGACCCCCCTGCCTGTGTGTCAAATGGATTATCTGACCCGTCTGACCCTGCAGTCGAGTAAAACCGTCAATGTTACTGACTCCAGACAGGTTTCACTTTAAGGTTCAAGTTCAAACCACAACACGGAGACTATCCAGCTTCATCTGGCTGAAGGAGGACAGAGAGACAGCTGAAGGAGGACAGAGAGACAGCTGAAGGAGGACAGAGAAACAGCTGAAGGAGGACAGAGAGACAGCTGAAGGAGGACAGAGAGACAGCTGAAGGAGGACAGAGAGACAGCTGAAGGAGGACAGAGAAACAGCTGAAGGAGGACAGAGAAACAGCTGAAGGAGGACAGAGAGACAGCTGAAGGAGGACAGAGAAACAGCTGAAGGAGGACAGAGAGACAGCTGAAGGAGGACAGAGAAACAGCTGAAGGAGGACAGAGAAACAGCTGAAGGAGGACAGAGAGACAGCTGAAGGAGGACAGAGAGACAGCTGAAGGAGGACAGAGAAACAGCTGAAGGAGGACAGAGAGACAGCTGAAGGAGGACAGAGAAACAGCTGAAGGAGGACAGAGAAACAGCTGAAGGAGGACAGAGAAACAGCTGAAGGAGGACAGAGAAACAGCTGAAGGAGGACAGAGGAACAGCTGAAGGAGGACAGAGGAACAGCTGAAGGAGGACAGAGAGACAGCTGAAGGAGGACAGAGAGACAGCTGAAGGAGGACAGAGAAACAGCTGAAGGAGGACAGAGAGACAGCTGAAGGAGGACAGAGGAACAGCTGAAGGAGGACAGAGAGACAGCTGAAGGAGGACAGAGAGACAGCTGAAGGAGGACAGAGAAACAGCTGAAGGAGGACAGAGAGACAGCTGAAGGAGGACAGAGGAACAGCTGAAGGAGGACAGAGACGTTCAGATTAAATCATTAAAATATAGAAACTGTTAATAATGAGAAGTGTTCAGCTTTGTGTTTTTAGCCTGAGGAGTATCGACCAATCAGGAGCATGCATGAAAACAGTCAGTTTGCAGAGCATCAGCAGGAGTTCTAGAACTCTGACATCATCAGCAGAACTCTGCTGAACCCAGTGTTCACGGAGAAACAGGGAATTTGTCAGGGACTAGGGATACTAGTTTTTGAAGGAGCACTGAGGAGCATGTGAGCGATTGAGTTAAACTAACCTGGTTAGTGATGATTTATGGTCACTAAGGAAACATTTCATCGTAATGTAACGTAGATTTAACCGACTGTCTTTACGTCAGAGGCATGGACTGTCAAGTATTTGGACGTCGTCTCCTTGACGTCAACTGTTTGTTTCAGATGCAGTTTTGAGGCCTTTTGGTGACCGGGCCACACTGGAAATCCTGAACTCAACCCAGCTTTGGATAAATCCAGACCATAGACTGTATAAAACATGGACGTAGTCTCCTGACATCACCCGTCTGTTTCTGAAACAGAAAATGAAGCAGATCGGCTATAGCGGCCATATTGTTAGTGGCAAGGGCTTCGCCTACAGCTATAGGGCGCCTGTCGGTCACGTGACCCTGAGCTGTGCCTCTTATTGGGGGAGCTCATGATCTTAATATCCTCTGAACAGCTGAGTTAGAAAAAAATCACCCCCCGTACAGTGGGAGCTGGTAGTAAAATTATCGACTCAGACAGGAGACGTTATTTGAACCAGGCTGTAAAAAGGTTAATTTCTGATTTGAAAACGGCTTTTTTTTGGCTTGGTGTGTTTGTGACTTCCTGCACTTCCAGAGACAGCCTCAAGTGGACGCTGGAGAAACAGCAGATTTTAGCACTTCAGCATCGTCTCATATTCTCAGAGCAAAGGTTGCTGCTAGGGTTGGGTGTATCGATCTAAATATGGATAGTATCGATACCAAGATGAGTATTGGTATCAGATCGATACTAGTGTGATGAGATTGATACTGCAGTTCCTCTTATGTCATCTAGCAATTTACTTTAACTTCCTCCATCTGCCGCTTCTCTGTGCAAATGGGAGAAACCTTTTTGTTATTTTGCACTTGTGATTTTTTTCCTAAAACAATTGTGGTAGAAGAATAATTATTTCATTACTTTTATACAGTTAACATTTTGTTCTATTGTTGGGGTTAGTAAATACAAAGCATTTTTATTGCCTAAAATCTTTGTACTGTGTTCAACCATAACCATAATCAAAATCAACTAACTCAAGGCAAAATCACAAAATTATTCAATGATCATTACATTTCATGTAAAAAGTGTCGGTCTCAGTATCGGTGATACTAGCCTCGTATTTACTTGGTATTGGATTGATACCAAAGTTCCCAGTATTGCCCACCCCGAGTTGCCGCTTGATCCAGACGTAGCAAAGAGACGGGCTTTAGCCTCCTCGCTAACAGCTACTGGGTTCACCTGTCAGTGAAGTCAGCCATGCTCTTACATGGGCAAAACTCGTAGATTGTGTAACTTCAAAAATAAAAAGTTATTAAAAAAGTGAGATATTTCAATAAAGAGATAAATCTGGATTCCCTGAGTGAATTAAACAGATTGATTACACATGGTGCAGAGCATTCAGAGGCACAGTCAGGACAGGAGTTTCAGGGCCAAACCAAAATACGCTGAGAAATGATCAACCTCCACCCTACATTAGAAAAAGTGGGAAAAACAACCTGGTCCCTGGTTGGAACATTACTTATGGCATCTTAGAAAGACATAACAAGAAGGAGGACGATGTGCAGCAAAATTCACACAGACGACTTCGGCGACTAAAATGGTGTTTTTGTCCCTGAACATGAAAACAGCTCAGGTATAAAGACAGGGTGGATTTAAAAGAATGGAAGAATGTTAAAAATGTAATATATTTGTAAAAATGTAGGGAGGGAAAAGAGCAGCTCATAAAACGGGAAGAAATCAGGAGAAATAGCTGAAATACCTGAAAGTATTGAGCTTCACAGCAGGACTGTCAGAGTCAGAAAAACATCACAGAGACCGTCTTTCTGCTACACGTTGGTTTGATTTATAACAACAAACTGCTTCTTTTATTATTATTATTATTTTTTCCTAGAGAAATAATTTGGGGTAGGGTTTGAAAGTATCTCCCTGAGGTCTGATCTCTGAACTCTGAGGGGACCAACATCCATCTGTAGCAGCGATCGGCCCTCTGGCTCCTTCAGGCTCTCGCTCATGTCAAAAAGGAGGACAATGATGATGATGATGATGATGAAGATGATGATGATGATGATGATGATGATGATGATGATGATGATGATGATGATGATGATGATGATGATGGTAGTGGAGGGTTTGTTGTTGGACTGGAGTCTCTCCGTGCACAGACACGTTCCCCTGAATACCTGTGTCAGATCCCCACGCCGCGCAGATCTTGTCATCGCTGTAACCAGCAGCTGAATGTGTCCGTACATGTAACCACGACCCCCGCTCTCAGCCCCACCTTCATCACATGTTGGCGAGGCATCCGTCACGCCTTCAGGGCGCTTCAGGAGCTTCAGGAGCTCAGGATTCCTGCGCTCTCAGCAGAAAGTGACGGGCTGATTCCCCCGTTGGTGTTTTTTCACTTTCCAAACGTGGTCACAGAGTCTCCTGACAGGACGTCTGTTGTCTGCTGGAAAACTCCACAACAACACGCCAGCAGCTGAGTCACGGCGTCAGAGCCTCGGAGAAATACACCAGGAGGAGTTTGGAAACAGCTCTCAGTTATTTCACACACGAACGATGAATCCAGAGTCTTCAGGAGTCTCTGATGAAAAGCTCAAACCTGCTCCTGTCTGCTCCCAGACAACGATAAATCATCCCAAACCACAGCTCTTTCCATCACTTCAGAGTGATTGAGTATCGTTCCTCCAAGCTTCATGTTGGATAATAAAATATAAGTGCATGGCAGGTGTAACACCTTGTAAAATCATTAAACTTTGCCTCGCGGATATGAAGAAAGTCCTGAGATGAGAGGTCTGATACCACGGTTTGATGTCTGTATGAAGCTAGCTTAGTTGCTGCTAGCTTAGCTTAGCTTAGCTTAGCATGAGGGACGTTACAACCAAAGCATCAAGGATGAGATCCAAGCTGTTCTGGACATTTTTTTTAACTGATTGGTATGGAAGAGGATTAGGGCCACTGAGAAGAAAAAGGAAAAACAAATACATCCAATATTTTTTTAATTTCAATTTTCTGAGAAAGAAGTCAGGGTTGGTGAGTTTAAGGTCAAAATTATAGGAAAAAAAGTTGTTTTGTCAGAGAAAAAAGTCAGAATTCTAAGATTAAGAAAAAACAAAATTTGGAGAAAAAAAAAACAGAATTCTGAGGTTAAGGAAAAGTGAAAATTCAGAAAAAAATGGAATTCTGAGGAAAATAAATCAGAAGTCTGACTTTTGTTTTTCCACAAAAAATAGTAAAAAAAAAAAAGTAGTAAATAATACTAAAAATAAGTTTAAAAAATAGTAAAAAAAAAAAAAGTAAAAATACTGAAAAATAGTAAAAAAAAAAAAAAAGAAAAGAAAAAAAGAATAGTAAAAAAGAATAGTAAAAATATTTAAAAAATATTTTAAAAATACTTTTTAAAAAAGTTTTAAAAAACACCAAATAGAATAGTAAAAAATTAAATTAAAACAATAAATAAAAAAGTAAAAAATTAAATAAAAAAGAATTTAAAAACAAAAATAGTAAAAAATAGGGCTTTTTTTAACTTTCAATGGCCCTTATCCTCTTCTGTAGATTGGTGATTTTGCTGTTGAACTATTTGCTCTCACAGTTTCTGACAGCGTGGTGACCCTCTTCCCATCTCTCCTTCTCAGGGACTCGATAAACGCAGCTTCATGACGCCAGAAAGCGAAAGGCGGTGAAATCAGACGCTGTCTCTTTGATATGAAATCTTCCCGCCCAGAGGAAGAGTATCAACGTAACCCCAGTTAATCTGGATGATAGGAAGTAAGTCATGAGTGAGTGTTTACAGAGGAGGGCGATAAGGGTTTAATTTACAGGGTGTGCTCTCATTGAAGAAAAAGGACAAAGGAGAGTTTACACTGAGAGAGGATTTATAGCAGCAGATATGACAGGATGTATGACTCTTCACCAACAAATCCCCAGATATCGTCCCTCTAGGTTTCCTAATCCAGTTTATCAGCTGATGATCAGATACAGTCAGCAGAAAGTGAGACCAACCATCTGGGCATCAGCTGGGATCTCTTATCTCTCCTGACTCACAAAGTCTTCTGTTCAGACGTCAGACTACAAGAACCACAGCTCGCCTCGCAGCGGCATGATCTCATCCAGATCCTCACAGGAGGCTGATGAACCAGGGAGTCTGTTGGTAAACTTTTCCTTTTTCATGGCCGTTGTTGTTTTTATTTGTTTTCAGTTGTCATCAGATTATACACACACCTCCATTATCATCTCAGGATGACTTCAAGAATCTAGATCTCCATATATTTAGTTCATTTGAATATCACATGACTGCACTTGTCTTCCTCGCTGTTCTCGCTGATGTTTTCTTCTTCTGGGGTTATTTGATTCAGTCTCCATTCTTCTTATACTGTGAAGTGATGTAACTGTCTTAAGGTTTGAGACCCTACAGCATCCACCATTTGACCTGTAGGCCTCTGAAGTCTGCCTTTAATCTCTGGAATTCTGCCTTTGATCTGGAATTCTGCCTTTGATCCTGAATTCTGCCTTTGATCCTGAATTCTGCCTTTGATCCTGAATTCTGCCTTTGATCTGGAATTCTGCCTTTGATCCTGAATTCTGCCTTTGATCTCGATTCTGCCTTTGATCCTGAATTCTGCCTTTGATCTCGAATTCTGCCTTTGATCTGGAATTCTGCTTTTGATCTGGAATTCTGCCTTTGACCTGGAATTCTACCTTTGATCCCGAATTCTGCTTTTGATCTGGAATTCTGCCTTTGATCCTGAATTCTGCCTTTGATCTGGAATTCTGCCTTTGATCCTGAATTCTGCCTTTGATCCTGAATTCTGCCTTTGATCCTGAATTCTGCCTTTGATCTGGAATTCTGCCTTAGATCCAGAATTCTGCTTTTGATCTGGAATTCTGCCTTTGACCTGGAATTCTACCTTTGATCCGGAATTCTACTTTAGATCTCTGGAGTTCTGCCTTTCATCTGGAATTCTGCTTTTGCTCATGAATTCAAATTAAAATCTGGAATTTTTGTTTTTTGTTTTTTTTGGGGGGGAATTCTGTTCTTGATCTTTGAAATTCCGCTTTTGATTTTAAAAATTCTACTTCCGAATTTGGGGATTTTGCTCTAGACTTTTGGAACTCTACTTTTTAATTTCAAATTCGGCCTGATCCTTGTTAATCTGCTCTCAATCTGAAATTCTACTGTTGATCTTTGAGATTTTGCCGTTGATATTGAAATTTTTGCCACTCCTCTTTAAAACCTGCCTCTCAAAGTGAAATGTGGAGTCCTGATACAAAGGGAAGGACTATAGTACAATACACAAATCCATCCAGAGCTGTTTTATCTTTCAGGAGAGTATTTGGAGGAGACCAGTCAGTTGATGATGTTTCACATCCAGGAAATGTGGGTCACAGAGACTCTGGTGGAGTCATGAACCAAACGGCCACGTCAGTGAAATACCTCTGTCAGACTTCACTGTAACGGCTGCTTACAGATATAAACTGATGTTAGTTTGGCTTCTCCAACACAGAACTCACAGATAGAGCCTGTTAAACACCCTGAGGGCTGAGGTTTTAGGTTCTGGTTCTGAATCAGGATGAAAACACACGTCTGCCTTACTCTCCTGATGGTGTGGATTTCTGACCATAGCTACCAGTCTCAGAGCCGCTTCACACCCACGGACTGCTGACTCTGTTTGGGTAAAAAGTGGAGACTTCTGCTTGGAGCAACTTTTAACAGTAATCCCGTGAACTGCTCAGATTAACAGCAGCACCATGTCACAGGGATTAATCCACCTGCAGCCAGCTGTAGATAATAATCCCAGGGTCTGGTTGGTGCCCCCTCTGCTCCGGCCGTGTCAGCGGATGAATCAGAGCGAGGCTGAGGGTTCCTCTCTAACAAAGCATCTGATCCACTTCCTGCTCCACACACACACACACACACACTCTCACACACACACACACACACACACACACACACACACACCCCGTTGTGTCTCTTCAGCCGCTCACAGCTGTGACCCAGATCCACCCGATGGGAACCCGGCTGGCTCTGATGTCACCTTCGCTCTCACGGTTCCACCACCAACCCCCTCGCCCCACGACCTCGCCAAACGTGGAGGACTCAGGTTTACTGACACGCCGCTCTGCTCCTCCTCTGCTCCTCCTCTGCTCCTCCTCTGCTCCTCCTCTGCTCCTCCTCTGCTCCTCCTCTGCTCCTCCTCTGCTCCTCCTCTGCTCTGCAGGGGAACGGGCCTGGCTGTGAGGATCTCGCTGCCCTGAATGCCACAGACACAGAGGCCTGTCCAGACCTGCGTAATCACCCTGGCTTTGTCAGCAGCTGGGAACAGACTGACGAACGGCAGATTAGACTCTCAGAGCAGTGACCAGCAGACATAACACCACGCCGTCGTCACAGGTGCATGTTTGCTCTGATAACGCCGAGCTGGAGAGAGAGAGAGGCCTTTCTTCATGTTTCCAAACAGATAATCACAGCGTGGACAAAACATGTCCGGACACAGCCCTGAATGACTCTGATTATGTGAATTAAAGTGTGGACAAGCATTTCAAACACGCAGAAACACGGAGAGGCCGCTCAGCAGACTGCGGTTAGAGGACACAGCGTCTGGTTCAGATGGTCTTCATCTGCAGATTCACAACATTTAATCCCAAAGACACCAGGGGAAACCAGCCCCTGATAAAAGCCAGGACCCCATTCATGACCTGAGCCAGCTGATGGGACTACAGCTCCCATGTTCCCACATCTGGCCTGAACGTTTGAAGCTTCAGCTCATGACCTCATGTCACCTTCATGTAGTTTTTTATCCAACTTCAGGAACTTTACTGGAAACTCTAACAGCTGATCCTAATCCACACTTTAAACTGAGATTATCAGCAACAATATTACAGGTTATTTTGAATTACTACTTCTCAGCTTCCTGATCAGGTCGAACAGGACCGGATTGATTTACGGGACGTCTAAGTCTCTATGCCAACACCACGCCGGCTGATGAAGTTTATCAGAGAGAAGAGAGATCTGAGTTTTTCTCTGCTGAAAATGATTTCTGTGATTAATTTAGTAGTGATGGTGGACACTGGAGCCTAACTGTCAGACAGAAAAAGGACAGAAGAGCAGCAGAAAGAGAAACAGGAGAGAGATAGAGCACGAGCTGAAGGCTAACACAGGAGCTAATGTGTTTGTGCTAATGTAGCCTCCAACCCACAGTCAGCAGTTATTCTGCAGTGGTCTGTTCAAACTTGAGAGTCTATCAATAAAATGAAGAGCCAGGTTACGTTAGCTCTGCTTGGTGAGGTTGGAGTTGGTAGATGAGCTCTGGTAGGACAGAACCAGGATTCACTAACGTTACACGAGCACCGGGCTGTGAGGAGAGAGAAATATAGCAGCTGCTAAGCTACGCTACAAACTGACAAAGTTAGCTTGTTGTCAGGTTAGCCTACAGGTACGTCAGAGCACCAGGCTGCCGATAGCGCTACATATAGACTGCTACTACAACGTTTGCTCGATGTCACGTTTCAAACTGTAGCTCTATATAACTGTCCCGATAAAAACCTGACCTCGTGACGTCGTATCCGGTAACATGTTGTGTTGAACAAAGAAAATTAGGTTTGTTCTGATCGCAATTAATCCCAAAACAAACACACACCTCGCTAAAAGTAATTAACGACAGTGTGTGGAGACTCCAGGCCAGAAGGTGGCGATGGAGAGTAACTAAAACAGATCCTCCTCACAGCAGCTTTAATGTCAGAATTCTGAAGAGAAACTTAAAAAAAGTTTGAAAACTTTTGTTCAGGATTTTAAAGTCAGAATTAAAACACAAAAAGTTATTTCTTCTTTTCATTTTACCAACCTTACCTAACTTAACCCACCCACGGTTTATACTGCTGACTGTTGTGATGTTATTTTGAACAATGGGTAGACTGAAACTCCGGAAGCTTCTCCACATGTGGAGCTCAACCTGTGCAATCTGTAGAGCTCATTTTCAATCAATGTCGACCAAAAAAAAAGGAAAAATCTATCCATTTTCTGTACCACTTGCTTCAAACACCCCTCACCCTGTAGATAGCTCATCATCAGGAACAGAGATCACAAATCAGCCCCTTCAGAAAAACTCTCATCTCTGAACCTTCAGCCTCTCAGCTGCAAACTGCTGATCTCAGCTGCTCTGATAAATCCTCCTTCACCTGTAAACAGGACATTCCTGTTCAGAGCATGCAGCCAAATAACACGACGGGAAAACAGGGAGGACAAAAAGGAGGAGAGCAGTTAAAGTGTCTGCACCATGACAGATGAAGGTGGAGGTTTGTGAGGAACACTGAGGTGATGCAGGTGAGCAGCAGTGTCACAAAGTTAAAGTTTGAGATTTTCAGAGTGTGAGAGAGTCAGAGTGAGATGAATCCAGGTGATGTTAGAGTCGCAGACATGAAGACTTGAGGCTGTGACGCTGACGCCGTCAGGACGGCTCCACATGGAGGACCCCCCCTCTTTTACGGTGTTGTTGACAAAATGCCTTTAAGACCTGTTATTACTGCTTCCTGCCCTGCAGACAGAGAGGGGAACTCAGCAACCCTCAGAGTTTCTCCTCCTCCTCCTCCTCCTCCTCCTCCTCCTCCTCCTCCCAGGGATCAGACCTGACAAACCCAAACACTCCGCTGTCATCCTGCGCGCAGCGGCGAGGCGCAGAGCGAGGGCGCGAAGTCCTGACTGCTCCAGATGCTGAGCCGACAGAAAATCAAAGTGATGATAGTCATTTCTCCAGAGCAGGAGCAGCTCGATGATTACAGTGACAGGTCAGCTCAGAGATGGGTACAGAGTACCCATTTCCCTCATTACCGCGTCAGACCTGGAGCTGCGAGGGTGAACTGCTCATGCGTAAAGTCAGGTCCATTAAAGAGCAATGAGTGTGTGTGTGTGTGTGTGTGTGTGTGTGTGTGTGTGTGTGTGTGTGTGTGTGTGTGTGTGTGTGTGTGTGTGTGTGTGTGTAAAGAATGGAGAAAGTCAACACAGCAGATTCCTCTAAAGCGCAGGATCATAAATCTCTCCTCACGCAGCAGCAGCAGAGGAATGATCCGCACCAAGCATCAACACAACTTCTGCAGAGCAAACTTCCCTCCTTTCATTCCCCAAACTCAAAGTCTGCATGAAGCCAGGAGCAGAAAGTGTGTGTGAAAAGCTCCAAACACTCACCGGTGCCACCTTGTACCTGCCGGACCCCCGCGCCGGGAGACAAAGCGTGCTCGGTAAGCTGTGCAGCGCCAGGACGCAGCAGCACACGAGCAGAGAGGTCCGCATCCTCCGTCCGGAGCAGGAGCAGGAGCAGGAGCAGGAGCAGGAGCAGGAGCAGGAGCAGGAGCAGGAGCAGGAGCAGGAGCGGGCTGGCTGTGGCGCAGCTTGTTGCCGGGAGTCACACGGCTGCAGGATCCGAGGAGCCTGCTCTTTAAATAGACTCTGATTTCTTTGTTCTCCTAACGTTTTTTTTTTTCTCCACATACACTTTTTTTTTTTTTTACACAGCCCAGGGCTGATAATACCACCCTACCATGTGACTCTTAACCCTTTCAGTGCTGCGCGCCAGTCAACTCAAAACAGATGAGAGTGGCTTTGGGGGTTTCCACCTGTAGATTCTGAGTTTTCCTGAAAAGAAAAAGAAAAAACTACTCAATTTTTTCCAAAAGCAGAATTTAAACAAACACAGCTCCCTGAATAAACCCCCTCTCAGCCCAGTCGCACAGTCCAGAGCATGTATGGGAATTTACAGGATTATTATAAGAGTCTTACAATGACCCAGCTCCACCAAACGCAGCACAACTTTTATTTTAATCCTTTTAATGAGTGAAGGGAAACTCAGCCAGAGTGAAACACCTGTGAATGGACATGATGAACCACAGATGGCCTTGACCACAGTCCAAACCTCCCCTCAGAGAAACCCTGCTAATCAAAGGAAAGATGAAACAAGATTTTAAAGAAACACAAACTGCTACAGAGTTTGTTAAATCTGAGTTAAAGTGGGAACGCTGGCTGTGAAAAGTTTTCATTTGAAGGACAGGACAGTGAAACAAAGGAGACAAACTCTGAGGGGGGGTGGGGGATGTGTTGATTTATTTTTGCAGCTGTAAGAGAAAAATGCACAAAGCTCCACAGTCAGACCCCGTGGGAGGGTTTGTGACCCACCTCGGTCCCTTTGTGCAGAAAAACTCTCTGTGAGTCACTGTGAGGTGGTTTCTGTAATTACAACCACTAATGGCAGCAGAGGATTGAGCAGAGCACTCTGGGTAATGGCTGTCAGCTTTCTGAGGACGTTAAAAAAAGGAGCTGTAATAAAACATGATCGCCTGATGAGGAACTGAAAGCTGGGCTCAGGCCTGTTATCTTAACGCGTAATGACAGAGAGGAGAAAAGGCTTTAACTGAAAGTGACGCTGTAATCTCTAAAAGAGAGACTGGGATTAATGTGACTGGGTGCAGATGTGTTGGATGGATGGTCTGATGTGTTGGATGGTTGGTCAGATGTGTTGGATGGTTGGTCTGATGTGTTGGATGGTTGGTCAGATGTGTTGGATGGTTGGTCAGATGTGTTGGATGGTTGGTCAGATGTGTTGGATGGTTGGTCAGATGTGTTGGATGGTTGGTCTGATGTGTTGGTCAGATGTGTTGGATGGTTGGTCAGATGTGTTGGATGGTTGGTCAGATGTGTTGGATGGTTGGTCAGATGTGTTGGATGGTTGGTCAGATGTGTTGGTCAGATGTGTTGGATGGTTGGTCAGATGTGTTGGATGGTTGGTGCAGATGTGTTGGATGGTTGGTCTGATGTGTTGGATGGTTGGTCAGATGTGTTGGATGGTTGGTCAGATGTGTTGGATGGTTGGTCAGATGTGTTGGATGGTTGGTCAGATGTGTTGGATGGTTGGTCTGATGTGTTGGTCAGATGTGTTGGATGGTTGGTCAGATGTGTTGGATGGTTGGTCAGATGTGTTGGATGGTTGGTCAGATGTGTTGGATGGTTGGTCAGATGTGTTGGTCAGATGTGTTGGATGGTTGGTCAGATGTGTTGGATGGTTGGTCAGATGTGTTGGATGGTTGGTCAGATGTGTTGGATGGTTGGTCAGATGTGTTGGATGGTTGGTCAGATGTGTTAGATGGTTGGTCAGATGTGTTGGATGGTTGGTCAGATGTGTTGGATGGTTGGTCAGATGTGTTGGATGGTTGGTCAGATGTGTTGGATGGTAGTTCAGGTGTGTTGGATGGTTGGTCAGATGTGTTGGATGGTTGGTCAGATGTGTTGGATGGTTGGTCTGATGTGTTGGATGGTTGGTCAGATGTGTTGGATGGTTGGTCAGATGTGTTGGTCAGATGTGTTGGATGGTTGGTCAGATGTGTTGGATGGTTGGTCAGATGTGTTGGATGGTTGGTCAGATGTGTTGGATGGTTGGTCAGATGTATTGGATGGTTGGTCTGATGTGTTGGTCAGATGTGTTGGATGGTTGGTCAGATGTGTTGGATGGTTGGTCAGATGTGTTGGTCAGATGTGTTGGATGGTTGGTCAGATGTGTTGGTCAGATGTGTTGGATGGTTGGTCAGATGTGTTGGATGGTTGGTCAGATGTGTTGGATGGTTGGTCAGATGTGTTGGATGGTTGGTCAGATGTGTTGGATGGTTGGTCAGATGTGTTGGATGGTTGGTCTGATGTGTTGGTCAGATGTGTTGGATGGTTGGTCAGATGTGTTGGATGGTTGGTCAGATGTGTTGGATGGTTGGTCAGATGTGTTGGATGGTTGGTCTGATGTGTTGGTCAGATGTGTTGGATGGTTGGTCAGATGTGTTGGATGGTTGGTCAGATGTGTTGGTTGGTTGGTCAGATGTGTTGGATGGTTGGTCTGATGTGTTGGTCAGATGTGTTGGATGGTTGGTCAGATGTGTTGGATGGTTGGTCAGATGTGTTGGTCAGATGTATTGGATGGTTGGTCAGATGTGTTGGATGGTTGGTCAGATGTGTTGGATGGTTGGTCAGATGTGTTGGATGGTTGGTCAGATGTGTTGGATGGTTGGTCAGATGTGTTGGATGGTAGTTCAGGTGTGTTGGATGGTTGGTCAGATGTGTTGGATGGTTGGTCAGATGTGTTGGTCAGATGTGTTGGATGGTTGGTCAGATGTGTTGGTCAGATGTGTTGGATGGTTGGTCAGATGTGTTGGATGGTTGGTCGGATGTGTTGGATGGTTGGTCAGATGTGTTGGATGGTTGGTCAGATGTGTTGGATGGTTGGTTTTATGTGTTGGATGGTTGGTTTTATGTGTTGGATGGTTGGTCAGATGTGTTGGTCAGATGTGTTGGATGGTTGGTCAGATGTGTTGGATGGTTGGTCAGATGTGTTGGTCAGATGTGTTGGATGGTTGGTCTGATGTGTTGGATGGTTGGTCAGATGTGTTGGATGGTTGGTTTTATGTGTTGGATGGTTGGTTTTATGTGTTGGATGGTTGGTCAGATGTGTTGGTCAGATGTGTTGGATGGTTGGTCAGGTGTGTTGGATGGTTGGTCAGATGTGTTGGATGGTTGGTCAGGTGTGTTGGTCAGATGTGTTAGATGGTTGGTCAGATGTGTTGGATGGTTGGTCAGATGTGTTGGATGGTTGGTCAGGTGTGTTGGATGGTTGGTCAGGTGTGTTGGTCAGGTGTGTTGGATGGTTGGTCAGATGTGTTGGATGGTTGGTCAGGTGTGTTGGTCAGGTGTGTTGGATGGTTGGTCAGATGTGTTGGATGGTTGGTCAGATGTGTTGGATGGTTGGTCAGATGTGTTGGATGGTTGGTCAGGTGTGTTGGTCAGGTGTGTTGGATGGTTGGTCAGATGTGTTGGATGGTTGGTCAGATGTGTTGGATGGTTGGTCAGGTGTGTTGGTCAGGTGTGTTGGATGGTTGGTTTTATGTGTTGGATGGTTGGTCAGATGTGTTGGATGGTTGGTCAGATGTGTTGGATGGTTGGTCAGATGTGTTAGATGGTTGGTCAGATGTGTTGGATGGTTGGTCAGATGTGTTGGATGGGAACGTTTGCCCCCAACAGGGGTTAACAGAAAGAAAGAAAGACCTGCTGCATCAGTCTGTCCTGTTAGGAGGGGGTGTTGTGACTCTGAACAGGAAGGAAATGAGTTTTCTGGCTGTTCTTTCAGGGTTAACTGAACCTCCCCCGGTTGTTACGGATGTGCGTCAGGGTGTGCGTGCACAGACAGATGCAGGTTAGCTAAGTCGAGCTCATGGACTCAAACCTTCTTCACACACATGCAAACAACTCAGCATTAGCTCACAGGAATGTGACGCTGTGAGCTTTTGTTTTGTCCTTTTTATGGTTTTTTGCTTTTCTCCCAAAGAAAGGAGGAAAACACAGAGCTCCCATTACACCAATCAGCACAGGCCGTGATAAACAGATCACAGATCTCCCTCATATCACCCTGACAGCTGCTGCATCAGGACCAGATGGAGACCACAAGCTCCTTCTATCCCCCATCTGCAGCGGGACTTCACCTGGACAGAGAGACCGGATTGGACAGAGGCCTGAAACAGCCTGCAGGTGTCAGAGCGGGAGAACTATGCAGATTTTGACGACAAAGAAGAGTTTGGGATGATTAACCCTCAGATTCAGAGTGATACATTAAAAATACGAAGGAGGTTTTTGAGGCTGTCTTTTAAAAGTTCAGCTGCTGAAACTTTTCCTTTGTGTGACGCGTCCAAAGGAAACAACAGGGTCCAAAAATAAGTTGAGGTAGTTTATTGTCAAAAAAAAAATCCTAAATTCAAGAAGAGCCAATGAGTAGTTAAGGCAAAACAGGAAAATAATACGCGATGAAAACTAAAAAAAAAAGATGATGGCATGATATTTAATAACCACACGCATGGAAAATGTCAAAGCAGTGACATCATCAAAGTGATGATGAAGTCAAACTTATTAAAGAAACAGGCTAAGTGTATCTTAGCTTCTACAAAGATTTTGCTAGAATTAAATTTAAAATCAGCAGTTAAAAAAAAAAAAAAAAACCTTTTTTTTTTTTTTTTCAAAAAGACGAGCAGTGAAGAGTCCATCCAATCAGAACTCAACCTGACCCAACCCAACCGTAACCTAACCCAAGTCAACAGATTCCTTTAACATGATACACAGACACATGACGTGCACGATACGTTACCCAAAGATAAGATATACAACTATAACTACTATACAACAACCATACGTTACACAAGACCACACGCAAAAATACTCAACATACGTAACAATTCAATCAACAACAACACAACACACAACTTTATAATGAGGAACCATGTGATTCACAACAGGACGATACAAAAGAAAACATTTCACAATGATGGGATTTAATACAATCGTTAAGATAAAGAACAATTTCATGCCCAAAGATAATATAGGACACAGAAAATACAATAAACAACTGTAAAATATGCATCAGTGGTTACTGCTCTAAGACTGAAGAAGAAGCTCAGCTTCCCCTAAAATGTCCCTAAAAAGTGTTGATCTGTTCTGCTGTGTGAACATTTCATTGATAAAATCTGAGCTAGAATTCCTTCATCTTTAGTTCAGAATCAGCTCCTATCACAGGTAACTGGCTCCACCTCCTTCTCATTCATCCCCGCAGCGTCTCAGCGCTTTAACACAGTCGGATGCTGAGCGTCTTCTGACTTCAGCGGGGAAGCGTAGAGTGGGTTGTTCCACTGTGGAAACTGGACGGTCATTGGATAAACGCTGGGCTTTGTCCCGCCCATCGGACCCTCAGCGTCTCTGGGGGTCTATGAGGCAGTGGGCTGGCCTGGACGCTGGGCTTCTGCATGATGATTGGATGATCTGTCTGAGGCTGAATCCCTTTTTGATTGACAGTGAAATGAGCCAGTCAGAGATCTTGAAGTATAACCCTTTACTGATCCCCAGTGAGTTTACCTTTCTTAGAAATGACGAGCGTAGAGAGAACACTGGTAAGATCCCTGTAAAAAACACCTGGTTGGTACGACAGGGTCACAGATCATTGTCTTGAAAAGGAACGGAGGGAATAATTTACGTTTAGATAAATAAACAAATTTATGATGTCGGCCGGAAAAAAATGAGCTTCCCCTCGACTGACCAGCAGCCACCTTTAATATGCAACGATTCAACAAGATACACAACGATAATTCACGATGTACAACAAAATGATAGACGACAAAACATTACGCAACGTTAGCATAAGATACAGAACGACATGATACGATACACAACAAAACCAAACAATACTTAATGACACAACAAACAGCCACTCAATTCACAACCATATGATAGGCAATGATAAGACATGTATCCATATGAGATAATAGTCAACACTAAGATACACAACAACATGGTATAACAGGCAACGATGGGATAGGATAGGAAATTCAATGCTATGCTAGGCTATGATACATTAATATGATGCACAATGATAGATACGATATGACATGATACAGTATGATATGATAGATTTTAAAATTTATTTTTAATATTGTTTTCTGGGGTCATCGAAGGCGTAGACAGCCTCAGTAAAATGGATGTAGTCTTCATCTGCTAAGCTAACGTTGACGTAGACTCTGATGTTTAAACAGAAACTTAAAGAGGAAGACGTAGAGTATAAATAAATAATTGAGGCCTGTCTCTGTCTTTGGACTCGTGTCTGTGGAGGAAACAGCATCTTCGTCTGATTATCTGAGTTTACTTGTTGAGTTGCTGACTCTCTGATTTACATTATCCCTTTAGCATTACATCACAGCACCCTGTTTAATCCTGACTCTGAAGGTATGTGAAACACTTTGTCTCCTCCGTGTCATTTGGGCAGATTCCTTCACATTTATTGGACTTGGCGGCGACGCGGATCCTGATTCTCTGCTAATTGAGAGCCGCTGTCGTGAGCTGGACCCGGGCCACCTCTAGTAAAAAGAACTGAGGAGGAAAATGTATTGGGACCATCTGTGGAGCATGAGATAGCTCGTTGGTATGATCCACGGGACGACAGCGGCCACGAGCAGGTTACATCAGAGCGGCACGAGCAGCGCCGAGCTCGCCAAACAAAGACAATAAAGAGTTTGTAGAAAGTTTGGATGAAGCACAGACCTTCTGCAGATCAAGAGCTCTGTCCCCTGGAAACACAGTAAAGATACGTGGAGCGTGGCGGAAACAAAGATCAGAGCGTACGCTGGAGAGATCCCTCTGAGGTCGCCTGGAGCTGAAATTAACTTGTTTATTGAATTTAACGCTAATGGAGGAGATGACGTCGAGTTTTTAATCATGTGAGTGAACGGAAAACTTGGAACAAAAAGAAAAACAGTGATCAGTCCTGTTTTTACTTTTTTCATTCAAGCATTGTTTCAAAAAGGAAACGTTTGTTTCAGACTGAGCAAGAAACACTGTTAGATATCAAAGTTTGGTCAAAAGTTTGGTAATGTGAGACGATAACTAAAGTCACTTTACTCCACTTCATCACATTACACGACATGAAACACAGCTTCAATAATATCACCTGTTCAAACTTAGCCAAACAGATCTGGATCCTGAGCTCAATCCAGTTTTTGTCCTTTCACCTGACGACACATTAGCTAACTGGAGTTTGGAAATATGACGGAGGACAAAAGCTAATTTTTTATATTGTAGATTAATCTGACTCTGATCATTAAACAGAGGAAGATCATTAATGTAAGCTAGTGAGCACTGACCTAAGGTAACAACCAAAGATGATAAAGTAACATAATTAAAAAAACTGACACGATAACGTAACTGACGTAATATTGTTACCAGTGTAGCAAGATGATAACATGCTAATGCTATAACATGACAAAGTAATAATATGATGATGTTTTTCGTTGCTAGGCGCTGCCCAAGTAGCTGCCTCCTGCAGCAGCTCTCTCTTCTTTGTCCGTTTCTTGTAATTTTTTCGTCTCTTTTTCGTCATCTTTGTATTTGGAGTGGATCATCACTTTGTTTGGTTCATTGTTGGTCATGGACACCAAACTTTTTGTGTCTTCAGTGATATTTTTACTACTTTTCTCCTGTGTTTGTCTGGAGACCCTACATGTAACCATGGCTGCATTGTTTACATGTGAACTCAGCTGTTAGCAGCCTGTAACATGTCAATGCTAACTGGTGCTAGGCCAGATGTTTCCCACAAGGTGAGGAGAAGGAGGTGAGGACGACGTGCTGGTTCTCAGGTGTGAGCTAAGAAGTGAGGACATGGACGACTATTTTCTTATGGAGCTTTTTACACTTTCTTATTTTTGTTTTCTTGATTGCTGCTGAGACTCCTGAATTTCCCCTTGTGGATAAATAAAGTATCTTCTATTCTTCTATTCTACCTGGGGTCCCTGATCCAGGTCTACCCTCCTTCTGGTCCTCTACGCTCTGCTTGTGAAAGACGCCTGGTGCTCCCAGCCCAGCGCGGCTCCAAATCTCTAGCCAGACTCTTCTCCTCTGTTGTTCCCAAATGGTGAATGAATTAACTAACTCTATACGATCCACAGAGTCCCTTTCTACTGTAAGAGACGTCTGAAGACTCATCTGTTCAGGGAACACTTAGACCTTAAGCTTTTTTTAGCTGCTTTTGGTCCAGTTAAGCCTGATCCCGTTTGTGTTTCCACAGCAAACTGTGCCCTCTAGTGGTAGACAGCGTGTAAGCTGGATGCCAAACGCTGCAGCTGTTAAACAATAGCGTGATGCTGTAGCAGCGCAAAACAGTTTACCACACTAATAAATCCAACGAAGAAGAAAAACGCGACACAGTAAACAAAGAGCAACGATGAAGACATGCAGCATTTCGTCCTCTCTGTGATTAGCATGTAGCTCTTTGATACAAAGAACAACCAAGCTTTGTTTCAGAGAAGTCTGTGAGCCACCAGGAGAAATACAGCCGCTGTCACACAGGAAGTGACCATTCTTTCAGCCAATCAACGGTCTGCAGTGTTGTAGCTCCACCTTTCGAGAGCCGAATCGGTTCAGTCTGGCACCCATACGAAAAGGTCCCAAAAAAGTTGGACGGCTCATCTCAGTTTTTAGGAATCTGTCCCGGGATGAGTCAGTGGAAACACTACAAAATGCGCGCCGTACTGAGACGAACTGAACCGGTCTGCCTGGTGGAAACGCGGCTTTAGGCCTTGATCTGAGCCTGCTCCTCTTTGTCCTCAGGGGGAGGATGATCCAGAAGGTCTCAGACTCAGATCTTAGTGAATTTTCAGCACTGATCACTGAATGTTGATGAAGGTTGAACTTTGTTGTTATTGTCACTAGATGGCAGCACCTGCAGCCAAATAACTTATAGCACTTTTTCGCACTTACTAAGGTTTTTCCTTCCGTCTAAATTCTTGTTTGTGTTGTTCGTCACGTTGGAGAAAAGCTAAATGTTACTGTAGAGCTGTAACTGAAGTGGTGACATCATGTGAACAGCAGGAAAACTCGCTAACGTACGTGATGCGTAGATTTAAAGGTTAGTAACTGCTGTGGTTTGTATGACGACTCTTTGTGGGATCAGTTGATCACAGAGGATCACCTCCTCCTACGTGAGCCTTTCTTAAAGTATCCTGTGGCTGTTTGTGTCTGCAGGGTGGTCTCTGCTTGTCCGGTCGTAAAAAAGGTCACAGGTTCGATCCCTGCCACCGCTAACGTGTCCATCAGCGTCCATGTGTGCCCGAGTCAAACACTGAGCCTTTGTGTGGGAGTCAGAGTCAATCTCAGCCGTGGACGGAAACGTGGTCTTGGTTTTATGGAAACTACCAGCTGTTAGCTCCTGACATGTGATCTGTAACACGGATCTGTAGCATGTAACAAACCTCATCTGGGCTCAGATTAGCATCTCAGATTGACGGCTGCACGCAGCACCATGTGCCTGTCAGGCCAAACTGAGGGCTTAGATGGCGTGGAGAGCTTCCTGTCGTTACGGGACCTCCTGTTTAAAGTCAAACGCTGGCTCTGAGCTACGTTTAGCCGTAATCTGCTGGCTGAGAAACCCATTTCTCATTCGGCTGCTTTTACGTTCGTGTCAGCCGCACGTCTCAAAACAAAGACCACATGTGTCCGTTTAATGCAAACCAGACGGCGCCCGCCTCCTCCGCCCGCCTCCTCCGTCTGCCTCCTCCGCCTGCCAGTGTGGAGATCTATGAAATATGTCTCCTGAGGGGGTCAGGCCGGCACAGCGGGGGTTATTAGTAAGTTTTCCTGGCTTGACCTCAGCTGACCTCTGAGCAGGCCTCGCCACAACAAAAGGTCCAGAGCAGGCAAAGGCGGGAAGCGAGGAGGTCAAAACAGAGTCAGAAACTTGTTCATGACTCTCCGTCCTCTCTCCGTCCATAACGAGCTTTTCCATCCTGACTTTATGTCAGCAAACATGGCTCCGCGCAGCCTTTGGTGATAAAAGGAGCGGGATGCTGGTGTTACATTTCAAAGCTGCTCCGTCTAAACTCTGGCATTAAGGTAAAATACCTGCAGCTGGAGCAGAAACCTCCACAGAGCTCATCAAATGATCCTTTCATGAGAGGATCTGAAGAATTAAAGATCCTCGTGAAATCTGGAGGAAGACAGAGACTCACAGAGTGACATGAGGACGGGTTTAAAGTTAACAACATGTTTAATACAGCGATTGTGTTTAAAAATGAACGTTTTCAGCTGCCGGCCTCCGACTGTTCACATCCCATCGTTATCAAAGCCAATAAGACGCCGTTAAAGCTCCACACATGTGCTTTAAGAGGGTCGTCCACCAACCCCAGGGTTTGATCTTTCAGTGTGTTTGTGTACGTGCACGTTTCTGCAGGAATACCCCCTCTTTAAAGTGGCGTATGGATTTTGGTGTGAATTTTAAAGAGGGGGCTTTCTGCCTGCTTTTAGTTTTCATCCTGTCCCCCTAGTGGTTGGGTCATTTTGGAGCGAAATGTGACCGCGGTGAGCGAAGGTCCGTTTATCAATGGATTTGTTTTCTAGGAGGGCTAAAAAACAAATTTAGCCAGGGTGTATTTTTTAAAATGGCGGGGAAAATTTTTTAGAGGCCAAAATCCAAAATGGCTGCCATGGAAATGATCTCTTTAAAGGCTTGACCTACAATGATGGACAATACATGTTTTCAGACCTTATTTTTGTTGAGAAATACATATTTCATGGTTACATAATGATTTGACCTTATTCTAACCTTCAAATTCAAGATGGCCGCCACTTTTGGTGTTTTTTTAGGGGTTTTTGGGGGAGTTTTTGCCGTTTTTGGGAGCATATTTTTTCCGTGTTGTTACAGAGTCTCTATAGGGTTATAATGGAAGCTCTGCTCATGATGAGTTGAGTAACATGCAGTTAAAGTTCACAGAACATCTGAAGTCAGTAAAGTAGATGTTTATGTGTAAACAACACTTGTTGATTGACCATTTCCCATTAAAGAGGACGATGCAGAAATGACTTTTCAGGTCTATATCACAATATTTTTGGCTATATCAAATTATTTTGCAACAATGGAAATGAAAAGATTCCTTTATTTCGCTCCCATTTAAATGAATGGAGATTTATCATCACCATGGAAACCACTGGAACAAAGACATATGTGTGATGTCACAAAGAGTGCAGGCTGTTTCTGAATTTACCTACCACATACTGTGTATGAAAGTAGTATGTAGTAAACACTGCGTACTGCCTACCACACTTGAATGTAGTCTGTACTATGACTGTTCTGTTAGGCTTATTTTGTAGTGAAGAGGAAACAGGATTTATTTTATTTATAACATTTATTTCCCAAACTTAATTTTGATTGTACAAAACAAACCATGAGTAGCTGACATGCTGCCATTTCAGTTATTAATCTGCAAAAAAATTACCAGAAGCAGCATTTTATATGAAACAGTCAGTGGTGGAGAATACTTATTATTTCAGAGAGGAATTACTTATTATTTTGTGACGGCATACGGTGGCCTATTAGGGCCACTTTAAAGAAAAAAGCACATCAAGGATAAACGTCACACACACAATTCAATTTTAAGAATGAGGAGTAGCAGGAAAATTTCAGGTGGTGGAAACATGGAGGTGAGATACGACCCAACTCTAGTGCCCTGGTATTATCTATACTTGATTTATTTAGTAAACCCTGATTTCAGCCTCTGTTTGAAACGCTTTGTTTTAGTTCCTGTCTCTTTAAGGCTTCCCCTTCGCTCTGATTGGCCAGCCCTCTGAAGGCCTATCCAGGGGGCGGAGCTATGGGTAGACCTTGTTGTTTGAGCCCAGTTGACAAATGGGTGATGCCACAAAAACTACGTCCAAATATCAAACACTCTGTGCTGGCCAATCAGAGGGAAGGGGGTTTGTGGAGCAGGGAGCCTTAAAGGGACAGCAGCTAAAACAAAGTGATTCAGACATTTTAGGAAGATTAAAACACTTTTTTTTTAGTTGTAAATCATGTGAAGATACTGCGGGGAATAAAACAGGAGACCCTCATGTGATGACATCATCATTTCAGCAAGTTCAATATCTTCACCACGAGGCTTGAGTCTCGGCTAAAAACAAAACAATCCTGTACCCATTAAAGAATACTGTACATGGAAAGAGGAATTTATCTATTTATTAATTTATTTGAGTATTAATTTTAATAGTACTTGCTTTTAAAAGTTTTAGTTTGTTTGTTGTTGTTTTTTGTTTGTTTTAAAAAAAATAGATTTTATTAATGTTTCACTGTACTTTCTTGTTTTATGTAATGTAGAAAGGCCCAACCAGGGACAGGAGTTGATAACCTAGACTATAAACTCCACTTGCAGGGTATCAGCTGCAAATAATTTCCTTTTTTGTGACTATGTACAATTGCAATGTCCCCGCCAAATAAACGAATAAAATAAAAAATAAAGTCTTATGAAGATTTACAGACTGATTTAAAGATTCCCAAAACATTAATTTGTAGAGGTTTGAAAATCTGCACATGCTCAGTCTGAACATCCAGGATTGTTACTTAATATCCATTTGTAAATATGAGAAGCAGAATACCCCCTCTTTAAAATTAGATATTAGGTGATACCCCCTCTTTAAAACCTCCTCTCACCCATATTGGTTTGTATCTGCATTATATTTAGTCATTTTTATTTGATTTATTTTTAAAGATCATTAGATAGTGTTCAATGTTACTTTTCTTTTCACAAACGCTGTTAAACCAGCTCAGCTCTCCTGTGGTTCCAGGACTCTGGACTCTGTCAGGATTCAGGATCTCATGGAAAAACATGGCGTCGCTCCGTGTTGACCTCTTCCCTCACCGTCTGCATTCCAGGTGAAGGTGAGAGAGTTTCTGACAGCCATCACCTGTCCATCACACACTGACAAACACATTCACTGAGCAGAGTCAAACATCTCCAACCTGAAACCTCTGCCGCCATCTGGTGGTGATTAGGTGGAACTGCAACAACACTGAAGCAGACGCTAACACACTTTGAGCCAAATGATGCAAATCTGAAGGAAAACAGATCACAAACTGGAGAAAACGATAGAAAACAACAAAAACAAGAACAAATCAACATGAAATAAAAGTTTTTGATTAAAAGAAAGAAACATTTTTACTTTCAAGTAAAAGTGTTTTATCCTCTAAACTGCAACTTTAAGAATGAAAAACATCCCCTCAGGACAAACTCTGCTTTAATACATTCAGGAGATTTACAGGTTTGACACTGAGACAGAAACAGGATAAATAAAAGTGATGAATCCGTCTAAAGGAAGTCGACCTTGTCCGTTTCTCCACCCTGCGCCCGTGTTTGCTCCCTCCTGCACACCACCCCTCTCAGCTTCTCCCTCAGGTTTCTGTTGGAGCAGGTCAGGAGCACGGCGGACGCCACGCAGTAGAAGGACAACCCGAGGATGAGCATGTCGGCGCTCAGCCCTGAGGCAAAGATGGCGTGGAAGTAGTAGAGTGAGATGGTGAGCAGCGTGGCGAGGTAGACCCCCACCAGCGCCACGGTCAGCCTGCACACCAGCAGGTAGGAGCCTGCAGCGCCCGAGCCGCTCCTCCTCTTCCTCAGGTACCAGGTGTGTCTGCACAGGAAGACGACCAGCTGCAGGGACGTGGGGAGCATGATGGCGAGCGGCAGCAGGGCCAGGTAGCAGATGAAGGTGACCACGTACACGTTGACGTTGACCCAGGCGGGGAACAGAGGCTTCCTGAGTGGACAGGCAGCTTCCTCCGTGGCGTTTGGAGCGTGAGGCTGGAAATGGAGGAAGAAGAAAGGTGTGAACATGACGCAGGAGGTCAGCGAGGTCACACAGAGGGTGGCGCTCAGGACGGAGGAGATGTTCTCCTTCAGAGCTCGCAGTACGAGCGAGGAGAAGCTCAGAGCCCTGACGCAGTAGAAGACGCTCAGCCAGGCCACGGACCAGAAGCTGACGGAGCTGCTGCTGAGCCAAACCACCACCACCGCGCAGAAGAAGACGGGCAGGTCCGGCCTGCAGAGCACGCCGGCCCAGACGGACGCCACCAGCACGAAGGTGGAGACCTGCAGCACGACGTTCCCCAGAGAGATGGAGCAGATGATGACGGCCACGGTCCTCACACCCTCCGACCGCCACTGCTGCACCAACATGACGCCCAGGTTGAAGGTGTTGGTGAGCACGCCCAGCACCAGCAGGAGGGCGGTGCTGCACAGCTTCAGGTCTGCAGGTCCCAGCATGGTCTCAGGGGCCCAGCAGGGACGGATCCTGGTTGTTCCTGTCAGACCCAGAGCAGAATGACTCCCCGGTTCTTAGACAGGGAACAAAAATACCCAGGATGCAAATCAGCTCCTCTCTGAGTCACCGGTGAATGTCCCTGCATATGAAGAGAGAATTTAGCCATCGCTGGGAGTCAGTCACCTCGCTGCTTTTCTCTGGTAGCTCACACCTGGACTATAAAGTCAGTGATTACAGAGTCAGGAGTGGACTGGGATTTGTTTTTGTTTGTGTCTGATACCTTCATGTGTCTGGGATTATTTTAGGAAAGATTACACAATCGACACAGTGTGACTTTAATGCCTCTGTTCAAAAACCAGGTCTGCTGCACACCTGCTTATATCAGATTCATTTTTTACTTTCTCTGACTGTTTTCAGACTTTTATTCAAAGAGCAGAGCAGCAGAGAAAACTGGCTTGTGTTGAGTTAAGAGTTGTTGTCTTGATAAGGTTGATGGCAATTTCCTCCGAAACACAGCATTGCAGATTTATATTAAAACCTGAAAAACGTTTAAAAAAATTATCTAGTAATAACACTATAAATAATGATAATGATTCATTTAACTTTAAATAAATATATAAATATATAAAACTTGAAATAGACGGGGAAAATAATTTGCTTTATGGTTTTTGAATTAGATCTTACCCAGCAGTCCCTGAAGGCAGCATTCCTATGCATTCTTCGCTTTCACAGCTGACTCGAATTTTACACAATCCTCCTTCAAATAATGACTAAATTAAGGATTAAAGGATAAAGTGTGGGTTTTAACCCATTCAAAAATTATCAAACAGATAGCAACATGACTGTAGACGATTAAATCGACTCTGTTGACACACAGAAGCAGTTTTACTCGGCTTAGAAGTGGCGGGAAGTTTTTTGCTAGCTTTTTACTTTGAAGACTTGTTTCGTTTGAGCTGGAAAAATATCAGTTAAGCTTTTGAGATGTATTGTGTAAAGATTAGTCACAAAAATCTTTATTCATTTATTGTTAAATGAGTTTTTTAATGACAGCTACGTCTGGTTTTTGAAGCGGGAGCTCGATTTTCCGAGCAGTCAGTGAAGTTAGCATAACTTAGCGACTAACGGTCGAAACAAAAATCACATTTAGCCGAAATATTCAGTTTGACACGATTCAAAACCGAAGATAAACAACTTTAATGTCAATTTAACTCCTTTATTTCGACCATGGAGGGAAGAATAACTCCAGGAGGATCAGGGAAAACGTTATATTTGACACAGGTCCGTTATCTGGAGGAGGAGTTAGACAGGTAAGGATGAGCTAAGCTTCAGTTTGGGTTTAAACTCAGAGTTAGCCAAATAACGACACGTTTAAGGGTTTAATCTGTTTAATCTGACTTTAGTAACCAAAGAAAGGAGTTAAAAAGACAGGATTGTGTCTTTATTTGTTTGTGTTTTTAACTTTGCCGACCTCATTTTGCATAATGAAGACTGGGGCAGATTAAAGCTCCTGTTAGCAATGTTTGGTTTACGCTGCTTTTTGCGCCCCCCTGTGGAGAGTTTGGTAAACCTCAGTTTTCATTGTAGTATATGTTTTTTTTTTTGTTTGTTTGTTTTTGACAAAGCTCTCAGCAACAGCACATAAACATGACATAGGAATGATACTTTATGTCTTCATGCTAGTTTTGTTTGCTTGTAAAGATCATGTAAAGGCCTCACAGCCGGTGTGTCCACGCGTCTCTGTTCGTCCTGCAGATTTCAGCTCAGATGTGACGAGCTGGAGAAGCAGAACGACCACCACTCGACCCGCTACGCTGCGTTACAGAGGGAGAAAAGGGACAAAGAGTACCTGAAAAGCTACGTGAGCGCTAACGAGATGAAGCTGGACAAACTGGCCCAGATGGAGATCCAGCATCAGGACGCAGAGAAGGAGAAGGAGGCGTTAAAGCTGCAGCACAGCCAGGAGGTGCAGGCGCTACGAGAGCAGGTCGACGAGCTGAACACGAGGATCCTGATGCGAGGTGAGACGACTCAGCGCGGGAAATATGAGACGATGAACAGAAACAAACTGTTAGCTCACTGAAACCTCAGGTCTATGATGAACAGAGCGTCATCAGAGGGAAATACAGATGAAATCAGCTCAAAAAGTCTGTTAGTGAGAGGATTCAGACACTGAACTTTGTATCCTTTCTCCCCTCTGTCTCCTTTCCTTGTTTCCTCTCCTCGTGTCCTCAGCTGAGGAACCAGAGGAGGATGAGGAGCAGCTGTTGCAGCTGAAGCAGCAGCTCAGTGAGATGGCGTCTCTGCACCAACAGCTGGAGCATCAGAAGGACGAGCACGAAGCCGCCATCAACCACCTGCAGACGGAGGCGGAGTCAGAGAAAACGAGGTGAGGAAGCTGAGCTGAGGCTTTCTGACACAGCTGCATGAAAAGTGTAAACATCCTGTGGTCCGTCTCCTCTGACGTCAGGTGCCTGGAGCGGCTACAGGACGATGCTAACAGGCGTGTCAGAAAGGCGACTGAGGACCACCTGTGGGAAGTACGGGCTCGTATAAGGGTCTGGACTCGGAGGATTCGGGCTCTGCAGAAGGACCTGCAGGGGGGCATGACGGAGAGGAGACGGGCCCGGCTGATGGGCAAACTGGAGGCTACTCGTACAGAGAGGGACCAGACGGCAGAACACGCCAAGGAGACGGCGAGCAGGCTCTACCGCCACCACGAGGTCAGGGTTCAACCATTTCTGTAGAGAGGTCTTAAATGTGGCGAAGGGGGCATCCGGATTTGAACCGGAGACCTCTTGATCTGCAGTCAAATGCTCTACCACTGAGCTATACCCCCCCATGCTCTGAGCTCTGAGCCAGCATCAGCGTGTTTTCACTCTGCGTCAGGCGACTCCTGGAGATTAGTTTGTGCAAACAGTCAGCGCAGACAGACGGTTTGTCACATGACTTCCTATGCTGAATACACGCCATCACATTTTTTACATGTCAAAGAGAAACAGCCAAGATGTTTCTGTGTTTACAAAATGAGTGTCTAACTTTGATTTTTCATGGTTTGTTAACTTTTTTAGAAATTAATTAAGAAATTAATTGGACGATTAGTTTGATTAAAGTTTGGGATATGAGGCTGTATTGGTGCATAGGGAACGTTTTATGGGAAAATGAGACGGCAGCGTGTGAAAATGTTAAGATACGCTCTGACAGACTGGGTGTGAGAGGTCACACAGGGTCAAACTTTCAACCCAGAGTGCTTCACTGAAGGACCGAGATGATGGCTCTGAAAATCAAAGATCAGCCGTTAACCAAAAAACCAGTTAAAAACAAGAAGGAAACAAAATAAAACAACATGAAAAATAAAATGTAATGGACTGGAACAACTTTGCATGAATAAACAAGAAATAAAAAATAATAATGGATAAAAATGAGCGCTGTTAGACATTACAAAAATTAATCTCAATAATAACAGCATTTGTAATTAATTAATCTAATTAATCTCATTTTAATCTCATAACTGCTTAAAGTCCCCAAACAAAGAATCTGAATTCTAGGACATCACTAAACTGTGGAGCATGACTGATCAAATAAAAACATGAAGAAGAGAAGATTTGATTTTGTATCAGGTGGCCGATATTAAAACGTTTGTGTTTGCTGCCATTGACGTCTATAGGCGTCAATTCGTTTACTGCGTCTCTAGAAGTAAAAAATATTTTTCAGCGGAGGGGAGGCGGGGTCTGATGGAGCTGTCAATCAAAATCCTGCTCGTTAACTGCTGTGGGTGAGAGCGGCGCCCCCTCTGGATGAGTTTCCCAGGTTCCCGGCTACGCGTGGACACGTACAGTGGGTAAAATAAGTATAGAATGCGTCAACTTTTTCCTCATCACTTTTATTTCCAAAGCTGCAATTCAAACAAAATTTCTCCCAGACTTTGGTATTAACTGAAATAATCCACACATGAAAAGAAATCACAACGTTCAGGTCCATAAATAATGATTATGGTGAATTAAGCACAGATTGTCTTTAAATCTGGAATATTCTTTGGTGCCCTCTGGTGAACCCTTTTCTTTACTTCTTTCCACAAATGTTCAGTTGGATTGAAGTCAGGTGATTGACTAGACCAGGGGTCTTCAACCTGTGGCTCCGGAGCCTCATGTGGCTCTTTGACTCCTTTGCAGTGGCTCCTTGTAGATTTAGAAGAATATTATCAAAAATAATGAAATTAAAAAATTTCTGACAGAGGTTGTTGATGATTACAGACACAGACATTTAATAAATTCATGCCTTATCCAATTCATGCAGTATTTCAAATTTTTAAAATTTTGGAAAATGTATTAGATTTTAAGTTTATTTAAAATTTTAGTAATTTTTTTGAATTTTCAAAATTTGTTGGAAATTTTATCATATTTTTTACATTTAACTTTTATGGATTTTTTAAGTTTATGATTTGTTTTGCAATTTTTTTTAATAAAAAAAAAGGAAATTTTGCAAGTGACCAAAATTTCATTTTTTATATTTTGACAAAAATTATAAAATTTTAAAATAATCATTTTTTTAAATTTATTTTTTGCATTTTCAAATTTTTAAAATTTCAATTTTTAAAACAAAATTTGCAAATTTTTGCCACACACATTTCGTGAAATTTAATGAAGTTTTGGCAAATTTTGGCAACTTTTTGATTTTTTAGTACATTTCTTAAACATTAAAAAAAACAGATCACATGATTCATTTTATAAATCATACACGTGATTTTTTCATGTATAGAATTCCATTTACTGTTTTGCCTTTATTGTTATGAGATAAAGTTGATCTTGTGGCTCCTGAATGACTTTAATCCAGGTGTACTGAGGCAAAACGGCTCCTATCAAAGTAAATGTTAGAGACTCATGGACTAGGCTGTTCTAACACATTGATTTTCTTTTTCTGAAACCATTTGAGAGTCAACTTTGCCGTGTGCTTTGGATGGTTGTCCTGCTGGAAGGTCCAGCCACGTCTCATCTTCATCATCCTGGTGGATGGCAGCAGATTCAGATCAAGAATTTCCCCATACATGGCTCCATTCATTGCTCCGTCAGTTATATGAAGTTTGCCAACACCATGAGATGAGAAACAACCCCATGCCATGATGCTTCCACCTCCAAACTTCACTGTTGGTGTAGTGTTTTTTGGCTGATGTGCAGAGCCATTTCTCCTCCAAACATGGTCTGTAGTATGACAGCCCAAAAGTTCAGTTTTGGTCTCATCTGACCAGACAACATTCTCCCAGTATTCTACAGGCTTGTCAAGATGCTGTTTAGCAAACTTTAAACCAGCTTCAACATGCCTTTTCTTGAGGAATGGAGTCTTACAGGCTGAGCGTCCATAGAGGCGATGGCGGTGGAGTGCATTGCCTGTTGTTTTCTCTGTAACCATTGTACCTGCTGCCTCCAAGTCTTTATGGAGCACTTTCAGGGTGGTCCTTGGCTGGTTGAGTCCTCTTCTGACTATCTTTCTGACTCCCTGGTCAGAAATCTTCAAGGAGCTCCTGTGCGTGGCCTGTTGATGGTAAGGTGGTGCTTCTTCCACTTGTGAATAATGGCCCCAACGGTGCTGACTGGAATATTCAGGTGCTTTGATATAAGTCTGTAACCAGTTCCATTCTGATGCTGAGCAACAATCAGGTTGTGAATGTCTTCAGAGAGCTCTTTGCCTTTACCCATCATGAGGTGTGTGCTATTTAACTGCTTGGTGAAAAAAACACCTTTTTTATAGGACCATCAATTTGCTCTAGCCCAGCTGATGTTGGTTTGCACTAATTGGAAGTTCAAGTAATAATTACTGACAGATTTCAGGTGGTATGGTGCATTTCCTGTCCAAAGTATTCAGCCTTTCCATGGTGTGTTCAATACTTTTTTCCTGTGTTATCGTACTTAATTCACCATAATCATTATTTATGGACCTGAACGTTGGGATTTCTTTTCATGTGTGGATTATTTCAGTTAATACCAATGTCTGGGAGAAATTTGGTTTGAATTGCAGCTTTGGAAATAAATGTGATGAGGAAAAAGTTGACGTGTGTAATACTTATTTCCCACTGTATGACTTTTATGTTTCCAGCAGCAGCTGAGAGAGACTGTGAACCAAAGCTTTGGGATTCACCTGTTGTTCAGCCAGGATAACAGCCCCTGGTGGTTTTTGGGTTAATCTGCATAAATGAGGTGCAGGGGGCATCCGGATTTGAACCGGAGACCTCTTGATCTGCAGTCAAATGCTCTACCCCTGAGCTATACCCCCTGATGCTCTGACTATCAGTGTGTGTGTCGATGCAGCGTCAGCCTCTCCTGTGTTTGGGATCAGTGTGTGTAAACAGCTGGCTCTGACACACACACACACACACACACACACTGCGCTCACAGGGATCAGTGTGTGAGATGGAGAGACGACCATGAAGAGAAACTAAACATGAAGGATGAGCAGTGAGGGATCCAGAGGAGTGTTAGGTGAATGTCTTAACGTGTTTCCCACTATGGTTACCGTGGTGATTTATTCCGGTAAGAAGTGAACCTTTGTTGTAGGACGGAAAATCAGGGTTAACCTGAAGTTACCTCCATGAGAGAAAATCCAGCAGTGTGGTCCAGGTCTCAGGTCTGGCTCTGCTCAGTGTACTTTGTTTTGATGGTCACCAGATGATTTAACGCAGCCTTGGTTTGATTTCTGGTTTCATCACAGCGAGATGAGACGATGTCTGAACATCAGTTTTTACAAATGATCCACCTGAGTCTCCTCCTCAGGAGCTGGAGAAGCTGAAAGGCCGGTACCTGGACCAGAAGGAGGAGCTGAGGATCCTGAAGGCCACCATCCAGCAGCAGCGTGAGAACAGTGAGGTCATGAGGTAAAGGTCGCACTTCCTGCTGAACACACTCAGGTTTGTCTGAGGACGATGTCGGGGCGTCCCAATTTGAGGACACCAAGCTTTAAAACTCAGCACAGGGGGCATCCGGATTTGAACCGGAGACCTCTTGATCTGCAGTCAAATGCTCTACCACTGAGCTATACCCCCCTCTGCAGGTGACAGGGAGGATTAATCATTTTCTTTTTGTGTTTTCAGGTACGAGCTGCACGCTCTCCGTCAGCAGAACCAACAGAAAACAGCCGAGCTGGATCAGCTGGAGGCCGAGCTGCAGAGGCGGAGGAGCCGGGTCAGAGTGCTGGAGTCAGAGAAACAGGCGGCCGCCATCATCCTCAGACACATCATGGAGGTCAAAACACAGCACCAGGTCAGAGAAAACAAGGGTCAAAACACAACACCAGGTCAGAGACAACAAGGGTCAAAACACACCATCAGGTCAGAGACAGCAAGGGTCAAAACACAACACCAGGTCAGAGACAGCAAGGGTCAAAACACACCATAAGATCAGAGACAACAAGGGTCAAAACACACCATCAGGTCAGAGACAGCAAGGGTCAAAACACGGCACCTGGTCAGAGACAACAAGGGTCACAACACACCATCAGGTCAGAGACAGCAAGGGTCAAAACACAAACCGCCAGGTCAGAGACAACAAGGGTCAAAACACAACACCAGGTCAGAGACAGCAAGGGTCAAAACACACCATAAGATCAGAGACAACAAGGGTCAAAACACAACACCAGGTCACAGACAACAAGGGTCAAAACACAACACCAGGTCAGAGACAACAAGGGTCAAAACACAGCACTAGGTCAGAGACAACAAGGGTCAAAACACACCGTCAGGTCAGAGACAACAAGGGTCAAAACACACATATGTCAGAGACAAGGTAGGTCAAAACACAACACCAGGTCAGAGACAGAGAAGGGTCAAAACAAACCATCAGGTCAGAGACAACAAGGGTCAAAACACACTTATGTCAGAGACAGAGGTCAAACACAAAATCAGGTCAGAGACAGGGTAGGTCAAAACACAACGTCAGATTGGATACAGAGGAGGTCAAAACAAGTCTGCAACACAGAGGCAAAACTTTAAGATCACCTTTTTTTCAAAATGTCAGTTAAAATGAGACAGAGAAAAATTTAAGTAGGATGAGATTAAAACCAGAAAAGAATCAAACAATAAGAAAAGACTACAACATCAACAGCCCACCAACTTTCCATGCACCTGTGGCTAACCTCAAGTTTTACAGCCCTGGGAAGATAACTACATCTACAAAAAGACTCATCTGGAAGAAAATACTGATTTTAATTCTGTGTGGATGGATTACTTTAACTGACAACGTGCTGGATTAATATACATGATTGATATGTGGGAAGACATTAGCAAACAACAAAAAATTAAGTTTAGCAAAGTTATCAATATGTGTTATCAAATTCAAGTTTTCTTTCAAAAATGGGCAACTTTTCAACTTTATATTGAAAAAAAAAACTATTTTGCAATTTTTTGATATTTCTAAATTGTTTGACATTTTTTTTCAAACTTTTGCAATTTCAAATTGAAGCTTATAAATGTAGTGAAATTTTTGCAAAATCTTGACAATTTTTATTTTCATTTTTGACAATTTTGCATTTTTTATTTTTTCAAAACTGACAAAATTTCACATTTTTTAAATATTGCAAATTTATTAAAAAATAAAAAACAAGAAATTATATGTACAATGTTATGAATTCAAAATTAACTTTTCATTTTGAGGATTTTTCACTTTATTTTAACCATGTACAGAATTTTATGAACTTTATAGTTTTCATAGTGAAGATAAAGTAGATTTAGTGGCTCCTGAATGTCCTCAGTCAGGCTGAGCTGGGTCAAAATGGCTCTAATGAAAGTAAAGGTTGCAGAGCCCTGATCCAGAGGGTTAAAGCTCTGACAGGAAAGGTCAAAGGTCACCTTTTGTTCACTTTAAAAACCTTAAAACTGATTCATAAATATGTTTATTCATAAATACAGAAGAAAGGGGCTGATATGAGGTCTTTATATCAGCGGACAGAATGTGGTTGCAGTCTGTTACCTCACCACTAGATGGTGTTGAACCCCACACACTGACAGACTGACAGACCGTCAGCTGTTTTCTCTGGTAGACCAGGATGAAACCGTCCCCGTGTGTTTTCTGGTCCCTGCAGGACCAGGACAAGCGGTCTGAGATTCAGTGGAAGACGGAGAGGCTGCTGGAGATCCTGGAGAGCTTAGCCCCTCAGGTACCAGACTCCTCCCTCAGGCCCCGGAAGACCTCCAGCTGTGGAAACCTGTTTGCCCCTCCAAGGGCCAACCGGACCCAGGTCCAGGTCCAGGTCCAGAGGCTGCCACCTCTGCAGACCGATGGAGCCAGACCTGAAACCAACTAAAGTCTCATTCACTCTGCGTCTGCTCCGTCTGTGCTCATCTGTTGAATAAATGAATTAATCTTTGGGTTCAGTCAGGACGAGTCCGTCTCATCTCTGCTGATAAGACCGAGCAGGTCCCCGGGACCTCTGAGGGTCTGAACAAGTCCCAAATCTGACTGTGAACAGGTCTGTGAAAGATTTGTACAGTTAACCACGCTGTGAGCGGTTTAAGACCCAGAGAGGAGAGCTGGAGCTCTGAGCTCAGGAGGAGAAAGATCAGGGAGACCAGGACCCACAGCTCCTCCATGGACCTCCACCTGGACTCTCTCAGCCCTGCTGATCCGTCCTCATGTTGAGGCTTGTTTCCTGTCCTCAGGTAACACACACACACACACACACACACACACACACACACACACACACACACACACACACACACACACACACACACACACACACACACACACACACACACACACACACACACACACACAGACACACAGCAGTTTTATCAGTGTCACCTGTTTTCACTGACGGTGTTCTCACCTGTCAGAAACCTGTTCACACAGTAACCTCCACCCACGCAGCCAGGCGGTGACGCTCTTTAAATAAATACTGTAAAACCCTCTGACTGAGTGTGTGTGTGTCTTAGAGTCTGTGTGTGTGTGTGAGTGTGTGTGAGGGGGTATAGCTCAGTGGTAGAGCATTTGACTGCAGATCAAGAGGTCTCCGGTTCAAATCCGGATGCCCCCTGCATCAGATTTATGCAGGTAAACAAAGTAAAAATAATCTGAGTAACGTTCGAACGCCTGTGCACCTTCATCGATGTTCCCCCTGCTGGTCTGGACAAGTACTGCAGGTTAAACTTCAGTATTTCATTTGTCTGGTGTAAAGTATTTTTGTCCAAAGATCTTCTTTTTTAAGGTAGTTTTTATCTTTTGATGGCGTTGGCGTGGTTAGGACGGTGGCTCGAGCAGGAAACAGGCTGAGAGTGGAGAATGACAAACAGGAAATGGGCCGGACTCAAACCCAGGCTGTCTGCTCAAAGGGGAACCTAATGGGGTGCGACCCAGACCACTAGGCCAGCTGCACCCCAACACTGAGTCTTTGAACCTCCCCCTGCTGGACTTCAGGGAGACTCTCTGTTTCAGAGAAATTCTGCAACCACAAAGTCCCCCTGCTGGACTCCTGAAGGAACGCAGGTTTTAGGTACATCTAAATATTCTTTGACCCTAACATGATGTTTGGGGTCAAATTTGACCCAAGCTCCAGAAATGGACACTGTGTCAGGATTAAAAAACAACATAAAACCATCCTTTATCTGTGAAACTTTATCTTGGTGTATGGACTTGTCTCCCCTCTCACACTGGTTGGAAAGAGCTGGAAAGACCAGTGGATATCATGGTTTGCAGTCTGTTCCCTCACCACTAGATGGCAGTAAACCCTGCAGGCTGCTCCATCAGGCTGGAAACTGAGAGCAGAAATGGTTTAAGGTGAAACAGGGGAGAGATGTGTCTGCTTAGGGTCTGCTGAGGCTCTGCTGAGGGTCTCCTGTTCCTGTTCCTGGACTCTGTGGTCCCTCTCAGGACCTCAGAGGAAGACAGAGGGAGCTCCGCCCCTCAGGGATCAGACTCCGCCCTCTCAGGCTCCTGGACCACAGAGCCCTGACCCCACAGCCGGGCGATGATGGAGGAACCAGTGAGGAATGTGGTCTGACAGTTTGATAGCTGGGCGTCGTCGTGGTGTGGGGGTTTACTTCCTGTTTGGAGATCCAGAACATTCTGCAGCTGTTTGTCAAACCTCAGCAGAAACTACAGCTGATAAGACGTTTCCTGTGTCCCTGCTGGAGACGATACTCTGTTTCTCTGTGGCCCTGAACGACTCTTTGTTTTGTTGATCCCTCTCTGACGTCCTTCAGCTGTGGGACCAGATCCACTTCACCAAGTCCAGATCCAAAGCTGACCCCCTTTCACTGCTAAAACCAAGAGATGACAAACAGATTTAAACTTGTTTTATCCAGTTTAGTTTTATTTTACTCAGTCCAACTTCCTTCATGTCCTTAATCTCCTGATTCCTCATTTAGCGCCTTTATTTTGTTTTTGTCTCAGTTTCTTCACTTGTTTTACTTCTTTTATCTGCGTACATCTCTGATGTGTTAACTTCCTGTTTCTGCCTTTTACCTTTTAGCTTTGAGATATTTGGTTTGATTTCTCCTTCTGACTTTATCAGTTTTAAAGTTCCTGAAGAGTTTGAGAATAATCCAGAAAGAGTCTCCTCTAGATATCTTCCTGATCCCAAACAGAACAGGTGGACACTGGAGCCAAACTGTCAGACAGAAAAAGGACAAAGGAGAAGAAGGAAGAGAAACAGGAGAGAGATAGAGCACAAGCTAAAGGCTAACACACAAACTAAAGGCTAACACACAAGCTAAAGGCTAAAACACAAGCTAAAGGCTAAAACACAAGCTAAAGGCTAAAAAACAAGCTAACAAGTCTAACATACAGGCCAAAGGCTAAGATACAGGCTAAAGGCTAAAATATGAAATATAAGCTTTAATATGAGCTCAGTGCTAAAATACAAGCTACAGGCTAAAATATGGACTAAAGGCTAAAAAAACAAGCTAAAGGCTAAAAAACAAACTTAAGTCTTAAACAGGAGCAAATTGCTAAAATACAAGCAACAGGCTAAAATATGGACTTAAGGCTAAAAAACAAGCTAAAGGCTAACACAGGAGCTGAAGTCTTAAACAAGAGTTAAATGCTAAGCTTTAATACGAGCTCAGTGCTAAAAAACAAGCTTACAATATGGGCTACAGGCTAAAATATGGGCTAAAAGCTTAAATATAAGCCCAATGCTAAAACACAAGCTGAAGGCTAAAACATGAGCTGAAGGCTAAAGTATGAGCTTAAGGCTTTAACAAGAGCTAAATATCTGCTAAAGGCAAACACAAAGCTAAAGGCTAACACAGAGGCTTAAGTCCTAAACACAACAAGCTAAAGGCAAACACAGGAGCTGAAGTCCAAGACAAGAGCTAAAAGCTAAATTACAAGCTAAAGGCTGCAACATGGGTTCAAGGCTGAAACACAAGCTAAAGGCTAAAAACAAGCTTAAGGCTAACATACAGGCCAAAGGATAGAATACAGGATAAAGGCTTAAATATGGGCTAAAGGCTAAAATATGAGCTAAAGTCTAAAACAAGAGCTAAATGCCAGAATACAGGCTAAAATATGTGCTAAAGGCAAACACACAAGCTAAAGGCTAACACAGGAGCTGGAGTCTTAAACAAGAGCTAAAGGCTACAACAGAAGCTAAAGGCTCAAACATGGGTTAAAGGCTGGAACACAAGCTAAAAGCTAAAAAAAAACAAGCTTTAGGCTATTATACAGGCTAAAGGCTAAAATATGGGCTAAAAGCTTAAATACCAGCTACAGGCTAAAATACAAGCTAAAGGCTAAACCCCAGGTTAATGTGTTAGTGCTAATGTAGCCTCCAGCCCACAGTCAGCAGTTATTCTGCAGTGGTCTGTTCAAACTTGAGAGTCTATCAATAAAATAAAGAGCCAGGTTACGTTAGCTCTGCTTGGTGAGGTTGGAGTTGGTAGATGAGCTCTGGTAGGACAGAACCAGGATTCACTAACGTTACACGTTACAGACACGTCTCAGAGCACCGGGCTGTGAGGAGAGAGAAATATAGCAGCTGTTAAACTACGCTACAAACTGACAAAGTTAGCTTGTTGTCAGGTTTCAAAGCGTAGCTCTACCTGTTGATAAATATCTTACCTTGTGGAGTAAAGTTGACGTGAACAAAAAATCATTTCCAGAGCAAACACACGCCTTGTTCAGAGTCAGGTCTTCTCCACAGTGTGTGAGACTCCAGGCCAGAAGGTGGCGCTGCAGTCCACTTCAAACAGATCCTCCTCACAGTCTCTTTCATGGGTTTGTTTATTTTTATTATTGTTTATTTTTGTTTATGTTTGCTGTTGACCTATTGCCATGAAAACTTTAACTTGTGTGTTTTGTTTTATAAATGGATACTTTTAAAGAAATGTGTTAACGAGGTGTTTTAAATGAATATATAATTACGGTTACAGGAGTCTGGGACTGAATGATGGCTGATTGTGATGGACTCACAGATCTACAGAAAAAGATTACTTACACTAAAAACATTTGCATTGTGCCTTTAATCTTTGATTCTTGCTTTTTTTCCTGATTCCAACTTTAAATCCCAAACTGTGACTTTTTCTCAGCAGAGTCTGAGGAAACGTGTTGTTTTCTGTCCTAACCTCCTCAGAAACAAACCTCCCGCAGCCTAATCCTCCTCTGTATCGATCAAAGGGAAGGAGGCAGATAAAAATGTGAAACTCTGGGCTCTGTTTACTAAATGTTGGGCCAGGCTGAGGTCAAAGGTCGGCCTGCTCAACCGGGACGACCTGCTGACTTTGACCTGTCCAAACAGTTTAAGACGAGGAGGAGGAGAGGCGGAGCTCTGAGCGGACCCAGGATAAAAGGCTCTGCAGGAGGGAAAGGAAACGCTCTGAAAACACAGAGGGAACATCAGCCAGACCCAGACCCACTCTGCAGACCCCAGATCCCAGACCTCAGACCTCAGAGCCAGGCACCATGGAGCTCTACTTGGACCTGCACTCTCAGCCCTGCCGATCCGTCTTCATGTTCGCCAGGGTGCTCGGGATCCCCTTTGAGTTCAAGACCGTGGACCTGTCTTCAGGTAAGAAAACACTGCTACACACACACACACACACACACACACACACACACACACACACACACACACACACACACACCGTGTTGTTCAGAGGCATGTGGAGCAGTCTGTGTGTCCCTCAGTGAAAGCTGAACTCTCGCTCCAGCTGCAGACTCTGATCCTCTCTGGAAAAGTGCAGATTGTTCCCAGATGTTTGGACAGGAACTGTTTGTTTTTTACATTCAGCTCTTTGCTCCGGACATTTCTGCTCTTCCTGGAGCTGAAGACGTATTTCACAATCCAGCTCCAACAATCAGCTCGACGCTGCAGTCAGCATGCACAGCCAAAACTGTTTCTCCACAGAAACCTCCAACCAGGCATCGAATGCTTTATTCTCAGCAGCTGACTCTGCAGCGGTTGTTTTTTTAGAGGTTTCACAATTTCTCCTTCAACACATGATGTGAGAAACAGAAATAAAAATGAGGAATACATTTGGATGAAATCAAAAAAGAAACCAGTTTTGTTTTTCTTTTATCACTTCTGTAAACACATGAAACTCACAGAGACGTGTGTTTACAAAGTGATGCATCAGTTTGTCCAGACTTTACTACGACTTGATGTTTTCTATGGAAGCCCATTTAGGCCATTTGTAAGAATAGAATGAAGCTGAAACAAAAACAAACAAACTGATTACTGATATAATATTTAAGTGTTGTTGAAAATAGACATGTACTCTGAAAGATAAAAGCTCCGGGGTGTGAACTCGTCACTTTTCACAGAGTGTAACGTTTTGGAGTTTTGATGTTTGGATCCACAGCAGCTCATTGAATGTTACTCTGGAAGATAAAAAGTCAACTTTAAAATGAAAAGTCCTCTTTAATCGTCACTTCTGGGCCTCTATACACACGTGTGTCAGTGTCTGTGTCTGCCTCAACCCCTCCTCAGCCTGGATGTTGATGTTTTGATTGTGTTGAGATGTTTCTGGGCGAGGGCGAGCATGGTTACCTCGACCAATCACTCAACTGACTTTGATGATAGCGAGTGGAAGAAGCTAATCAGAGCAGCTACGATAGCGAACGTAGCATGGAGGAAGGAAAAACAACCAAATGACACCAAACTTCAACAGATAAAGCTTTACCTAAACAGGGCTAAAATACGAGGCTAAAGGCTAAAATATGGGCCAAAGGCTAAAATACTAGCTAAAGGCTAAAATATGGGCTAAAGGCTAAAATACTAGCTAAAGGCTAAAATATGGGCTAAAGGCTAAAATATGGGCCAAAGGCTAAAATACTAGCTAAAGGCTAAAATATGGGCTAAAGGCTAAAATATGGGCCAAAGGCTAAAATACTAGCTAAAGGCTAAAATACTAGCTAAAGGCTAAAATATGGGCCAAAGGCTAAAATACTAGCTAAAGGCTAAAATATGGGCTAAAGGCTAAAATATAAGCTAAAGGCTAAAATACTAGCTAAAAGCTAAAATATGGCTAAAGGCTAAAATATGAGCTAAAGGCTAAAATATGGGCTTAAAGCTTAAATACCAGCTAAAACCTTGAATATGGGCTTAAGGCTAAAATACAAGCTAAAGGCTAACACACGAGCTAAAGGCTAAAGCCCAGGTTAATGTGTTTGTGCTAATGTTGCCTCCAACCCACAGTCAGGCTAAACGAGGGTGAAGTTTGGCTCGACTTTCACTCGCTTTCAGGAACTTGGGGAGCAGTACGAGACGAAGAGTGAAGCGAGTTAGCTTTCTGCTAATCATAACATGCTAAGTCAGGTGCATGGCTCTTGAGTTTCTCCCATGTAGAAACATGATGCTACAGGTGGTTGATGGGTTAGTGAGTGTGTTCACGTTGTCATGGTCAGAGGCTGTGGGTGTGGGCTGCTGCTGGCACTGAGCCAAGGAGGAGGAGCCAGTTTGAAAGTTGTGTTTATGAACAAGGAACCAGAACTCCTGCAGAAAGTGTCTTGACTTGACTTTGACTTAGACTTAATGTGAGTCACATTCACCTGAGCAGTCCAGAGAAATGTCTGATTTCAAGTTATTTAAAGACTAAAAGAGGTCTGAACAAAATCTGCCAATGGAAGAAGAGAAAAGTTTCTGTATTAAGACATTTTTCTAGTTTAGAGCAAATTTTGGAGCACATTGAATGTGGTTCATATCAAGTACAATCAGACAAATTTTACTTGAAATAAGAAAAAAACACTTGATAAGATTTCAGTTTTTTTGCAGTATGAGCATTAACCCCCCAACCCTCCCCCTAAAATGCTGAAAACACCTGAGGAAGGCAGATCCAGATTAAAGTAGATCCTGGTTTTGGACTCTCTGGAGTCTGATATGTGATGATTAAAGTGGGAACAGAAACTGAGCCTCTTTTGTCTTTGTTGTTTTAGCGTAGCTGCACATGGAGGAGGACGGAAAAACTGAGTGGGGGTTTCTGTTCAGCGTAGATCAACCCAGTTAGTCAAACAGTTAGTGAGTCAACAGGACCACAGTGGGGACCACAGTGTGGACCACAGTGTGGACCACAGTGTGGACTCTGTAGTTTGGAGATGTGAGATACGTCACAGACTCTGCACGCCCCCTGTATTCAAATCAAAGTCAAATCAGCTCGCCAGCTCAACGCCACCGCTGCCGTTTAGGGGTTAAAGTGTCCAAACTGGTATAAACTGAACTGTCCCTTTAATACGGCTCAGTCACTCTGCAGGTTAAGATAATAAGACCTGCTCTGTGTGCAGAGGTTAAACACTTAAAACCCGACGTGCTGAGACCTGAGATGGTCGCTGACCGCTCTGTAAACCTGGATCTGTCGACGCCTTGTGCAACACGCTGGAGTCAAACCTTCCCCGGCCTCAGAGAGACGTTACATAAAGCAGAAAAATCCTTCGCCCTCGTATCAGCTTTCATTTCACATCTCACCCAGAGCTGACGGCCAGGATCAGAGCGAGACACAGAGGACGGTCTGACGTAACCCGCTCCACGGTCAGAGGACGCACCAGGTCTCACAGGTCGAAGGTCCAAACATCCAGACAAAACAAAACACTCCCCGTCTCTGAGGGAAAACAGTCTGACCTCAGATAAAAACGCAAAGTTAGAGGAGGGGAGGGTACAAACTCTGAACTCTGTTTTTCCTCATGGATCAGTGAAAATGTGTTTTTGCTGTTTCCAGGTCAGCAGTACGGCCCCGAGTTCACCAAGATCAGCCCTCTGAGCAAGGTTCCTGTCATGAAGGACGGGGACTTCGTCCTCACTGAAAGGTACAGAAGCTGACTCTGTCACACACGCTGACGAGTGTTTTCTTAGTTTGATCAGGAGCTGCTACAAAAATCTCTGATTTTCACCCAAAGAGCAAAAACCAGACTCCTCCTCCCTCCTTCTCCTCCACGGCTCAGTCCATCAGACGGCGGCTGGTTTGTGTCGACTCGTCAAACTCTGTATCCCCGTCACAGCCACACCTTTTAGTCTCCTATAACACTGGTTCTCAAAAAACAACCAGCAGGTGGCGCTGCTACAGGGAGAAATGTCCCCTTTGACCTTCTCTGAGCTGCATTTTAACTGAAATCTAAAAGTAAAGTTTTTAAGAAACGCCACGCACAGACAGGAAATAGATAAGTCCACTGACACAACCCTCCATCAGTATCCAAACCAAGACCTTTCAGAGCTGATTTTGATTCAACACCATGACAGTCAGACCCAGACCTGGTTCAGACCCAGACCTGGTTCAGACCCAGACCTGGTTCAGACCCAGACCTGGTTCAGACCCAGCCCCTGATCTGAGGAGTAAAAACCCCAAAGACAGGGTTTAGTGGACTAAAGGAGGACACCAGAGGTTGGAGGTGGGGCCAACATCATCCCACCTTAATCTTTTCTGTGTTTTCTCTGGACCATTTGATGAACAAAGTCTGGACTCGGCTGTTTATTTTATTGTTGCAGTAAAGAGTGAACAGTCCAGATCTGTACGTCCATCTGTCATTGGTTGTAGTTTAAATCAGGGACTGACTGATCATCAGGCCTAACGAGCGTTTTCCCAGTGAACCAACGAGCTGTTGGACCTCACAGTCCAGATACTTCAGTCTCGTTTCCACCAACGGTTCAGTTCAGTTCGTCTCTGTCACATCCTGTGGTGTTTCCACTGACTAACCCAGGACAGATCCTCTGATAACCCAGAGCCGTCCCACTTTTTGGGACCCTTCTGTTTTTTTTTATTTAACCTTTATTTAACCAGGTAAAAGACCCATTGAGGTCAAGACCTCTTTTACAAGGGCGACCTGGCCAAGAGAGGCAGCAACACATGTCACAGTAGACAAAACAGAGTAGAGCAATAGAGATTAGAATACACACAATAAAATGCAGGAGTTGTCATAAGAAACAATTTAAGAACACAGGCACTGTTGAGTGAATTCACGTTGTCGGTTTCTCAGGGTAGAGCGGAAAACTTCCAAAGACACAAGTTCAGTCAGTTTCAGTTCAGATTGGAGGGCATTACAAGAAGAAGGAGCAGAGTAACGAAAAGCTTTTTTTCCTGTTTCAGTTCGTACACGTGGAACAGAAAGATACAAGATGTCATTTGACCGTAAAGCATAATGGCTTTCATTTCTCCTAAGAAAAGTGCTTAAATAGCATGGACCCAGGCCAAGAAGAGCTTTATAAACCAGAGTCATCCAGTGCGTATATTGCCGTATATCCAAAGAGGGCATGCCAGCTTTAGCATACAGTTCACAGTGGTGGGTGAGGCGACTACAACCTGTGATAAACCTCAGAGCACAGTGGTAAACAGGAGTCAAGGACTGAAGGCAGGTGGTTGAAGCAGACATATATACAACATCACCATAATCAAGAACCGGCAAAAAAGAAGCCAACACCAAAAGCTTTCTTACTCTGAGAGAGAAACACGACCTGTTACTATAGAAGAAACCAAGTTTTGCCTTAAGTTTAGAAAGCAGATTTTTCATATGCACTTTGAAAGACAGGTCCCTATCAATAGTTAATCCGAGGTACTTATAGCTGGTAACCAGCTCTAGGATTTTACCTTGGAAAGTTCTAATTGAGGGGATTTCCTCCAGGGGAACAGATGCCTTTGAAAAAAGCATTATTTTAGATTTATCAGCACTTAAAACCATTTTCAAGTTTTTCAGACGAATCTGCACTACATCAAAAGCAGTTTGCAAGAATTCAAATGCCTGTGCAACTGACTGTGAACAGCAGTATATTACAGAATCGTCAACATAAAGATGATGTGACGCATTTGGCAAGTTTGCACACAAATCATTGATATAAATTGTGAACAGAATGGGTCCTAAGACTGAGCCTTGTGGGACGCCTTTTGTGACCTCAAGAAAGGGAGAACTAACTCCAGCCATCCGGACACACTGTAACCTATTTACTAAATAGTCGGCAAACTAAGCGACTGCTTGTTTGTTTGTTGGGGGCAAACCAGTGGATCAGCGCCCCAGTTCACACTGAACTGGGTTGTTGTGCTACCTTCTGTTTTTTAAACCTGTACTTTAATCTATTGAACCAAATAATCAGTTTAACATCCGTCATATTTGCCAAGGTGGTGACGTCAGTCCTGGTAGCCTCTCTGAACAGGATCATATTGAACCTGTAATCAATCAATCAATCAATCAATCAATCTTTATTTGTATAGCCCCAATTTACAACAAACGTTATCTCAAGACACTTAACAAAAACATGAACAGGTCCAGACCCATAAATGTTAAAAAAGTTTTATTATCAGAAACCCAACATCAAGACCAGATAAGAGGTCTGATCTTAGTCCACCATGAGGACAGAGCTCTGCAGCATTTAGTGAGTTCAGGAAGCTGTGAGCAGGTCTGTCTGTCAGTCTGTGTGAGTCTAAAGCTCTGGTTCTCAAACGGGGGTTCATGTACCCCAGAGAGGACGTGAGGGCACTGCAGGGGGTTCACACTCAAAAACTGTAGATTCAAAACAGCAACCAAGCAAAAGTTTAAGTTGATAAAGTGAGGATCATATCCCAGAGACACTGACAGCACAGCGCTGAGTTTTACGTCTTTTCTCTGATCATAACCCGCTCTGAGCCTGTTAGTGGAGACTGAGCAGAAAGAAAAGGTTTCACAGGAACATCACTGAAGAAAGTCTGAGAGCTCTCTCTGATCCTCCTCGTCTCACTGCGTGGCGTTAGCTTCCTGGTTTTAAACACTTTTCAGAGACCCCCCCCTGGTTGGAGTTTTAATCTGTGTCTGTCTCTGCAGCACGGCCATCCTGGAGTACATGGCTCAGAAAACCTCCGCCCCCGACCACTGGTATCCAGCCGACCTGCAGCAGCGAGCGCGGGTTAATGAGTACCTGTCCTGGCAGCACACAAACCTGCGGATGCACGGGTCAAAGGTCTTCCTGCTCCGGGTACGCTGAGTCATGGTTACGCTGAGTCATGGTTAGGCTGAGCCATGGTTACGCTGAGCCATGGTTACGCTGAGTCATGGTTACGCTGAGTCATGGCTACGCTGAGCCATGGCTACGCTGAGCCATGGTTACGCTGAGCCATGGTAACGCTGAGTCATGGTTACGCTGAGCCATGGTTACGCTGAGCCATGGTTACGCTGAGCCATGGTTACGCTGAGCCATGGTTACGCTGAGCCATGGTTACGCAGAGCCATGGTTACGCTGAGTCATGGTTACGCTGAGTCATGGTTACGCAGAGTCATGGTTACGCTGAGCCATGGTTACGCTGAGCCATGGTTACGCTGAGCCATGGTTACGCAGAGCCATGGTTACGCTGAGTCATGGTTACGCTGAGTCATGGTTACGCTGAGTCATGGTTACGCTGAGTCATGGTTAGCTCTGCGTCCTGCATGGACTCAAACATTACGACAGCTCAGATATTATGTTCATTTAAAGATTAACGCTCTCTTATCTCAGTGATTCAGCTGATTCAAACTCTCTGTGGACAGATTATGTTCCCCATGATCATGGACTCTGAGGTCCCCAAGGAGAAGATGGACTCTGCCATGGAGGATCTGGAGAAGTCCCTTAAACTCCTGGAGGAGAAATTCCTGGCGGGGAAACCGTTCATCGCGGGGAACAAGATCTCTCTGGCTGACCTGGTGGCTGTGGTGGAGATCATGCAGGTAGAAACTCAACCCGAGTGTTTTCATCCCTCAGGGTTTGCACGCCGTTTAAGCCAGTTTAAGTCTTCGTATGACACAGACTGAGCACAAACACAGAGCATTCAGTCAGAGACCAGTGACCTGTGATTTAAACTCCCTCTGCTGGATTCATCCTCTAAAACCTCCGCCCTCTGAGTATCCGTCCTCCTCCACCCTCTCACTGACTCCTCCTGAAGCGTGGAGTCGTTTACAGTCACAGTGACCTTCTTCACCTTCATCTCATTAACACGATGGGATGATCATCTCTGCCTCAGGTTTGTGCGTTCACAGTCAGGAAAAATAATGTCACAACCTCCACAACAATCACAGCTAATCACAGCTTTACCATGACGCAGTGACGTGGCTCCAAACGCCGTCTGAGGGGTCAGAGGTCATAAAGCAGGGGCTGATGAGGGGCGGGGCTACCTGTGATTGACAGGTCACTTCAGGTGTGTTGACCTGAACACCTGTGGACTGTCTGAACTATAGAGCAGTGACCTGATAACAGGTTTTATTGTCCTGTTCTTTGCTCTGCTTTAATCAAACTGATGATGTCAGCGTTTCAGGTGAAACGGCTCCACTGATTGGCTGAAGCAGAGGCTGATGAGGTTGTCACAGGTTATGGCTCATGAAAGCTGTTTATCACAGGACATGTTGATTTAAGGATCTAAGTATTTATAAAACTTTAAACACAGAGTGTGTTGTTTTCAAAAAGTATCAGGCCTAACTTTGTCCCTCTAAGGCACCTGTAGTTGTCATTTTCATGTACCTGCGGTGTTTCCTTGCAGCCCGTTGGATCTGGCGTCGACGTCTTCGCCAGCCGCCCGAAGCTGGGAGCGTGGAGGGAGCGTGTGAAGAAGGAGCTGGGGGAGACGCTGTTCGACGAAGCTCACGAGCCGGTGATGAAGGTCCAGAGTCTGCCCGAGCGGATGAAGAAGGACGGCAGGATAGAGCAGTTCAAGCCCATGTTTCGCAAACTCTTCAGCTAAAGACCAGAGAGGCTTCCTGTCTGTGACGTCACCACCATGAGGAGCTTAATAAAGTCTCTTCCCTCTGGAAACATGAGCAGACTCTGTGTTTTTATTGGATCCTCTCAGTCCTGATGTTTCTCCACCTGTTCACTGAATCAAAGCTTCTGCTCAGACTTTCCTGAAGGTAAAAACATGTTTGACAGAAAATCCTCAAACTCTCAGCCTGTGGGAACATGTCAAACTCATTTTTGATTTGAACTCCTGCAGAGTGTTTCTATGACCCACAGCGTGACGAGCAGCTGAGCAGCAGCTGTTTCCTCCGGCTGGTCAGCTGACCTGATGCAGGAACGACGTCGTCCTCCATGAAACCAAAACTCATTCACTCCCAGGTCGAGTCTCCTCAGGTCGGAGCAGAGCTGACATCTGTGACTCTTTAAACTGAATTTAACTGATTAGATTACATTTGAAAAACGTGATCTGTGACTAAATTTAATGTTTTTAAATCACATTTGTTTTCTCTGCTTGCATCAGTAACTCAGAAAGAAAAATCAAACTTTCCTTTCCAGCGTGAGGAGGTAACCTTTGAGTTTTAACCTTATTTTATTAGAAAAAGACGTTTTCACAGACTGGAAGGGCTGTGTGTAGAAAAATCTGACAAAAATCCTCTTCTGTTAATAACAAACAATCCTACGACTTGATTTGTGGGCGCCGCCATCTTGAGTGGCAGCCATTACTGCGGTGAAACAGCAGCGTCTACTGCCACACACTGGCTGTGACAGCGGCAGAGATGTTTGTAATTAAAATGTTACAGATTCCCAAGAGTACGGTAATCAGAGCTGAGACTTCACTTATATTTCTCTAATTAAAGAATTACCCATGTCACTTATCCCAAAAATAACATAAAAAAACTCTTTAATTCACTTATTTTCTACAATTGGACACAAACAACATTTCACAACAAAACGTTCAAAAACACAAACACTGATCCGGTATCATGTCTCACAAGAGCAAGGCTGGAGCCACAGATTCAGCACAAAACTCCACCTGAGTCCAATAAAAAAACAAGTCCATCCTGTTTTTACAGCCCCTCCTTCAACACAGATTACACATGAGCAGAACCTGAAACTGAAAATTAGCCATCATTAAGTCTTGAGCATGCTAACCATGCTAACCAGCACTTACTTGAGCATTTTAAGAATTAGCACAGGATGGTATGTTTTGCTGCTATCTGGCTTTATTGGAAAAGAAAATACTTTACTTATGTCGATCCACAGACGTGTAGTTTTCCTTTTACACTGTGAAAACTGGACTCTGATAAAGTCTTTGTGTGTTATTTTTAATATGAGACACAGATTTCAGCATATTAGAGGTCAAAAATGACAAATGAAGAGTAAAAAACTGTGCTTTTTTTCTTTTTTTCATTAAGACTTTATTCTTGTTTCAAGAAACTAAATTAGTAAATATTTCTCGTCCTGTTCAGGAATCATTTTTGTCTTTAATATCTTGAAATGCAGCATTTTTCTAGACTTGTTGGTTTGAAAAGAAACGCTTGATCAGATTTCAGTTTTTTCAGTGAACTTCAGTCTAATTTTATCAGTCGTTGTATTTTTAACACATCAAACTCTTTCCAGCCCTGCACTTTGGTTTAGCTCAGAAACCGTCTCTAAAGGGGAATGTTGCAGCTTCACCAAAATAAAATGTCATTATCAACCTTTTTAAATGTTGAGTTTAAGTGAAAAAAAAACATCATAGGTTTTTACTTTCTGTTACAGTCGTCAAAATAAAACAACGGTCACATGTTTCTGCAGTCAGACCAGCTCCTGGTGAGGGGAATAAAGCTTTTAAATGTTTTTTTTTAATTCTCCGTACATTTTAAAGCTCTGCGCCCCCTCTCAGCCCTGATCCTGTTAAAGGTTTTTACTCTCACCATGGTAACGAGCAGAAAACGCTGCTCTGAGGTCAAACCCCAGTGAAAGAGGTCCCATGTTTCTCTTTAAGGATGAATGAGAGTTTCTGAGCCGTAGAGTCTGAAAACTGTGCATAAATCAAACTGTAGTAAAAACTCAGTGTTAAATTCCTGCTCTGAGCACATGACTGAGTCTTTGTCTCGTCGGCTCACAGAGACGGTTTTGTCCTGCAGATCAAAAACGTCTTTCTGAGCAGAAACAGGATCATTTCTCAGAGCAGACGTGTCCAGAAGTTTCAGTGTGTTGGTTTTATTTTAAAGTTTCTGTTTTTACACACAGACAGGATCCAGGAAGAGTCTGACACTGACAGTTATGGATTCAGGTATAAAATGCTGCCATCTAGTGGATGTTTCTGACAATAGATGTGCTGCTTTTATTGTTCTTTGTCTTTGTTACAGCTTTAACTTAAATGCATGCAATCTACTTTTTATTTCCATAAAAACATAAAAATAATTCAAAAAAATTAAAAATGTCAAAAAAATTATAAAATAAAAAATAAAAATAATTTTAAAAAATTAAAAATGTCAAAAATAATAAAATAAAAACATAAAAAATAACTTAAAAATTAAAAATGTCAAAAATAATAAAATAAAAACATAAAAAATAATTTTAAAATTAAAAATGTAAAAAATATTAAAATAAAAACAAAAAAATAATTTAAAAATTAAAAATATCAAAAATTTTTAAATAAAAACATAAAAAACAGTAGACACAGAAAATAAAACAATAAACAGACAAAAGGGAAGGGGAAACTTAATTTAGTTAATTACCTGCAGATTTTTAACCTCTATGAAACTCACTGAAATGATGACGTCATCACGTCATGTTTGTCAAACTGGTTCAGGACACATGGGAGGGGCCTCAAACACCAAGGTCTGCCTGTACTCCAGGACCCCCAAAAGAATACTTCAAGGATTTAAAATAAAATTTAAAAAAAATCATAAAAACAAAAACAAAACAAATAAACAAACCAATTTATTTCTTTTTGGTGCAGTAGAAACTCTTATTTCAGTCTCTGTTTTAAATGCTCCATCTTAGCCGCTGTCTCTTTAAGGCTCCACTGACCCCCTTCACTCTGATTGGTCAGCCCTCTGGAGGTCAGTCAGGGCAGAGCACAGACTGTTTAATAAAGGGACAAACTTTCATGGCATCAACTGTTTTCTTTTTTTTAATTAAAAAAAAAAAATATTTATGTTTTTTTTTCATTATTATTTAGTTATTTTGTCCAGAACTGTTTTCAAAATTTTATTATAAATTATTGAATGTGTGTGTGTGTGTGTGTGTGTGTGTGTGTGTGTGTGTGTGTGTGTGTGTGTGTGTGTGTGTGTGTGTGTGTGTGTGTGTGCTGATTGGAGGACCCAGCAGCTGCAGGATCCTGAACATGTGACCCAGCTCACAGGAAGAAGAGTCAAGAACTGAGTCAGAGGTTCCTCTTCTCCCCTGACTCACACAATCCGGACCAGAACAGTCCGTACCCGGAGACCCAGACCCAGCAGCGGATCCGGTACCGTCCTCATGGCGTGCTGCCGGTTCCTCGGTCTGTGTCAGTATGAGACCACGAAGCTGGTCCGGATCCAGAGCGTCCGGCTGGGGTCCCTGAAGTGGAGTCTGAACGCTGCCATCCTGCTGGTCATCTGGTGAGTCTCTCAGGATCCGGACCCGCGGGCTGGGGGCGGCGGGACGCGCCCTGATGCTGGACTAACGCCTCACAGGGACCCGTCAGAGTCCCGTTAACAGAGACGGTTCAGCACAGGAGGCTAACACAGACCATAGACCACAGACCGAGGACCAGGTTTAAGGTTTTTATTCTGAAACTGGATCCTCTATGAGGAAACTCAGACCGCAGACCAGGGTCAGGGTCTCTGTGTTTGGACCAGAAAGTTCGGCTCCGTTCAAGAACTTTGGCTCAGAACATGTGATAAAATATGAAGCAGTTTCAGAAAGTCTGGGTCAGTCAGAGTCTGGTTTATCTGTGAACTGAACTGAGTTACAGATGATCCAGTTCATTACAAAACTTAAAATAAATATAATTAAATTAAATTAAATCATTGTAAGGAAAGCTGTGTGGTGTGTTAAAACATGTCACAATAAAAACAAATAATAAATAACCAAACTGACCCACCATGAATCTGCAGGAGTCTGTAAATTATCTGATATTTTGTCTAAACTCTGATTTTTAAAACAATTAGTTTTTTAAAATCAGAGAACAACAGTTTGGATCTGCAGGAACCTGATCCAGGTGTTTTCAATGTATGGGAGGTCAAATTATTATTATTGTTTATGGCAATATGCTAACCCATGCTAACCCATGCTAACCCATGCTAACCCATGCTAGTGTTAATTGTTTTCATCTGTTTAGCAGCATTTATTTCCCTTAGTTAATTCAGTAAAATTTCAACAGTTAAAACATTCAAATGACTGACAGAAATGTTTTGAAAAAAAAATATAATAATATTTTTATCTTAATTTATTTTTTAGTCATAAAAATTAGCTTTGTTCGTTTTTCAAAATTTATTTTGTGTCATTTTAATTTCATAAATTTTATTTTTTATGTTATTTAATTGTATCAAGTTCTTATCTTGTTTTTTCAAGTAACTTATTTTATTTTACATCATTTATTTCTATTGTATTATTTATTGTTTTATTCTTTATCTTTTAAATTTTCTTTTTTACTACAAGTGTAAATTAAATATATATTTCTTATTTACTTTTATCTTTTAACATCTTTTAGTTTTATTTCATCATTTTCATTTTGTGTTTTTTTAGCCCCTTATATTTGTTTTATTTCTTTTTTAACTGCATGTTTTCATTTTATTTTATCATATTTTGTTTTATATTTTTTCTTAACGTAACCCAACTAAGTAAAAAAATAAAGTTTTGTATTTTTTTTAAATTTGGCTTTATTATTATTTTTTTATAAATTTGTTGTTGTTGTGAAGCAGCTGTGCCTTCATGCTCAGCTCAGAGAACTTCAGGGATATTTTCACTCAGCTAGACGCACGGACCATAACAACAGGGACGTTTTTAATGTGTGTAACGTCCTTTAAACTGTGTGTGTGTGTGTGTGTGTGTGTGTGTGTGTGTGTGTGTGTGTAGCGTCATGATGCTGTGGAACAGGAAGTACCAGGAGTTCGACCTGGTCGTGAGCTCCGTCACCACCAAGGTTAAAGGTGTGGCTCAGACGCGCCTCCCTGGGGTCGGGGATGTGGTCTGGGACGTGGTGGACTACAGTGGACCCCTTCAGGTCAGGGTTTAAAGGATGCAGGATCCTCTGAGTGGTTGTTGAAGATGACGTGATGATCTGTCTCCCTCTCAGGATAAAAACTCGTTCTTTGTGGTGACGAACGTCATCGTGACGAAGAACCAGAAGCAGGGGAAGTGTCCTGAGGTGCATCATCATCATCATCATCATCATCATCATCATCATTATGGTTTTAACGTTGATTTGATAATTATCAGTGTGATGGTGAGAAGCAGGTTTTTAAACGTTGGCCTCGTGTTTGTTTTCCAGGTCCCTGTGAAAGGCCGACTCTGTCGCTCTGATAAGGACTGTGAGAGAGGAGCGTGGGACCAGCTCAGCCACGGTAACCTCCACATCTCTGACACCCAGACACAATCACGTACTGCCTCCTTCAGGCCTGTAGCTCCTCTCTGTGGTCACGGATCCAGTCAGGTCGACTTTCTCAGTGATGCTTCACCGTGATCATCAGAGGGACGGCGCCGGGCGACCTGTTTCCTCACTCAGCGGAGGAATGTATCATCAGCGTGGCAGCGTTAACCCTCAGCTCTCTGCTAAACGACTCTCAGGCTGAGGTCCTCCACGGTTAATGAGTTGAACATGTTTTTGTCCTCTGCAGGGATCCATACGGGCTCGTGTGTGAAGTTTGACGTGTTGAAGAAGACCTGCGAGGTGTCTGCGTGGTGTCCCGTGGAGACAAAGAGCGACCCTCCCAGGTGAAGCCTCTGCTCTTCTCTGCTGTGTTGAAAGTGGACGTCAGCGTTTGACGGTTTGGTTTCTCCACAGACCCGCTCTGTTGGCAGCAGCTGAAAACTTCACCGTGCTCATCAAGAACAACATCAGGTTTCCAGCCTTCAACTTCATCAGGTGGGACGGCGCTGAGGACGACTTCCTGTTCCTGTGTTTCTTCCCATGAGCACCTGGGGCGCGTGTTTTAAACCACCGTGTCGTTTCCACAGGAGGAACATCCTCCCACACATGAGCGCCACCTACCTGAGGAACTGTGACAGGAAAAACGACTCGCTGTGTCCCATCTTCAGGCTCGGAGACGTGGTCAGAGAGGCCGGAGAGAAGTTCTCTGAGATGTCTGTAGAGGTGAGGTCAGAGGTCAAAGGTCAGGTAGGCCACTTTATACCAGCAGGTCTGAGGCTCTTATCAAGGTTTCTGATAGTAAGGGACATTTTCTTATTATTTGTATTTTTTGTCCTAATTTTTATTTTATGATCACATTTTTTTTGTATTGTTTTCATTATTGATTTACCTTTAATCATGTTTTTTTATGTTTTATTTTTTAGTTAATAAATCAAATAAAGATTTTTTTTATTTTTCCAAACTATTTTTTTTCTTATTTTATTGTTGTATATTTAGATATAATTTTATTCAATTTTGTTTTTTTATATATTTGTTTAAATGTAATAAAATTAATTAGATCAAAATTTTATTATTATTATTATTATTATTATTATTATTATTATTATTATTATTATTATTATTATTACTATTATTATTGACTTTTTTTGATTGTATAATGAGTTTTTATATTTCCTTTGGAATTCATTTTTTCCAAATTCATTTATTTTGAATTATTTATTTTTAAACCAAATTAATCTAATTAAATTGAAATTAATTTAGTTTTTTTTCTAAATTTTTAAAAAATCTTTTTTTTTTAAGTTCTGTTTCTTATCTATTTATTTTTGGCTTGCTTTCTGTGAATAAGGCCATAGAGGGTAATGTATAGATTTTCTTAATCTGTTTTATAATCATGGATAAACTTTAGTTTTAGGGGTTAGTTTTGGATATATAGTTATATTCTTTATTTCTCTGGACTGTTTCATTTTATAAAGTTTCAGTTTCAAACCTTTTTTAACAGATGAAAAAGAAGTAACATGATATAAAAGATTGAAATCAGAGAGTTGACATGAATAATTAAAATCAACCCCTGGTATAGTCATCACAGCACCGTCGTATCATGAACTGTGAGTTAAAAACAGATAAATTAATAGCAGTGTGTGGCTGGTAGAAGCTGCAGAACTTTCACTTCCTGTTTCCCTCCTTTAGTTCCTCTCAGTCAGAAAACTCAGGCCTCAGACGGAGGTCGAGAGAAGTTGAAACTAAAAAGAGAAACTGAGACTTCAGAGAGCTCCTCGGTGTGTGGCTGAGAAAAGAGAGGAAGTGGTGTTAAAAACATAAAATTAAACCACATCACAAAAACTCTGTAAAAACAACATTAAATCAAGTGTCCTGCAGCTCTGACGTCCTCCTCTGTTTGTCCACAGGGGGGCGTCATCGGCATCCTGATAAAGTGGGACTGTAACCTGGACCGGCTGATGCAGCGCTGCCTGCCCCGCTACTCCTTCAGACGCCTGGACGAGAAGGAGAGCAACAGGACGCTGTACCCCGGGCTCAACTTCAGGTCAGAGAGGTCAAAGGTCAAATACGTCAGACGCTTCACTGCAGACAAACCAGTCATCAAAACCAGTCATCAAAACCATCCTGAAACAGTTAGAGGGTGTGAATTCACAGCTCAGAGCAGCTCTGTCTTCAGATACGATGATCTTTGACCTTTGTGATGTTTTTATTTCCACTAACGGACTCTGAGGACGTCAGTCTGGGCTCAGGTCCAACAGGGGGGACAGTAACAGAGACATGTCCTCTGATCCTTCACTTCCTGGTTACATTAACTCGTTCTTTGACCTTTCCTGATGTTTCCTGACCAGATTCGCTAAGTACAACACGGTGAACGGTGTGGAGGAGCGCACGCTCTACAAAGCTTTCGGGATCAGGTTTGACGTCATGGTGTTTGGACAGGTGAGCGCTCCACCTCAGCTTCCTCCCTCTGCTCTGACCGTCCAGTTCTCTATGTCCTGTTCCCACAGTCTGTTCCCAGTCTGTTCTCAGTCTGTTCCCAGTCTGTTCTCAGTCTGTTCCCAGTCTGTTCTCAGTCTGTTCCCAGTCTGTTCTCAGTCTGTTCCCAGTCTGTTCTCAGTCTGTTCTCAGTCTGTTCCCAGTCTGTTCTCAGTCTGTTCCCACAGTCTGTTCCCAGTCTGTTCCCACTGTCCTGTTCCCAGTCTGATCCCAGTCTGTACCCAGTCTGTTCTCAGTCTGTTCTCAGTCTGTTCCCAGTCTGTTCCCAGTCTGTTCTCAGTCTGTTCCCAGTCTGTTCTCAGTCTGTTCTCAGTCTGTTCTCAGTCTGTTCCCAGTCTGTTCCCAGTCTGTTCTCAGTCTGTTCCCAGTCTGTTCTCAGTCTGTTCCCACAGTCTGTTCCCACAGTCTGTTCCCAGTCTGTTCCCAGTCTGTTCTCAGTCTGTTCCCAGTCTGTTCCCAGTCTTTTCTCAGTCTGTTCCCAGTCTGTTCTCAGTCCGTTCCCAGTCTGTTCCCACTTTCCTGTTCCTACTCTGTTCCCAGTCTGTTCCCAGTCTGTTCCCAGTCTGTTCCCAGTCCTTTGTTTCCTCGTGGTCTGATGTTGTTTGTTGTTGTTGTTGTTGTGACCAAACAGGAAGCTAGCGTCGTGTAAAGAACTGTGAGGTCTGTTAGATTAAATCAGCCGAGGTCGATGTGTTCTCAGGAGATTAGATTAGAGAGGGAAACATCTGAATCTTCATTAAAGAGAAACACTGTTAGCACCATCATCATCATCATCATCATCATCATCATCATCATCATCATCAAAAATTTAAAGCATGATACAGAGAAATGTCAGGACACGAGATGGGATGCAGTTAAATTCTAGAAAGGGAGAGAATATTAGAGGAGGGAAAGGTAAAGTTTCCAAAACAGGACAGAACATAGATCTGTTGATACAGAACTTTGGACCTGGACAGAACATAGATCTGTTGATATAGAACTCTGGACCTGGACAGAGCATAGATCTGTTGATATAGAACTCTTGATCAGGACAGAACATAGATCTATTGATACAGAACTCTGGATCAGGACAGAACAGAATGAGATGGAATAGACTAGAATAGAATTTTAGAAGAGAAAAGAACCAAACAATAAAAGTGATCTAGAATTAAAAGAATGTGACAGAATGGTAAATGATTCTGGTATAGGAGAGAATTAAACAGAATAGAATAGAACAGGATTGTGGAACATGATGGAATATAAAAGAATGTAGTGAGCTTAAGCATAAAGAAACCACTGATTTAGAATTCTAGAAAAGGATTAAACAGAATAGATTTGTAAAGGATTCTGGAACAGGAGAACTCTGAAAAGGATAGAATGTAACACAGTAGTTCAGAATAAATAGAATTCCAGAACAGGGTGGTATAGAACTCTAGAATGGGATAGAATTTATCAGAAAGGAAAGGTAGATAGTCTTAGAGCTAGATCAGATTTAGTACAGTGGAATGATGTGTTATTCTAGAAAAGGATCGTCACAGATCAATAGCAGATTCTGGTTTAATAAGGGTTGTTTGTCTTTACACGGCCTTTGTGTAACCAGGTTACTGATAGTACTCTGGATATGAAAGAGTTACTGACTGAACGTTAACACTCATTGACTGAGACAGTGAAGAATTCTAGAACAGGAGTGAATTTAGCAGAATGGAATGATGTAGAATTCTAGAACAGAACAGAATGTTCCAGAATGGTTCAGAGTTCTGTTTGTGTGTTTGTGTGTTTGTGTGTTTGTGTGTTTGTGTGTTTGTGTTTACGTGGTTACTCTGCAGATTTCAAGTCCAACACATTTTTTGTTTTCTAGGCGGGAAAATTCAGCTTCACCCAGCTCATCATCTACATCGGATCAACCCTGTCCTACTACGCTCTGGTGAGAGAGAGCACACACACACACACACACACACACACACACACACACACACACACACACACACACACACACTGACTGTGTGATGATCAGCTGTGAGGACAGGAAGCTGTCGTCTCTCAGTTTGTGTGACTCTCTGGTGAAGCCACACCCACTCTGAGGTAAACATGGCGTCTCCTCCTCCAGACCACGCTGCTGATGGACTGGCTGATCGGGACCAGCTGTTACTCTGCTGAGGTGGGGCAGGACTACTCTCAGAGGAAGGTGGAGTCAGTGACGGACAAACAGAAGGTGGTTATCGCTCTGAGGCTGACTCCTCTGTTTACTTCCTGTGATCAGCTGTTTCTGTCTGAAACCCTCTGACCGTGTGTCTCAGGTCGTCCTCTGTGTCTCCTACGTGGACGAGACAAACCTCCGTCTGGTGAAGAGATCACAGAAGAAGAGTTTACAGGACGTCAAACCCACGTCTGTGCAGCCACGTAAGGTAAACCTGAGGATGTGGGGACACCTGGTGGTCAGGGTGGGGATTTCGTCTTTGGAAAGTTTAATTTGTCGGTGGCGTTCTCGTCCTGACAGGAGGACGTGGGACACCTGAGGGCCGTCCTCTCTCTGCTGCAGCCTAACGTCTCCACCCATCGTGAAGCTCCTCCTCCTCCTGAGCCCAAACCAGAGCAGAAGCCCCGCCCCCCGCGCCCTGCCTGGTGTCACTGCGACGCCTGCAGAGCCTCCTCGCTCCCACAGGAGGAGCTGTGCTGCAGGCGGAGCGACGGCGTCTGCATCGCCTCGTCTCCTCTGTTCGAGCGGCTGGTGCTGAGTCGCCCCCTGCTGGAGGCCGTGCTGCTGTACAGAGACCCTCTAACTCCGCCCCCTGAGGGAGCCCAGACCTCCTCTCTGCGTCACTGTGCGTACAGACAGTACGTCAGCTGGAGGTTTGGGGTCCCGCCTCAGGACGCGCTCCCCGCCATCCCCAGCTGCTGCGTGTGGAGGATCAGGGCGGAGTTTCCCAGTGCGGACGGGCAGTACAGCGGCTTCACGCCAGCCAGGGCGGCATCCATGCAGGCGTGTGCTAACGGGGAGCTCTGAGAGGAGCGTGACGCCTTCCTGACTGACTGACTCACTGACAGAGATCACGTTGGATCTGCTTCACCCTGACAAACCTGAGGATAACCCCGCTTAACGAAAAACGCTTCTTTAATAAATCTGAGTTTACTGACCTCACCTGTCGCCTCCAGCTCTTCAAACATCATAACACTTTTTACTCTCACTCCCTTTGGGCTGTTTTTACCTTTCCAGGGCAGAGACAACATTTCCAGCTCCTGCTCAGGTGAAATAAACCTCATGGAGACGAGTCAGCGTCAGAAAGAGAAGAAGAAGGAGGCTCAAAGAAAAGTTTACTGAGGAGAAAACGCCTCATTAACAGTAAATTTGATCTGTAGGAAACGAGCTGCGTTAGAGGAGGAGTCAAACTGTGGGTGAACTGTTGGTCTGAGGATGACCTGAGCGGACAGCCTGAGGGGAATCAGCTGTTATCTGATGTTTCACGCTGCGTTTTGCTGAACTACAAGAACAATTCAGTGCTTTGTTGAGGAAACAAGGAGACAAAATCAAAAATCTTAGTTTCAGCTTCAGTTTGAGAAACACTCCCTGTTTCAGGTCGTGACGGTCTCAGCCCCTCGTGTCAGAGCGGCCTCCAGCGTGTCCTCTTAGTGTTTACACTCAGTCCTAGAGGATCTGCAGCCTCAGTTTCTAACCCTCATCATCGTCACAGGTACGACAACACCTGGTGAGCGCTCCAGGAGAACGTGACCCAGAATCTAATCAAATAGCTCGTCTGACAAACAAAAGTGTTTTTCAGAGTACGGAGCTCCCAAGGGGACACGGAGGAAAAAATAAAAAAAAGATTTAGCTGAGATCTTTAGCGAGATCTTGCAAAAAGTTTGCGAGAACTTATAAAACTTTCTCAAGATCTCCCTAAAGTATCTCAGGGTCTCGTAAAACTATCTGGCACATGTTGTCTCAGCTGTGATTGGTCAGTGTATCTACCTCTGTTGATTTTTTCAGGGTGTATTGGCACAGCAGTGATACACTGACCTATGACCTCTTTGACAACATCTGAGATCTCACAAATGCTTTGCTCCATATAAAAGTCATTCTGTGTGTGTTTTTTTTTAAATCTCACATCCTCAGTTAAAATTATTTTCTTTGTCGTAATAAGATTTGGTCGTCAAAAGCCTTTTTTTATGAAGTTAGTTTCCTGAGATCTCTCAGACTAAAGTCCTGTTTTGAACCAGGCTCCAAACATGTTTATTTCTGCTCTAGATTCATCGACTGTATAATACATACATACATGTATAGAATTAGGCTCTGTGATGTCACCCATCTGTTTCTGAAGCAGAGTTTTGAGGACTGTTGTTTTCAAGTTCCATATTTGAAACGCTGACTCATCACCAAGGAGTTCCGGAATGTTGCTCTGAATGTCTCTGAATATAAATGGCAACATTCCATAAAGTGTAATGTGACATCACTCTCAGTGACATCACTCATAGTGACATCACTCATAGTGACATCACTCTCAGTGACATCACTCATTGTGACATCACTCACAGTGAAAGAGAAATGATCCATCCAGACTGGAATCATGTTTTGAAACCAGGCTGTAAACATGTTTATCTATCCTTTAAAGATTGACTTTTTTGAATGGGTGTGTATGTGGTTCCTGGGGCTTCCTCAGCCAACCTCTAGTGGACACTCGAGGAATTGCATTTTTTTTTTGAGTTATTTTTTGGGGCTTTTTATGCCTTTGATGATAGAATAGAATAGAATAGAATAGAAAATACTTTATTTATCCCCGAGGGGAAATTCAGGAGTCACCGCAGCATTTAAGAAAACAAAAGTAAGAAAGAGTATAGAAAGTGCAAAAATGTCCATAAGAAATTAGATGCTGACATCCCGTCCACCACTCGTCCACCACTCTCCAGCCCAGCCAGTCTCCACCTCCACAGGGTCCAGGACTGAGCCTCCCCAGCAGTCTGTTCAGTCTCTGTCTCCTGGATCCTGTCTGCCCACAGCAGGCAAAGCTCCTCCGATGTGTCGTGGCGTCCGATGTCTGCTCCGTCAGCCACGTCCGTGAACAGCACGATGCCGCTGGGTTAGCACAGCTAGCTCATCCATCCCCCGGAGCGAGATCCCACGTTCCCAACAACGATGGATGGAAGGACAGGTCCATGTCGTCACTTCTTAGCTCACACTGAGAACCAGCACGTCGTCCTCACCTCCTCCTCCTCAGCTCGAGGGAAATCATCAAGCCCTACACAAGTTAGCATTGACATGCTACAGGCTGCTAACAGCTAATTTTGCATGTAAACAATGCAGCCATGGTTGCATGTAGGATCTCCAGACAAACACAGGAGAAAAGTAGTAAAAAATACCGCCTAAGCCACAAAACGTTTGGTGTCCGTGACCGACAATGAACCATACAAAGTGATGATCCACTCCAAATACAAAGATGACGAAAAAGAGACGAAAAAATTACAAGAAACGGACAAAGACGAGAGAACTGCTGCAACAGGCAGGTACTTGGGTAGCACCTAGCAACCGAGAGGATAGAGGAGGGGCAGTGTATAGAGTGGGAAAGGGAGCAAAGTGGGGAGTGACGTGTGGGAAACTAGACTGCTACGCCATCTGCGCCCCAGAAGCTGCAGTCTTCTTTAAACAGGAGGCCATGCTAAACGTGTGCTAATATGGTAGCACTGAGTCTGTTTGCATTTGCATGTAGGTTACAAATAAAAGCAACCACTGCCTTCAGTGCAGTTAGCACTAGATATCTGATGTCTGGACTTTCCAACACTGACACAACCAGAGTATCAGGAAGCTTAATTACCTGAGGAGTGGGAGTGGCTTCGCATGCAAGCCAATTAAAACCCCTCCTGTTGTTACATCACCACAGGAGCTAGTTCAGATTTAAGCTTCCATATCTTTGGGACTGTTTGGCTGAAATATGATGAAAACATGTATGTCTGAAAATAAACCTGCGTTAATGTGTGGGACTTTAAATAGTTTGATGTTTAGTTTGTTCTCAGTTTTCACATGGAAAGGATTACAGTCATAACTTCAGGACTTAAAAAGCAGCAGGACATTCCAGTGTTTGATGGAGATCCTCGGCATGTTAGCGTAGCATGCTTTTCCTGTGCTCCTCCTTTGATTCAGACCTTAATAATATTAAAGTATTTCCTTTAAAGTCTTGTTCAGAGCTGACAAACAGCTGCACAGCGCGGCCTTTACACTCCCCCTGTCCAGAGCAGAGTTAGCGTCGAGCTGTGAGCCGTTCTTCAGGAGGAATCTGTGACATTTCAGATCCTTCAGACGTTTCTCTGGCTCCAGACCTCAGCTATTGTTTTCATAAACGCTCCATTTGAGCAGAGTTACAGCTCTTGGTCGTAGAAGTGGAAAAACTCCCAGAGACTCGTTTGGACCGCATCTCTTGGCCTTTCTTTTTGAAGACTGGTGGCTAATGTATTAGCGTGTGCTCCTTTGATTTAATCTCATCTTCAGAATGACCTGACTGAATGGATGAGGTTGTTTTCCAGTAAATAAGATCAGCATCAATCCTCCATGAAGACAAATAGTCAAAGAATGTGAGCTAAAAATAATCTGTGTCCCAGAGTTTTTCTGGATCTGTGCGCTAACAGAGCTAACCTGCAGACCGTGGATGGATGCATGTGGAGTGGAAACAGGCTGATGGAGCTGGAGGTGGAGGGAGATGGATGCAGGTTTGCAGATTAAACGGATGGATGAGAGTTCACCTTCTGCAGATCGTGTGCAGTGATTGTGGTGGAGGGAAACTGTTCACTGAGTGTGAAGTGTGAGCTGGTTGATCCGCTCTGAAATAAACCTCATCCACCCAACTCTCACAAACATCCACATGAGAAATCATCTCCTCACATTTATTTCTTCCTGATTTCAGCTCCAGGAAAACACACATTACAGAGGATTGACCCGAGTGAACATGCGTATCATCTGTTTTTACTTTCAGTATTAACCACTGACTGTATAATCAATAGCTGTATAGACTTCCTGATGGTGTTTGAGTAAAGTTAATATCAAATCCTTCATACAGCCCAGCTACAGCTGCTCGTACTGGAGTTTACCCTTATTTAGAAAACTGAGTGAGCCTCAGTTTAAGCTAGTTACTAAATCATGTCAAACACAACGTTCATCATCACACAGACAGAAATGTTTCAGTTATAAAGAATACAGCTGAATAAAAAATGCTAACAGTTAGAGATTTGTTAATTAAAGATATAATTTAACCCAAAAAAACAGCATAAATCAACTTTAACTGACACGTGTTGCCTGGAGTGTTTCTGTAAGTTGCAGCGATCCTCTCTTCAGTACCTGTCTAAAGATGGCTCTGACTGCTTTCCAAACTTGTTTGTTCAATCATCACTCCTCATTTTTTGATTTTGTTTTAGAGTTTAGACATCATTTAAGCCAACGCTGCTGCTCATCTCCCTCTTCCTGCTGCTCAGTGGGCGTAACCACAGCGACTCCTGCTCGCTGTGACATCACGTGTTTACTCTCTATGGGCCAAATTAAACATGTCAGGTACATGTGCTAAATACACTGAATGAATGAACTCCTCCATGTCACATGTGATTTGTTCTTCACAGACCAAAATGTATATGTTTAAATAGACTCTAAAGCAGGGGTCTGCAACCTTTACTTTCCAAAGAGCCGTTTTTCCTCGGCTCACCTGGGTTAAAGTCGTTCAGGAGCCACAAAATCTACTTTATCTTCATAACAAGACAAAAAGTGTAAAATCTGGTGAATAATTATCTAAATGAGAAGTTTTTGTGTGTGTGTTTTGTGATTTCTTAATTTTTTCATTTTTAATAAATTTGCAAACTAAACTTATGAAGTTTCAATAAGTTGAAAATTAAAAAAGATATATATCCAAAATTTGCAAAATAAAAAAGGAATTAAAAAAATTTCAAAATTTTGATATTTCAAAACATTTGCTGAAATGTTATAATTTTGCAAAAAAAAAAAAAAAAGAATTAAATTTCAAAATTTTGCTTATCTTCTGAATATTGAAAAACTTTCTAAAAGTTGCAAAAAAGGGGGATTTCGATAAAGAATTCAAAAATGTGCTTAATCTTATAAAATATGGATTTTTTTCTTAATTTGCAAAAATGTAAAAAATAAAAAAAATGCAAAAAAATCACACCAAAAATGAAAAGCTTTAATTCAAGAGGTGATGTATTTTCAGTAAAAAAAAAAATGCTGTATTATGATTTTACTTAATGTCTGTGTAGTTATCATCAATACCCTCTGCAAGAAAAAAAAAAAACTTTATTTCAATACTAAATTTTAAAGCTACAAGGAGCCACTGCAAAGGAGTCAAAGGGCCAAATGAGGCTGCGGAGCCACAGGTTGAAGACCCTGCTCTAGAGGAAGTACAGCCAGTTTGGGGTTCCTCAAGGACCCACACCAGGACCACTGCTGTTTCTTCTTTACATTAACCATACATATTTAACATCAAAGAGTCCACTCCAAAGCTTTTTTCAGATGGTACCAGTCTTTAGCCTCTAAAGCTGTTTGGACCAGAGGGTCCAGGAACTTTTCACTTCCTATCAAAACATTTACCAGAACTGAATGGTTCCTGTGGGAAGGAGACAGACGAGCTGATGTACACTGCCACTTCATTTAAAATCCTTTACATTTTAATTTTATGGTGTAATAGACTTAGAAAATCATATCAAAAGTAACCTTTTTTTGCTCGAAATCCTGTTTTTTTTTTCATGAGAAACATTGGTTACACTAATTAACATTTATCAGTTGTACTAACTCTTATTCAAACACGCATTTTTGTAATTATAACATTAAATGTGATGTACACATGTATTTTTAACCCTGTTACATGAGTTTATTATTGTTTTAGATTACATTTAATTTGGTCAATTTAGAAAATGAATCTAAATCTCTAACTCAATTTTTCCCCCGTTTACTCACATTTTAAAGTATATTATATATTATTATTATTATATATTATATATTATTATATATTATATTATTATTTTTTACAGCTGCCTTTTAATAGAGAATTTTAACAATTCATTTTAATATCTTGTCTTTAATTCTGTGCTGCAATTTTTATCTTAAAATCTGTTTTAAAATCTATTTTATTTTTTTTCAATTGTTTTATTGAATCTCTTTAATTAATCTCCTTTTTAATTGAATTTTAATTGTTTTCTATCATTTGTTCTGTCTGTAAAGCACTTTGAATTGCTATGCTGAAATGTGCTTTATAAATAAACTTGCCTTGCCTGTTAAAACATTATTATAATGTACTTTATTGTAACTGCTCATTATTTTGTGAATTTTGTCTTTTTTATGACACAGTCAGATATGCTGTTGTTTGGGGAATTATTCAGTTGTAATGATTAAAAAAAGTTTAATTTCGAGTTAAACTAAAGTAAAATGTCCAGTGATGATTTATTTTGCTTATTTTGAGCTTGTTTGAGGTTGCTTCGACGGTCACATGACCCAGACGTCGCAGCTGATTGGACGGATTAAGCTAACAGAGCAAAACAAAACTACGATCATGAAACCAACTTTGAAAGTTACATTTAAAAAGAAAAAGAGTCGAGAGGAAGAAGATAAAAACAGGTTTTTTACCTCATCTTCGCCTTTTGGATTTAAGGAGCTGATTCTCTTCGCTGTGAATCAACAAAACCAACGTTTCATCTTCTCGTTGAATCACGTTTTTCCCTTTCCGCTGCGCTGGTTTAACCGTTAACAAACGGTTTGTTTGCTGACTCGTTGAGTTAAATTGATCTGCGTGAGATGAATTATGCGGTAAATGTGTTTTATTGTTACAGGAACAGCTGTGTAAGTGGTGTGCTTTTTAATTTTTTTAATATTTCATAGTTTTAATGAGCTGTACCGGAAGTCAGCAGACTTTCCTGTTTACACGTCTGTTTCACCCCCATCAACCTGTCCGTCTCCTCTTTCTGTGATAAACTGAGTTTATTGAAGAGTCTGAGTGTCGATAAATTAACGGTAATATAATATTTAGAGTCTGTTTCAGATATTCAGGGGAGATGATCTGAAAATAGATGCTGAGTTGAATCAAACTAGCAGCTTTGAAGTGACAGGACTGACCTTTATTCCCTGAGCATCCTGCAGATTCATGCACACATGTCAGGCTCCTACTTTACATACGTGCATACAGTATGAAGTCATGCAGACACACGTGACTGCTGCAGGCCTGATAAAAAGTCACTCATTATGCACAGACCTGCAGTCACACACACACGCTTCACACACTTCAGCTGAGCTAATGAAGAGGCTCAGTCCTGTGTCTGAGAGCGGAGGTATTTTCTGATCTGTTATCTGTCAGAGCGCCGAGCTGCCGAGCTGCCGAGCTGCAGATCCTCCTGTTCACTCCACAACAAGAGATGAATTAACGAGGCAGAGGGTTAATTAACAGCTAAAATTAGAGCTCCTCTCCAGCTGTGTGTGTGTGTGTGTGTGTGTGTGTGTGTGTGTGTGTGTGTGTGTGTGTGTGTGTGTGTGTGTGTGTGTGTGTGTGTGTGTGTGTGTGTGTGTGTGTAATTAGAGTGCCTCATTCATGGGAGTGTGGTGTGGGAGTCCTTTCCTTTCAGGAAGCTGTCAGCTGAGGCTTTGAGGGATGCTAATCTGCAGCTCTCCATTAAAACCAGCTCCTGTAATAATGGTTATCACGTTTGGCTGATGGTTGGATGATGGTTGGATGATGGTTGGATGATGGTTGGATGATGGTTGGATGATGGTTGAATGATGGTTGGATGATGGTTGAATGATGGTTGGATGATGGTTGGTTGATGGTTGAATGATGGTTGGATGATGGTTGGTTTATGGTTGGATGATGGTTGGCTGATGGTTGGATGATGGTTGGTTGATGGTTGGTTGATGGTTGGATGATGGTAGGATGATGGTTGGATAATGGTTGGAAGATGGTTGGCTGATGGTTGGATGATGGTTGGATGATGGTTGGTTTATGGTTGGATGATGGTTGGATGGTGGTTGGATGATAGAAGGTTGATGGTTGGTTGATGGTTGGCTGATGGTTGGATGAATGTTTGATGATGGTTGGTTGATGGTTGGTTGATGGTTGGCTGATGGTTGGATGATGGTTGGATGATGGTTGGTTGATGGTTGGCTGATGGTTGGCTGATGGTTGGATGATGGTTGGATGATGGTTGGATAATGGTTGAATGACGGTTGGCTGATGGTTGGATGATGGTTGGATGATGGTTGGATGATGGTTGGATGATGGTTGGATGGTGGTTGGATGATAGAAGGTTGATGGTTGGTTGATGGTTGGCTGATGGTTGGATGATGGTTTGATGATGGTTGGCTGAAAGTTGGATGATGGTTGGCTGATGGTTGGCTGATGGTTGGCTGATGGTTGGATGATGGTTTGATGATGGTTGGTTGATGGTTGGTTGGTTGATGGTTGGCTGATGGTTGGATGATGGTTGGATGATGGTTGGCTGATGGTTGGATGATGGTTTGATGATGGTTGGTTGATGGTTGGTTGATGGTTGGTTGGTTGATGGTTGGCTGATGGTTGGATGATGGTTGGATGATGGTTGGCTGATGGTTGGATGATGGTTTGATGATGGTTGGTTGATGGTTGGTTGATGGTTGGCTGATGGTTGGATGATGGTTGGATGATGGTTGGATGATGGTTGGCTGATGGTTGGATGATGGTTGGCTGAAGGTTGGATGATGGTTGGCTGATGGTTGGCTGATGGTTGGCTGATGGTTGGATGATGGTTTGATGATGGTTGGTTGATGGTTGGTTGATGGTTGGCTGATGGTTGGATGATGGCTGGCTGATGGTTGGCTGATGGTTGGATGATGGTTGGATGATGGTAGGATGATGGTTGGATGATGGTTGGCTGAAGGTTGGATGATGGTTGGCTGATGGTTGGCTGATGGTTGGATGATGGTTGGATGATGGTTGGGGGGATGTTGTGCTTTTGAAGTCTTCATTCTGTGCCTGTAGTAGGGATGGGTAGGAGTTCTTGAGTAACGGAGTACTCAAATTCTCGCTGTTAACCCCATTATTCCACTAACATTTTGTTGTTAGCACACCTGTGTTAGCGCTGCCTTTGGCAACATAACTTGGACATGCACAGCTTTTATGTGTGTGATGTTATTTCACTAAAAGCTAAAGCATAATAAACACAGAACCATCTGCTAAACCTGTGACACGTCAGTCAAGAAACGTGACGTCTGGGAGGACTTTGACAAAAACGATGAAGCTAATGTGCAGTGATATGATATGTGTGTTAAACCTGTGTTTGACAGAATAACTCGCTCGATGTTTAATGACAGAAAATGAAAATAATCTGCAAGTATTTGAAGATTTGTTCATTAGATATTTAAAATATTCCAATATGGGAGTTACAGTGAATTCCCATCCTACCCTCTCGTGTCCCCTGAACACCTTTACATGATTTATTGCTCTGATTTTTCTCTCCTTGGTGTTAGAAAACCTTTGTTTCTGTCTGAGATGCTGAAATTGAGCTGCTGTCTCTTTAAGGCTCCCCCTCCAAAACCCCCTTCACTCTGATTGGCCAGCCACACAGAGGGGGCTGCCCATAGCCCTGGGGCAGGGCTGTGTAAGCAGTAAGAGGATCCTTATGTAATGACTCGTTATGTCAACACGTCTCATGAAAATCTTGTGATTTAGGGTGAAGTGTGTCAGAGACTGCTACAACATATGAGTATGTTTGAAAATCTGCACATGCTCAGTCTGAACATCCAGGGTTGTGTCAGTATCTCCATCTTTAAATGATAGGGAATCAAACACCCCCTCTTTAAGAAGTATTTACATTTCAGGCCCTGGTCTTTCTGAATCTGAGCTCTGGTCTTTCTGGCTCTCAGCTCTTGTCTTTCTGGATCTCAGCTCTGTTGCTGGTTCCGTATCCTTCAGATCCAGACCCCGGCTCTGAAGTGACCCCGTGTCTGACCTGGACCTCTGGCCCTGCTCTTGTTCTTTGTCTGTCTCTGAGTTGGAGCTTGTGTTTGCTCTAAAGGTCGCTCAGTATCTGATCATGTGTGCGTCCTCTGAGCTGGAGCAGAGAGGTCCAGATTAAGGTGATGAGGCTGATTTCGTCATGGTCTCATGTGTCCCTCTGTGTCCTGGCTCTGACCGCCTCCCCTCCCTTGTAATCATCTGTTTGTGGACAGCCAGGACGCGGTATTTGGCGCAGCAGACTCGGGCTGTAGGAGCTAATTGTCTGTGGCACCAGGCGGCCGTCCCCTAATGAACCGTGTGCTGAGCCTGATTTAATCTGGACCGCGGCGCTCACGGGTCAGAGATAGGATCTGCTGAAGGGACGGAGCTGGTGGAAAGTGGAGGAAATACTTCAGAGTGGGTTATAAACACATGAACGATGAATGAGTGAGTGAATTATGGATGAAGCTGAGGGGTGGTTACAGCGGACAATCATCCAACAGGAGTAAAAATGTTTTTCCATCAGTGCTCCGAGCGTTAACTAAAGCCTCTCCTGAGATCACAGACCTGTTTCTGGCAATAAACAATCAAACAAAGAAAAACAACAGCCAGAATCATGTGACATGGAAGTTCAGAATATTGATAGTTTTGTGGGATTACAAATGTATCATGTGCCTGAACACTGCAACACCTAACACAACTTCAAACAATTAGAAAATTAAGATATAAAATTGAAAAAAATCTACTTAAAATCAGTCACTATGCTCACAATGGGCCTCATTCACCAACAGAGCGTACGCACAAATTTGTGCTTAAATCGTGTGAACCTTTAGTGATAAACTGTAAACTCTCCTGGTGTCTCCTCCTCATCCTCCTTACAATAATGTACTGTAATGTAAAAATAAAGACTAAACAGAGAAATATGGGAAATAACAGGTAAATCCTGAGTGACAAACATTTATTTTCTCTCTTTTTTTCTTTGAATGAAATGAAATGAGAGAACCAGATATATACTCAGTATCAGATGTTAAGGCTGTTTATTGTTTAATTGTAAGATGTGCATCAAACTTCCAGCTGCCGTCAGGTTAACTTTCCATTATGACAAACGACTTTAATCTGACATCAGATGTGACGGACAGTTAATATAGATATAAATGTATATGCTGGTTCAGACAGTTACATTAAATAGTGATTGCTGTGATTGTTTACTGCATTAAAATATGTCTGACGCTCTGGAAACCTGCCTCTGAGGCGTGTGCACATGTGCGTTTGTCACCAAATTTCAGCTGCGGAGGGTGCACTCCGCCCTGCGCCGAGGTTAGACCAGGTTGGAGCTGGCGAGCTTTCAGTCTTGAAAACAGAGTTTGAAGTAATCCAGCAACCACACAGTCTTCTCCGTTACTTTCCTCCATTTCTCTTCACGTTCTGCCAACGTGATCTTCTCTTTTCTCCTCACTCACTCACAGCTACAGTTAGGAGCTTATCCATTAAGTATTCGTAAATCCCCGGGAGACGACAGGAAATGATCCCGCCCACAACTTAACAAAATATGATTGGCTAAGACAGCTGTCATTGTCACATTGTGTCCACATTGGCTTGAGTTACACAGGCATTCGTTGCAGTTGCTTAAGGCCCTGCCTGCCAGAAGGTGTCGCTGATTTACCCAGATACCATCAACAGGAAAATTGTGATTGGTCCATTTTCCATTTAGTTATATTAACCCACTGTTTGCCAGGACAAGGTTATAAAAATAATATAAAACTCATTGCTATGATTTCAGTGAGTAAAATAAATAAATAAATAAAAACAAAATAAAACAAAATAAAATAATTATTTAGGAGTACAAAAATTCTTTCAATATTTCTTATTAGGCCTTCATTGGATACCTTGAAGACCCAGAGGGTTCCCCTCTGCCACTGATCCATTTTCTTTTTTTCTGTTAGTACAAACAGTCTGCTTTCCTGGCCAATGGCTGGTGGTGAGTTCAGGCCCAGGATTGTTTCTGTGTATTCATGTTGACAATGTGGGAAAGCAGAACACCCCCCTTTGAAACGATGTAAAGAGGTGTTTGTTTGGGGAACGTCATGACTATCCTAGTACACTCCTAAATGACTGGTTGGTTTAATAAGTCGTTAATATTGTTATTGCTGAAGTTTTGATCATAGGTTGTGTTTGAGCTGCAGCTGAGGACAACAACCCTGATGTAAACAGTCACAGATGTCATGTTGTAGCGTTTCTTCGTTTGATTCAGTGAATGGAAATCAACTAGTATGCTGGCTCGCCACCGTGTGCTCTGTGAGCCTGTATTATCCAAAAATGTAGCTAGTCTTTGTCTTTTTTTATTTTATTTTTGTCAAACATCTGAACTTGTAAGCTAGTTATAATCTTGAATTCCTTTTTTACCTCCTGGGCCTGTATGCACGTCCAGTCATTGGGTATTAACAGCAACACTGCCCCCTAGCTTTCCAGTGGTACTGCTTCATTTGGCTCCGTAAGCTTTTTATAAATGTGCATAAATTTTGACAGAAAGCTCTGTTTGTTTCCTGATCCCTGTTTAATGCTGGGCCCTAATAAAACACAGACCGGCCATAAACAGAAACATCAGGCTCATAAAACTGGTTTTCCTTCCTCTCATTCATCTGTAAGCATCTTAGCCCCTTCAGACCACTTTTTCTTTCAGAGATGTTTTTTTTAATGTTCATTTTTGACCTGCTTGGAGTCACAAACCGTCGTGTTGTCTTGCGTTGTCTCATGTTGTCTCGTGTTGTCTCGTGTTGTCGTCCTCGTCCTCACCGACCCACAGACTCACATCTTTCCTCTTTAACCTTCAAGTTCTCTCTGGCCTGATTTTTTGGGCAATAATTTGGTTTGATGTTGTGAATAAACAGATCAAACTTGTAAATGTGACGAATCCTCACAGACAGGGAGGTCCTTTGTTTGTTATTTGCAGTTTTAATTTCAAAGCGTGATTAAAAGTGACCAGGGTTTCCTGCAGGGGGTGAACCTCACAGAGGAACAGATAAACCAAAGGTCAAAAAGAGACTGAGGCTTCATGTGTGAGCACGTCTTTATCTGTGTGAGGTGTTTTTATCTGTTTTCACCTGCTGGACTGTCACCTGACAGACTGAGGCCTCTGCTCCCTCCACAGCTCGTCAGTTTGTCTCATCAGAAATGATTCATCGGTCAATTAGGTCCAACAGGACGAGTGTGAGCTGAGTGTGAGCTTTTTATAGCTGATTGACAGGAGCATGGAGCTTCTTCACCAGCCTCAAAACGCTCATCAGCTGAGCTCTGATGCATTTTAAAGTGTTTCTGATTCGTCTGACGCTGCAGCCGCTTCCTTCTGATGTCGATCTCACCGCCATCTGTGACGCTCCGCCCCTGACGCTCCGCCCCTGACGCTCCGCCCCTGACCAACATCGCCAAATGACCAAAAACCATCAGCTTTACACCTGTCTCTGAGTATCTGCTGCATGTGAACACACACCAGCTGTGCAGGTGTGTGTGTGTGTGTGTGTGTGTGTGTGTGTGGACAGCATGTCCTCTCCTTCACACCTTTATTCCCTCTCTTTCATTATTCATCCTTTTCTTTTTGATTCTGCAGGAATTCCATTAACCACTTTAAACTGTGTGTGTGTGTGTGTGTGTGTGTGTGTGTGTGTGTGTGTGTGTGTGTGTGTGTGTGAGTGTGTGTGTGTGTGTGTGTGTGAACATCCCCCGCTGTGTCTCTGTTCACGTGTGTTGCCGTGTCGCTGCATTTGCACGGGTCCACTTCATACGAGGGGGAAGCCGAGCAGCCAGGGAGGTTGTGTGTGTGTGTGTGTGTGTGTGTATGTGTGTGTGTGTGTATGTGTGTGTGTGTGTGTGTGTGTGTGTGTGTGAGAGAGAGAGAGAGAGAACACGTGGGTGGGCGTGAACAGTCTCCGTGGAGATGCAAACCTGCTTACAGCCCATTGGCTGAGAGCTGTGGAGGGGGAAGGGCTTGGATGGAGGAGCAGTGAGGGGGTCCATGGAGACGAGGATGGAGGAGGCAGAGACATGAGGAAGGAGATACAGTGAGAGGAAGGAAAGGAGGGAAGGACACAGCAGACATGTGAGGTCATGTTTTCACAGCAGGAAGTCTGAAACGTGAGGATTTACCAACAAAACACACGATGTCTGTGAAAACACGACAAAATTGATATAAAGAGGAGAAACAGCAGAGTTCTTCATGTTAATGACTGTCACATGGTCACATGTCAGAAACAGCCTGGATCTCAGCCTGAGGAGAGTTCTGGTCTCTGTTTGTAGTCTGAGAGCTGTCGACCAATCAGGAGCATGCATTCAAACCAGTCTGTTTGCAGAGCAACAGCAGGAGTTCTAGAACTCTGACATCACAGAGAGAATTCTGTTCCTGATGTCATAATGACCTGAGTGAGAATCCTCTGACATCACATGATCACATGATGAATCCAGCCATGACCCAGCTGCAGCCTCCAGCTGTGAGGAGTGAAGTGAAGAAGTGCTGAAAGGTGCAGTTCATGGAGTGTCCACTAGAGGCTGGCTGCTGGATGACCAGAAACCACATACACACCCATTCAAAAAGCTGATCTTTACACTGTTAGCATGTTTCCAGCCTGGTTCACAGCCTGACTGTAGTCTGAACAGACCCTGGTCTTCATTAACCCGCTCTGAACGGACTGAATTTTGATAACTCGTCATTTCTGAAGATATAAAGATGGCAGGTTTTTGATAATTAAGGGGCGTGGCTGACTTGACTGACAGGTGGGAATCCTGTAGATGTTAACAAAGAGGCTAAAGGCTAAACTAACTCTTCAGTCTGTGGTTGTGACTTAGAGTTTTGACTTTTTGACCCTTTCAGGCAGCTGTAGTTCAGTCCCTGAGAAGCAGGGAGCTGGTTTAACATGAGTTAGCAGTTTTAAGTTCATATCAGAGAGTAACGGAAGAAAACACCTGAAAATACTGAGCAGAAAAATGTTTTGTGTGTTTAATGTTCAGGCCAAGTCTGCTTTTTTGTAGCACAGCTTCTGTTGTTAGACACAGTCAGACTCTGAACTTTAGCCGTCCCCATGAGATCCCTCAGGAAAGTCAGTCTGAAGTGTGGCGTATCTGCTAAAGGTCTGCTAAAGGTCTGCTGGAGATCTGCTGGAGATCTGCTGGAGATCTGGTCCTGTTTTTAGATCCAGTGTTTCTCAGCAGGCAGATTCAGGGATTTCAGGAAAAGTTGGTTCTTCATGCTGAACTGGACACAAAAAATTCAACCAGAGGTCTTTGCTGATTAAACACTGAGATGTTTGACGTCAGCTCCAGAGACGTTAATTGTTGAAATCTTCTCATTTCTGACCTCTGTCTCATCTGCTCAATGAACAGTCGGAGTCTGAAAATCAGGGTTTGGTCCCAGTGAGTTAAACTCACAGAGTTTCACAGCGAAGAGGAAGAGGAAAGAGAGGAGGAGGCAGGATGAGAGGAAGGAGGGAAGGAGGGAATACCAGAGTGTGTGTGACAGAGGGAGGGAGGAGAGGAGGAGGGAGGAGAGGAGGAGGGAGGAGGAGGAGGCAGCGCTGCATCATCAGAGCAGCCGCTCCATGGGCGAGCAGAGGGAGTGTGTGCAGCCTCCTGATCTCACACACTCTTCCTCTCTCACACACAGGAGGCAGCTGGAAGGAGAGGACATCCTGCTGCAAGATGCTGCGTGCTGCTGCGTGAACGTGTGTGTGTGTGTGTGAGTGTGTGTGTGTGTTAACGCCGGAGCGTGGGGGACTCTCCGCGCTGTGTTTCCCTCCCTCCGCCGGCTGTCCGTGGATGTTCCCGGCTCGCCGGAGCAGAGTGCTTACCTCAGGATTTACCGTGGAGGAGGAGGAGGAGGAGGAGGGGAGGGGGTGATGAGGAGCTGTGGGGGGGGCGTCTCTCACTGCAGCATCAGACCAGCATCTTCGCTCCAACCTTCCTCTGACACACACTTCACACCCAGCGGCGGCAGAGCGGGCTCGTCTTGCGGCGCCTCCAGCCCGCTGAGGGGGGACGGACGCTGATGTAGGAGGAAGTGGAGCGTCTGGAGCCGGGGACTCTGGGATCACTCTTGGATGGCGGCTGGGCTGAGCTGAGACCCGCCTCCTCGCGTCCCCGCAGCCCAAACATGAACTCTTCGTCCGACGCGAACCAAAGCGGCTCGTCCACGTTCTGCCTGCTCAGCGCCGTCGGTTACTCCCACAGCCTGGACACCTGCGTGCTGGAGGTGGTGGTCATCCTCTTCCTCAGCGCGCTCATCATCACAGGTAACCTGGTGGTGATCTTCGTCTTCCACTGCGCCCCGCTGCTGCACCACCACACCACCAGCCACTTCATCCAGACCATGGCGTACGCCGACCTGCTGGTGGGCGTCAGCTGCCTGGTCCCCTCGCTGTCGCTGCTGCACCGCCTGCCCCGGCTGAAGGAGGAGCTCACCTGTAAGGTGTTCGGCTACCTGGTGTCGGTGCTGAAGAGCGTCTCCATGGCGTCGCTGGCGTGCATCAGCGTGGATCGTTACATCGCCATCACGCGCCCCCTGTCGTACGCCACGCTGGTGACCCCGTGCCGGCTCAGGGTCTGCATCGTCCTCATCTGGGTGTACTCGGCTCTGGTCTTCCTGCCGTCCTTCCTGGGCTGGGGGAAGCCGGGCTACCACGGGGACATATTTAAGTGGTGCGCCGACTCCTGGTCGACCAACCCGGGGTTCAGCTCCTTCATCGTCGGGCTGCTGTACGCCCCGGCGGCGCTCACCGTCTGCTTCACCTACGCCAGTATCTTCAGGATCTGCCGGCAGCACACGAAGGAGATCACCCAGCGCCACGCCCGCTTCAGCTCGCAGCTAGAGGGCAGCAGAGGCGAGCAAGGCGAGCGCTGCGAGGGGCACCCGGACAAACGCTACGCCATGGTGCTGTTCCGCATCACCAGCGTCTTCTACGTGCTGTGGATGCCCTACATCCTCTACTTCCTGCTGGAGAGCGCGGGGCTCTATCACCACAAGGTGGCGTCCTTCCTGACCACGTGGTTGGCCATCAGCAACAGCTTCTGTAACTGCGTCATCTACAGCCTCTCCAACAGCGTCTTCCGGAAAGGTCTGGGCCGTCTCTTCAGCTCGCTGCTTCCTTCCTGTCACGGCTGCACGGACGCCAAGAAGGCCCCGGCCCCGGCCACCCCCAGACCGGATCCCCGTTGCCAGGTCTGATCCCTGACCAGAGGAGACCGGTTTGTCCCCTGGCCTGTGGGTGCTTTGCTCTGCGCTGCGGGAGCAGGACGCGGGTCTTTTTGGTCCTGCAGCGAGGCGTGCTGAGGACCTCCTGCTGGGAGCGCGGGGAGGCGCCGTGACGACGCCTGACGTCGTCTCAGAGCTTGTTTCTGGAGGAGGAGGCCGTGGAGCTCCTCCAGAGCTCTGAGGAGGTCCCACGCTGGAGATGAGGAGCTCCGTCTGAGGCTCCTGGAGGAGGAGGTGTTAGGAGGAGGCTCAGAGGAGTAAAGCGCTCCTGCCTGCTCGGACTGAAGGACTCTTAGATGCAAAAAAGGAACGACTTGTGTTGAAATGCAAAAACTTTCAAATCTTTAAAATCTGCAAAATGTTTGTTTTTCAGGATGGATTAAAGTGACGCAAAAAATGTTGGAAGAGACGATCGCTCTGTTTCCTCTGGGGACACCCTGTGTGTGTGTGTGTGTGTGTGTGTGTGTGTGTGTGTGTGTGTGTGTGTGTGTGTGTGTGTTGGATGAACTTCAGGCCTCGTTTCCAGGGAAAGCTGGGATTTATGATCGTCTTGTTTTATCAGAGGATTTCTCTCTGGAGCTGGACTGAGTTTCTGGGGGACCCTGGTGGAGGATCTCTCTCTGGATCTGGACTGAGTTTCTGGGGGACCCTGGTGGAGGATCTCTCTCTGGATCTGGACTGAGTTTCTGGGGGACCCTGGTGGAGGATTTGTCTCTGGAGCTGGACTGAGTTTCTGGGGGACCCTGGTGGAGGATCTCTCTCTGGAGCTGGACTGAGTTTCCGGGGGACCCTGGTGGAGGATTTCCTGCGGAGGCCTGGTTAAAAAGTTTTAGTCTGGAGCGTTTTATTCTCCGTTTGTGTGAAACCTTTGGTCTCAGCTCACTGGTCGTATTTAATGATCCCACGCCACGGTTAGCGCTGTAAGATAATCACCTCCTGACCTGAGGAGCGTCCACATCCTGGACCTCAGACCGGCTTGGTCTGGATCTGATGGATCTTCAGATGACTGTGAAGTGTTATTGTGATGGGGCTCAGAGAGAGAGGGTCAGGGAGCTTTAACAGAGCCTGTGCTCGGTGTAAATACAGATAAACCCCTCGTCCTTCGTGTTTGGGAGGTAACTTTGCCTAAAGTCTGACATGCTGCACTAAACCTGTGTTTGTTCTTCACGCTGTGAGGAGAGAGGTGTTTTTATCAGGAAGCTTCAGGTCCAGTTCAGGTCCAGTTCAGGTCCAGTTCAGGTCCAGTTCAGGTCCAGTTCAGGTCCGGTCTGGTTTTACAGTCACAGTGAAGCGCCTGCTGCAGGGCTTGCTCTGAGACAGGATGGAGAGAAACTGACGCTGACTTTCTGAGCGTTGTTCGTAGTTTTGTTTCCTTCGTGGTGCTGTGAGAGGAAACGTTTTACTCTACGTCTGAAATCGATGTGATGTTTTGTGCATGCTGATCTTTAAGGAAAACACCACAGAGGATTATTACAGACCCAGGTAAACCTGCTTAACTAGTCTCAGTTAGAGCTAACTACCGTGGTTTAATGTGGTGGAGCTGCTTTAGAAATCACATGACTCAGTCCAGGAAGTGATCCGTGTAAAACTTGTGTTTATGAAACAGTCGTTGTGGCTCCTTCCTAAAGATTTCCTGAAGAGAAACTGTAGATTTTGTAGGTTTGTTTAAATATTTAGTAATGTATCTAAGAAGCTGATATTTCCCTGAGTTTAGCGCTGAGGCTGAGGCTGTGTTGGTTATTCACACACAGACGTCTCTGTGTCAGGGTTAAAGTAAACTCTCATTAAACTCTGAAAAACTTTCTGCAGGAAGCAACAGCCGAGTTCAGCAGATCTGACTGTAACTATGGATGGTGTGTCTCCATCACACACTGCAGTAAAAGAAATGAAGCCAAAATGATGATGTGATGTTTTGTTGATCTTAACAACCTGGGTAAATACTCTGACTGCAGTTTACTACTCCAGATTTACGGTTGAGTCTAAATACTGCAATTAATCATGTGTTTTTCCCTGTGAACACAAACACTTCACCAGCGCTGAGCTTAAACTTAAAGAGTTGCAGTCAGAGGTTAACTGGTTAAAGTCACTGGTTAACCTGTTAAAATCAGTGGTTAACTTGTTAAAATCAGAGGTTAACTTGTTTAAGTCACTGGTTAACCTGTTAAAATCAGAGGTTAACTTGTTGTGGTCAGAGGTTAACTTGTTGAAATCAGAGGTTAACCTGTTAAAACCAGTGGTTAACTTGTTGAAGTCAGAGGTTAACTTGTTGAAGTCAGAGGTTAACTTGTTGAAATCAGAGGTTAACCTGTTAAAACCAGTGGTTAACTTGTTGAAGTCAGAGGTTAACTTGTTGAAGTCAGAGGTTAACTTGTTGAAATCAGAGGTTAACCTGTTAAAACCAGTGGTTAACTTGTTGAATTCAGAGGTTAACTTGTTGAAGTCAGAGGTTAACTTGTTGAAATCAGAGGTTAACCTGTTAAAACCAGTGGTTAACTTGTTGAATTCAGAGGTTAACTTGTTGAAATCAGAGGTTAACTTGTTGAAACCAGTGGTTAACTTGTTGAAGTCAGAGGTTAACTTGTTGAAGTCAGAGGTTAACTTGTTGAAATCAGAGGTTAACCTGTTAAAACCAGAGGTTAACTTGTTGAATTCAGAGGTTAACTTGTTGAAATCAGAGGTTAACCTGTTAAAACCAGTGGTTAACTTGTTGAAGTCAGAGGTTAACTTGTTGAAGTCAGTGGTTAACTTGTTAAAATCAGTGGTTAACTTGTTCAAGTCACTGGTTAACTTGTTGAAATCAGAGGTGAACTTGTTAAAATCACTGGTTTACTTGTTGAATTCACTGGTTAACTGGTTGAAATCACTGGTTTACTTGTTAAAATCACTGGTTAACTAGTTGAAATACTAGGTTTACCTCCTGAAATCAGTGATAAACCTCCTGAGACCAAAGGCAGTCATCAGTGGAGCTGGGCGATGAATCAAACTTTTCCACGTTAACACTGCAGTACTTGCAAAAAATACAGTTTTGAATTTTCTCATTTATTTTAAGTTTTTTTTTCCAACAAAACTTTTTCATTCTCCCAGACGTGAGTTTTCAATTCCATTGATTCAATAAATAAACCTAAACTGTTCATCTGTGCTTGTTCATTTAAGTTACTTGTTTTAAAAGCAGTCAGATATTAACAGGAGAAAGAGCTGAGAGTGGGATAACCAGGCGTTAACTAAAATCCAGGTAGAGGGTTTAATTAATCCTGATTTGATTTCTGACGTTATCGCCCAGCCAAACTGATGAGATCAGAGGAAAGAGTCAAACTTTGATCTGAAAGTTCAGAGACATGGAAATAAGAAAGGAAAGTCAGCTGTTATTAAGAAAAGATTCACCCTGCCCTCTGCCCTACTTTATACTCCTTTATATGTCATTAAATCAATACTTTAAACTTAACTAGTTAGAAAATCAGTCACAAAGTGTCTCAATAAAAAACAACTTCAGTGACAGACGCTAGTTTTAGAGTTTTTTATCTGACCTGTGTTTGGGTTTAAAGGTTTAACTCGTGTTTTACTCGTTAGCTCGATGACCTGATCTGCAGCTCGTCGTTAGGGAGCACTGGGGGATTCTGGCTTCACTTTAGGAGAGCTGTTTAATCAGTCCAGTGTGACGTGGTAAGTGTGTGTGTGTGTGTGTGAGACTCTAAACGAACACCGTGCTGTGTTAAAGCAGACCTGAAACCATCATCAGGAACACTTCAGAGCGGGAATAAATCAGCTGAGAAAGACTTCAGTAAACACGTCGCCCCCTGCTGGACATTAAAAACGGCGATGTTTGAGGAGATTTAACTGCTTTCTGACCTGGACTCTTTGTTAGCTCGTCCTGTTGTAACCTGCAGATCACTTTGGGATCACTGATGTTTAACATGGGTCTTCCAGAGAGCTCTGACATGTGAAAACTGTCTCTGATTGGTTGATGTTTGCTTTTCCTAAGGGCTCATTAAATATGCGCACACACAATCCAGTTAATGTATTTTCTGTGGGAATGATTTTTAAAGAAATGTGAGAAATAAAAACATGGTTAATGTGCACTCCATGAGTAAATAATGAGCACAAGTGTTTAAAAAGTCGACTGGAGATCTGAACAGTGTCTCCTCTTCCTCCTCTTCCTCCTCTTCCTCTTCTTCCTCTTCTTCCTCCTCTTCCTCCTCTTCCTCCTCTTCCTCGTGAAGGCTCAGTTTGTCAGTGTTGACTCTGAACATTGATATATACGTTTTGTTTCATTGTGACTTTAAAGCAGGGTGTGAGGTGGTGCGTTCAGGGGCTGGGATAAAGTCAGACTTCAGAGCTGCGGTTTGTTATCAGACGTCCTCACTGACTCCACCGTCCTCTCTGTGTGTCGTTGGGCTGTGGTTCCTCCATGCGACCGTGTTGTGAACCGTGGTCACAGTGTTTGACTCCTGCCTGGTTGTTGTGAACGTCTTTCGGCCCTTGGACTTTGACCTGCATGATTTTGGAGCCGTTCCTGTCCCATGATGCTCCTGAGAGCCGTTCACTGACTGCGCTCTTTGTCTGTGTGTGAGCTGCTGTTGTGTAACGCAGCCTGTGTTTGTCATGAGGGCCAGGGTTCCTGTTTGCTGCCGTTACGTCTGAAAACAAAGCTGACCTGCAGGAAACCTGCTGGCATGACTGTGATCTGCTGTGTCGCCGCTGTCGGGATGAAATGATGCTGAAGGAGAACAAAGAGGAGTTTTGTTCAGACTTAAAACAGCAGAAACATCTTACACAACCAGAGGTCACATCCAGTGAACCCACGTCATGATAAACCTTTCCTCTCCTGGATCGTTTCTCCCTGACAGCTGCTCAACACGCTGATCATCAGACCGCGTCAGAGCAATAAAACTTCCTGTTAACACCAACGAATCCCCAACGAATCACCAACGAATACCCAACGCTTACCAACGAATCACCAACTAATCACCAACGAATCACCAACTAATCACCAACGAATCACCAACTAATCACCAACTAATCACCAACGAATCACCAACTAATCACCAACTAATCACCAACTAATCACCAACGAATCACCAACTAATCACCAACTAATCACCAACTAATCACCAACGAATCACCAACTAATCACCAACTAATCACCAACGAATCACCAACTAATCACCAACGAATCAACAACGAATCAACAACGAATCACCAACGAATCACCAACTAATCACCAACGAATCAACAACGAATCACCAACGAATCACCAACGAATCAACAACGAATCACCAACGAATCACCAACGAATCACCAACGAATACCCAACGCATCACCAACGAATCACCAACTAATCACCAACGAATCACCAACTAATCACCAACGAATCATCAACGAATCCCCAACTTATCACCAACGCATCACCAACTTATCACCAACGAATCACCAACGAATCACCAACTTATCACCAACGAATCACTAACGAATCCCCAACGAATCACCAACGAATCACCAACAAATCCCCAACGAATCCCCAACAAATCACCAACAAATCACCAACGAATCACCAACAAATCACCAACGAATCACCAACAAATCAGCAGAGGATGGTCTGACAGAAAGGCCTCTTTAACCCTGACTGTGGTGCAGCGCGTGGTCGTCTGAACACGTGGCCGTGGAAAAGTGCTGCAGACTGATGTACATGTGGAGGTTTAACTGTGTGATTAAAAGCACAAACTGCACGCCGTGTGTCTCTGAGTGACTTCATCACAAACCTCCTCCATCAGCAGCTCTAAACCCTGAGGTTCACAGCGTTACAGCGGTCAAAGTGAAGGTTTTACTGTTTCACAGAGAATTAAATTACAGCTGGAACAGACGAGTTATCACGGGTTATCAAACACACATGTTACACGCTCTCCTCACAGAGCGTCATTCAGCAGGAAACAAACGGGTTTTATTCTCTACTTGAATCATTTAGGAAAGAGGAAATAAAAGAGGAGTTGATTTTCTGAGTGTGAAAATGTAAAAATGAAACACCATAAAAAGTTATTAAATCATGACATTTGATATAAATTGATGTTTAAACTGATAATGATGTTACTCTTATCATCACGCTGGAGGATTATTAGGGAAACATTTCAGGTTTACAAAAAGGGACAAAAATCTGTGCTGATTTTTAGGGGAATTTTCCATCTAATTCAATATCAAATTCAAGTATTCTTTCAAAAAATGTTTCATTTTATTTATTTATTTATTTTTTCAAATTTTTGACATTTTGTGATTATTATTATCATTATTTCAATTTTGCAACTATTTGAAATTAAGCTAACTTTTTACAATTTTTCCAAATTTGATCAACTTCCTTGAATTTTTGGAATGTTTTTAATTAATTTTTTTCTTTAGAAATGTTGCATTTTTTTCTAATTTTAAAATGATTTAAATTTTAGAAATTTTGGAGATGTTAAAATGATGCACATTTCTCTGTTTTTGTTTTTATTTCATTTTTTTTTCTCTAATTTATTAAAAATAATTAATCACATGTAGGCCTACATTTTCATAAATTTAGAAAATGTATCAATTAGATAATTATTTCATAGATTTTAATAATATAAACAATCATTCTGATGAAATATTGATGAGGAGGAGCTGAAACATGACACACTTTCTTCACGGTTCACACCAAAAAGGATGGACCTCAGCTGATTGGGGTCATGTGACTTTGGAACAAACCATTGATGATTTATGGGGGTTTTCAATGGGTAACACACATGATCCAGATTTCTCAGACACACACAAAGTTAATTATTTTATCTAAATTAATGATTTAAATAGTTTTTAAAACACCTTTGTCATGTTTTAATGATTATTTAAAAAAAAATCATATTAAAAAATAACATGAAAACATGTTTTCTAGTGTTAATTTTGAATTTCAAAACATGATTTGCATTTTCAGCTGAATAAATGATGAAACCTGTTAACCTTCTGTATTAAATAAAAGTGAAATATCAGCTTAATGACCCACTGTGAAACTGCTCATTGCTTCAAATTAATATTTGGTAAAATTGATAAGTTTATCTCACAGACATGAAATATTCCCCTAATTATAGAATCACTCATAAAAAATATGTTTTTTTTCAGCATCATCAAAACCCTGATTCTTCAGATTTTTTAATTCAAATTCAAATATTTTATTTCAGTCTTTGTTTATAAACCAGTTTCCACTTTTCTCCAGCAGGGGGTGAAATGTTTCTCTCTGCATTTTACCGGTAAATATGGCTCCTGAGACAGTCTGTGGACATTTTCATCATCATTTAACTTTTTCACATGATCTGGTGTTAAAAAAAAAAACATGCTAAAAAAAAAAAAAACGTAAATATTGAAGAATCACAGTTTGTATCTCACGGCACCCAAAGATGGTAAAAGAACCTAAATGTGAGGCTGAGGGTCTCTGGGTGGTGAAGCTGGTCTGAGAGTTTGTTTGCTAACAGATGCGTCACAGAGATAATTCAGCTTCACGTCTGAAAAATATTTAAATAAGATTAATTTACTTTTTAAAAAAAAAAAAGAAAAAAAAAAAACTTTCTCTAACCCCAGTCTCTACAGGAGAGGATAACAGACACTGAGTGTCTTTCTTTTTTCCTGAGCGGAGACCATTCAACCAATATCGTTAAATAAAATCAGACAAAATAAAAACAAAAACAACTTGAATCTGATAACTCTGAAGAAAGGTTGGAATTCAGTTTATTTCTATTAAATTAAAAAAATATCTATGAAATTATGACTTTCACTGTCTTACAAAACGTCTTTAGTGGACACTTGAGGAACTGCAGTTTATGACACAAAAAGAGAAATGTTTCAAGCAGTCAAAGCGTTTTTCTCCCCGACCTTTGACCTATGACCTTCGACCTTTGGCTCCTCAGAAACAGAGCAGCGTTAGCGTGGAGCCCTGAGGACGGCCCGTCTCAGCTCCTCCAGAGAAACTTTCCGCTGTCATGTTTTCCTGACTGAGCGCGCTCAGACTGGCTCTCTGATGACAGTCAGTTATCCTGATGGAAACAGCTTCCTGTTACGGTCTGCAGAGCGCCACGCATGGGTCCCACGCACGGATCCCACGCACGGGTCCCACGCACGGATCCCACGCACGGGTCCCACGCACGGATCCCACGCACGGATCCCACGCACGGATCCCAGGCACGGATCTCACGCACGGATCTCACGCACGGATCCCACGCACGGGTCCCAGGCAGCGCCTCCTCTTTGATCCTCTGGTTTAAAAACACGTCAAAGTTTCTGTTTTGGTTTTCCTGTGGGAAAATCCTGCCCCTGTCAGTCTGCAGGGCCCGACCCCCCCAGAGCCCCCCAGGGGAAACGTCCATTCACAGGAGCCAACGGGGACAAGTTTGGACCAGGGCTGGGAGCAGGGAGGGAGGAAAACCAGGCTGGACTCTCTGTCCCTCACAGGATCAGTTTCATGGTCTGAAGGAGGTCAGCTGGTCTGGACTCACACCCTGTGAGGGCATCTTTAGCTCGCTCTGTAGAGACCTGAGGCCAGCATGTGGTCTTTGTCCTGGGACCCTTCATCAGCCCACCTGAGGATCATCAGGGTCTCCAGCAGAACCAGACCGTCCCCACATCATGTCCCCACAGAGTCCTCCTGGTTCCCACGTTTTTTTACTTTGTATCTTTTCTTTGTCCTAAATTTCTCTTTACATTTTATTTTTGCTTCTTCTTTATATTCATCTCCTTGTTTGTTTCCCTTTAATTTTGTATTTGTCTGATAATTCCTTTCTTCAGTCTTTTTAATATTTTCCTTTCTTTAACACTTTTTCCTTCAATTTTTATGTCCTGCTTTTTTTTATCCTTTTTCTTCCATTTTCACATGTTTTTGCCTTTATTCTTTGATATCTTTTAATCCTCCTTATTTCTTTTATAATTTGCTGAAAGTGATTTCCTTTTTCTTTTTCCTCCTTTTATCTCTTCATTTCTATCTTTGTTCATGTGTTTAATAAAAGTGTCACAAGTTCAAATTTTAGGGTCTTTGTTTCTAGCAGCCGAGTGTGTATTTTTGTGTAGTAATGTGTAGTTGTGTGTATTATTTGTGTTGGTGTCTGTTACCTGAGTGATGGGGTGCAGGTTTGATCGTAGCCGTGGATCTAACAGTCCGTCCATGCTGCAGGTTTTTCTCTGTAACCACACACACACACACACACACACACACACACACACACACACACACACACACACACACACACACACACACACACACTTTATTTTCTGTTGGTCAGCAATAATAACTTACAGTTTACCTTTATTTGAACCTGAGTTGTGAGGACCGGTCTTGTTTCCAGTGACGCAGCGTGAGAAGAAAAACAGTTTGAGGGTTTGGGCCTCAAACACCGAGCTCTGCCCGTAGCTCCGCCCCCTCCACAGAGCCGTCCAATCAGAGTGACGGGGGTTTAAAGCTGTTAAAACAAAGTGTTTCAGTCAGAAGCTGAATGAAGGGTTTACTAAAACACCAGTTAAAATCATGGAGAGATACTACGGGGGCACCAGAGGGACAAAATAAAGAGTAAAAAGCAGAAATGCTCCTTTCTAACAGGAACTTAAACGGTTTGCAGCGGGGACAGAGATATCTTCATTAAAGCAGCTGTTTGATGAAATCTGTCCTTTAACTCATGTGTGTGTTTGATGAACGCTGATGATCGTCCCCGTTAAAGATCAAAGCTCTGTTAAATAATATATAAATATCTGAACCAGGAGCTTTTTAACGTCCATGGATCAGAAACCAGGACCTGTGGGTCACCATGATGGAGATGTTTGGGCTTTAAATACCAGCTTTATTTAAAAATTAGGTTTGGATGAAGTATTTCCTCAGTAACTGAATAAATCCATCAGACTAACTCACTTTGAAGACGGTATTTTTAGCAGCCTCTGGTTTGAGCCTCTGACACAGTCATGCTGCTGTTTCTTTTTAAGAAAAATGTGCTCGGGGAGGTTTAGTTATTATAAATTTTCTTTTTTTTTAAAAAATTTCTCATTTATTTGGTCTCGTGTTGTTTGTTAGATCTTGTTTGTGTTTCTTGCGATAGTGAAATAAACCAATCACAACCCTGGGTTTGGTGTGAAGCAGGAAATGTGTGTAAAAAGGAGCATTTCAAAGCTAATAATAGAATAAAGAATAAAGCTAATGTATCGATGGGTATGCTAATGCTAACAAAAAGTTAGGCTAGAAAATAAATGAAAACACTTGATAAGATGACAGTTTTTCTCTAACCAAGAAAAGCCAAAGAAAGAAATGTTTTGGTCATTGATCCGGCTCTCGGCTCTTTGGCGCTGTCGGCAGGAGCCAAGTTCTGCTGGAAACTTTACAGACCTGAAAAGTGACTTTCACCTGAAAAGAGGACGTTAGAGCAAAAGTTCAGTTCTTGTTCTGGGTCTCTCTGGACCAGTCTCTGGACCAGGAGCGGTTTGGTACCAGGGCCACAGCTGAAGACAGAATCCTTGATCCGGCCTGGTTCAGGATCTGGTTCAGACTCTGCGGTCCTGTGAGCCTTTTTAGGAAACACAAAGTGTGGCTTTAGTCTTGATGTGTGATCCATACTCAGACCCTGTGAGTGTTTCTGATCCAGGATCAGGTCATTAAACCCGTCAGTGATCTGCTAAAGAGACGGACTCAGTTTTTCAGACACACGTCTGTTTTTATGGCTCTCATATCTCTGACGGTTCAGCTTTCAGGAAACAGAAACAGCTCTGAGGGAGAGCTCCACCGTGTCTTATCCGTTTCATTTATCAGCTCACAGAGGAGGAGTGTTGGAAACATGGAGAGAAAGTCCAAACATGGTTTGACCGCGGCGTGATACGAGGACGAAACAACAACCTCCAGCTACAGCTGCTGGATCAGACAGAAAGTCACAGAAACATGAAACCAGAGGTTTGAGTTGATCTGATTTCTGTCAGGGTCAGAATGATCGATGGAGAAACCAGCAGAGCTGAGCTGTCAGGTTAACGAAGCTGTTTCCTCTGAATTAATGAGAATAAATGTTTGACAAACACTCTGAGCCGTCAGTTTGTTTTCTCCTCCCTGACCTCCGATGATTCACAACACGATCACATGACTTCACTGACGTTTAACCCTCTGCTGACTCTGAACAACAGACGATAAATTAATCTGTTTCATTTCCAACATCACGTCATTTTTCCTCTGACAGTGATGGATCCTGAAACAGTCGACAGCTTCACAGATTGAACATGAACTGACCCATTCCCCACTCTGATGGTTTAATTCAGGTTTAAACGAGTGGAAACAAATTATAGACCAGGGGTCTTCAACCTGCGGCTCTGGACCCTCATGTGGCCCTTTGGCTCCTCTGCAGTGGCTCCTTGTAACTTTAAATAAAGAGTTGTTATTTTTCTTCCAGAGGGTATTGATGATTAAAGACACTGACACTAAATAAAATCCTGTGTTAACATTTAGTTGAACTAAATCTTCTTCCCATCTGTCAATAAAGCCTGCCACCGCTCTACTTCACCTCCTACAACATCAACAGCCCACCAACTTTCCATGCACCTGTGGCTAACCTCAAGTTTTACAGCCCTGGGAAGATAACTACATCTACAAAAAGACTCATCTGGAAGAAAATACTGATTTTAATTCATTTAACTGACAACGTGCAGGATTAATATACATGATTGATATGTGGCAAGACAATAGCAAACAATAAGAAATGATGAGTTGAGTGATGATATTCATATATGTTATCAAATTCAAATATTCTTTTTTTTTAATTTTTGAAAATTCATTTAATTAAAAAAAATATATATCTTGAAATTTCCAAATTGTTACATTTTTGCAAAGATTTTCCTTTTTTGGATTTTTCCCCCCTTTTCTTAAAATGCAAAAAAAGAAAATCTTTGCAAAGTTTTAAACTTAAAAAATTGAAAAGTTTCTAATAAAATTCATAAATTTCTAAAATTTTAAAATCCTGGCAAATTATTTAAAATTTCCTTTATTTTTTTTTCATTTTGCAATTTTTTACTTTTTTTTTTTTTTTTTTAAATATTTGCAAATTTCTTAAAATTAAAAAACTAAGACATCACATGTCCAATTTTATAAATTTAAAAAACTTTTTGATTTGATAATTATTGACTAGATTTTAACTTAAGTTTTTCCCCTTGTTGTCTTTATGGTAAAACAAAGAAGATTTTGTGGCTCTGGACTTTAATGACAGAGCCGCTAACAGAGCAGCTAACAGAGCAGCTAACAGAGCTGCTAACAGAGCTGCTAACAGAGCAGCTAACAGAGCTGCTAACAGTGCTGCTAACAGAGCTGCTAACAGAGCTGCTAACAGAGCTGCTAACAGAGCTGCTTACAGAGCTGCTTACAGAGCAGCTAACAGAGCCGCTAACAGAGCTGCTTACAGAGCTGCTTACAGAGCAGCTAACAGAGCCGCTAACAGAGCTGCTAACAGAGCCGCTAACAGAGCCGCTAACAGAGCAGCTAACAGAGCTGCTAACAGAGCTGCTAACAGAGCTGCTAACACAGCTGCTAACACAGCTGCTTACAGAGCTGCTAACAGAGCTGCTAACAGAGCTGCTAACAGAGCTGCTAACAGAGCCGCTAACAGAGCTACTAACAGAGCAGCTAACAGAGCCGCTAACAGAGCAGCTAACACACACTGAGCTGATTGTAGCCAGCCGCTGGAGGCCGATCGATCCTGTACAAACCCCTCGCTCTCGCAGCGACAGCCTGAGGAGCGAGGCAGGCGCTCACAGCGAGGCAGGCGCTCACAGCGAGGCAGGCGCTCACAGCGAGGCAGGCGCTCACACATGAAAGTGTTTTTGTTGGAGAAAAAAATGGTGATTTCTCTCTGACGTGTCGGGAAAGCTGTGGACTCAGACAGACGAGCGAGGGGGAGAGGATCTGTTACTGACGGTTTCAGTGATAAATCTGCAGCATGGAGAAGGAGCGCTGCTGTCGTCTTTAAACGAACAAACACGTTGTTAAAACCAAACCTGCCCCTCTACATGAACATTTACGGCTGTATTTCCTGTTTGTCTCTGATGAAACGTGGGCTCTGCTCTCTGTGTCAGGGGAAAACATGTTCAGAGATAAACCCTCAGAGCTGCATCAGGCCTGTGTGAGACTAAATTAACCACATTAAAAATACATTTCACACTTTTACCACCAGGAGTGGAGTCTGTTTCCTCTGCAGCTCAGCTCTGAAATATTAATGAGACCGATTCTCCTCTGTTACTCAGAGATTAGCTGAAAACACAGAGATAACATTAAGTCCATTATTGATAACAGCATTTCTGGATTTAATGATGAAAATAATCATTTGATTTCTTAAAAAGGAGTTAGGCTCCATCTTTTCTCCATGACAGATCAAAATAAAAACATGGAGGTTGCTGCTTTTCACACATTTCATCTTTATTTCAAATATTTTTCGTTGCTAGGCGTCTGTTGGCCATGGCGGCCTCCTGCAGCAGCTCTCTCTTCTTTGTCTGTTTCTCATAATTTTTCGTCTCTTTTTCATCATCTTTGTATTTGGAGTGGATCATCACTTTGTTCGGCTCATTTGTTGGTCATGGACACCAAACTTTTTGTGTCTTCAGTGATATTTTTACTACTTTTCTCCTGTGTTTGTCTGGAGATCCTACATGTAACCATGGCTGCATTGTTTACATGTGAAATCAGCTGTTAGCAGCCTGTAGCATGTCAATGCTAAGTGGTGCTAGGCCAGATGTTTCCCACAAGGTGAGGAGAAGGAGGTGAGGACGACGTGCTGGTTCTCAGGTGTGAGCTAAGAAGTGACGACATGGACCTGTCCTTCCATCCATCGTTATTGGGAACGTAAGATCTATCTCCAATAAGATGGACGAGCTAGCTGTGCTAACCCAGCAACAGAGGGAATACCAGAGGGCAGAGTAGCATCATGCTAATCACAGACATGGCTAACAGAGACAAGCTGTCAGCATCTATTTTCTTATGGACCTTTTTACACTTTCTATACACTTTCTTACTTTGGTTTTCTTGATTGTTGCTGTGACTTTAATTTCATTGTACTTGTTACAATAACAAGAAAGTTCTATTCTATTCTATTCTATTCTATTCTATTCTATTCTATTTCTGAACTTGAAGAGTAAGGAGGGAGAGGAGTTTTTCCTTCTGTCTGAATTCTTCCTGATGTCGTACGTCGACAGAAGCATCTGCTGAATGAAACTGGAGACTTTAATTTGAACAAAAAGTAAAAATATGACTTGACCCAGAAAATGTTGAATGTTAAAGTGGGTCAAAAATAAAATATATAAATTTTCTTCCTCAGAAAGAAGGATCTCTTTTATTTCTGATTAATCAAATTAATTTTTCAAACTTCGATTGTGTCCCTATTTACTTATCATCAAGGCTGTGGCAGTAATTGATTTTGACGGTGACCAACTTCCTGCAAAGACAAAATGTTTTTACTCAGCTAAAAATTAGCATATGGCCATACCTGTAATACCACTGGTTCACAGTAGGGGGCAGTCATGGTCATTTTGCTGCCTGCTGTATGACAGAGAAGAGACAAAGAAGAAACATCTGGAGTTGGGATGGGGACTTTTCCTGTTTGAAACGATGCGGTACAGATGCTGGTACCAGTCAGTCACTGGAACCAACTTCCAACACTTTTGTGTTTATGTGATAATAAATATTAATTTGCTTCATAATAAAACCACAAAGTTTTTCAGTTTAACATATTTATTCTTCCATATATAACCCTGTAATGCTGTGTTCATGTTCAGTAGGAAAATCAGCTACTCTCCCTCACAGTCACAGGGATGCGTTCAGGGACCTAAACAAGGAACTGCTTGATTGTATGTGGATCTGTTCTCAGCACTACAGAGAAAGTTCAGGTGGTACGACTTTGTTACTGGCTGGTTTTGACCACAGTGTTTGTCTCTTTCTCTTTTTAAAAAAATAATTAATGTATTTATCTGTGCGTGATTTGAAATTGTGCATAAATTTCAAAGAGTTAATTAAGCAGTTCACCCCCTGACTGTTCAATAATCATTGGTTCAGTTAGATTTTTGGGTAATTGGATGTAAACAGTCCCAGTTATCACATTTCTCCCCACAGTAATTAATGCTCTACATGGTAAAATAAACCTGCCCAGCAGGGGGCGACAGCATAAACAGGTTTAGATTATTTTAAAGAGGGATGATCTTCCTGTGATTAAAGCAGCAGAAGAAATAAATCTGACGACCAACAAACCGTCTGTATCGGTTTATTAGAGAGACTCTGACTGTGATTTAAGTTACCTTAGTCCCTACAACACACACACACACACACACACACACACACACACACACACACACACACACACACACACACACACACACACACACACTGCTCGCCCCCTGGTGGTCAGTCGATAACACTCCTGCTGTTTCAATGATTGATTAGCTCCTGGTTTATTATTGATGGTGCGTTTGTGTGCAGTGGGAAACTTCTGTGAATTATAAATTGACCCTGAGACTCTGCTGCCTCTAGAGGGACGGAGGGAAACAGGACTGAGGGGTCATGGGGTCAGACTTTTAATCTTTAGCTTTAATTTAAGATGTTGATTGATTTCCTCTTTATTCTCAGCTAACGTTACGACTTTAATCTAAAAACATCTGAAGTTTTTTATCTTAACTTTTCTCCTTAAATCTCCAGGTGTTTATTTTTTCCTCGTGGAAAAAAAAAATCAAACTTAAACCTTTTGTTATGACTTTGTTTTCTCTCAAACCATCATGGGTTAAATCATGTTACATTAGATTTTTTTGTCCTGCAACTCTACAACTTTAATTTCTCAACATTTAATTTTTTTTTTTCCTGATGTTTGATTTTTTAATCTCTCAATAGTAAAAGTTAAATCTTGCGACATTTTACGTTTTTTTTTGTGTAACAAATGAATTTTATTTGTTACTTTACAAAGTTTGTCTCCTAACGTCACAACTTTCACCTTGGCGTCAGACTTTTTCTCTTAAACCTCCAAACTTTGAACTTTTTAACTCTTTGTTTTTTTCCCCGTAGCATTAAATCTGTAACATTTTAAAGTTTTTATCTTATAACTGTTCCACCTTAATGTTGTAACGTTCAAATTTACTTTTCATGTAATGAAACAACTTTTGGCTCGTAACTTTACAATTTGTTTACAAACATTTCCACCTTTTCTCCTAACATTTACAGTCTTTTCCCACTTTTTTTTTGTTTTCAACTTTACAAATGTATTCTTATAGCATATAAAAGTTTTCCTCTCTAACCTGATGAATTTAATCTCACTACATTTGAATTATTATCTGGGACCATCACAGCTCTTTCTTCATGGTGTCAGGACTTCAGTTTCATCAGTTTCTTTCCTGTAACATCGACGCTTCATGACTGAAAGTTTCATTAAACACATCCCTACAGCCTCACTCCTCCATCCTCTGATCTCAGACCCTGAAATAATCTGTGTTCAGGTTTTTAGTCAAATATTCAGATTTTTATATTTTCTTCATCTGAAAATCAAAACTTTCTGACGACGTGTTGACCCAGTTTGTTTCATAACGTTTCTAAAGTTGAAGAAGTTCAGAGAGTTGGTTGTGTAATGATTACAACCTTCAGTCATAAGGTCCGTTCAGTGTGTGTGTGTGTGTGTGTGTGTGTGTGTGTGTGTGTGTGTGTGTGTGTGTGTGTGTGTGATCATCTCCAGCCTCAGGACACACACTTCAGACTGAGGCTGTTAGATAATTTTCATCAGATCAGAGCGGCTTTGTTCTTCTTCAGGATCTTTAACCTTTGGAAATATCAGCAGCAAACTGTGTGTGTGTGTGTGTGTGTGTGTGTGTGTGTGTGTGTGTGTGTGTGTGTGTGTGTGTGTGTGTGTGTGTGTGTGTCTGAGGAAAAGGAGTTTTTTTCTTCAGGTGATAGTGAAGAATATTCCCAGTGACGTCTCTGAACTCAGAGAAAAATCTGAAACTATCTCTATTTTTTACAGGACGTTACCTGATCTTTAATGTTTCTGGAAAAACCTGATTTTTGATGTTTCTGGAAAAGCTAGATCTTTTGATGTTTCAAGAGAAACCCGACCCCAAATTTTTCTAGAAAAACCTGGACTTTAATGTTTTCTAGAGAAACCTGATCTTTCATGTTTCTGGAAAAAAACTGATTTTTTTTTTTTTTTTTTTATGTTTCTGAAAAAAACTTGATCTTAAATGTTTCTAGAAAAACCTTATCTTTAAAGTTTTTCTAGAAACTTCTGATTTTTTTTTTTTTATTTATTTATATATTTATTTTTAAATGTTTCTGAAAAAAAAAACCCCAGATCCTTAAAGTTTCTGGAAAAACCTGACCTCTAAAATTTTCTAGAACCTTCCGATTGTGTTTTTTTTTCTTCTTCTTTTTTTTTTTTTTTTTTTAACTGTTTCTGGAAAAAGCCTGATCCTCAATGTTTCTGGGTCAGAGAAGCTTCTGTTTGACAAAGAAGCAGATGTTAATTTAACTCTGGAGTTTTTCTTCTTTCTCAGACTCTAATCTAAAACCACTGAGTGACGACAGCTTTACATGTGTCATTGATTCTGAGGAAATCTGTGTTTTTTAAAAATCAGTAAAGGTGGAGCTGACTGTCAGACAGGTTTGCTGCCATCTAGTGGTGAAACAGAAGTCCTGCAGGAGAGCAGCGTCCTCTTTAAAGTAATAAAAACAGTTATCACTCAGGCTGTTTTTTTTTTTACAGACAGATTTTCCTTTAACTGCTGATCCTCAAACTTCCTCCTCTCTGTCTGATCCTCGTCCTGATCTTTTATTCTTTAAATCATTTCAAGTTTTTGGAGCTGAATTCATTTTTCTGTCTCATTTTTCTGTCTAACTTCCCTCCTCATGTCATTTCTTTTCTCCTTCTCTTGGCAGTGAGCTCCTTCCACCAGCAGAGGGCGCCGCCATCACACTCTACAGTAAGACTCTCATTTAGCTGCATGTTCACACGTTTTTTTCTGGTTTTATTCAGAGTAAGATATAAAATCTTCGAGAATAAAACCAGAAAAATTAAAAAAAAAAAAACATCATGGCCAGTGTTATTTTCTTCATCATCAAACTACTTTTGGATTTGTTTTCAATTTTCAGGGAGGAATAAATGTTTTAATAGATTTGTTTTGGGTTTAAAAAAATAAAAATAAAAATGTTTTATAGGAAATGTGAACAGATGGATGAGTCTTTAAATATTTACAAAAAAAACTTTGGAGAAAGTTTTGTCTGTTTAATTCATATTCTACAGATGATATTACACTACAAACTCTGATGTATGTGTGTGTGTGTGTGTGTGTGTGTGTGTGTGTGTGTGTGTGTGTGTGTGTGTGTGTTGAATGTTGGAGATGTTACCGTCGTCTCTGGAGGTGATCAAACTGCAGTGCGTCCCGGCTGCAGTGCATCATGGTCCTGAGAGCTGCTATCAGACGACAAACTGCCTCAGTGAGGCGTAATGTGCCCACGTGGTGAAATCCAACACCTCCTGGCTCCTCTCTGAGCTAAAAATACCACAGGATCTGAGGCTCCATCTGAGCCGTCCTCCCGCCTGTGAACCAACGTCTGCAAAACAACGCCTGCTGCTGAAGCGTCGGCTTCAGAGACGGAGCTGGAAACAGTCAGATCAGAGATTTCATCAAACACAGAGACGTCACGTTCCCTGAGTTTCCCCCTGACAGGAGACGACAGCTCGGCAGAAACTCACAGGCTGCAGCAGGAAGATGGCAGAGAGGGAGAAATCTGGAAACTACAGGAACAAAGTCCTCAAGTCCTGGTTCATTGTTCCGGTGAAAGTTTGCTCAGAGGCTGGTTCCTGCTCCTGTCTGCAGGGTCAGCTGCAGGGTCAGCTGCAGGGCGTGCAGGGTCAGCTGCAGGGTCAGCTGCAGGGTCAGCTGCAGGGTCACCTGCAGGGTCAGCTACAGGGTCAGCTGCAGGGTCAGCTGCAGGGTGTGCAGGGTCAGCTGCAGGGTCAGCTGCAGGGTCAGCTGCAGGGTCAGCTGCAGGGTCAGCTGCAGGGTCAGCTGCAGGGTCAGCTGCAGGGTGTGCAGGGTCAGCTGCAGGGTCAGCTGCAGGGTCAGCTGCAGGGCCAACTGCAGGGCCTTGCAGGGTCAGCTGCAGGGTTAGCTGCAGGGTCAGCTACAGATTTGTGCAGGGTCAGCCGCAGGGTCAGCTGCAGGGTCAGCTGCAGGGTCAGCTGCAGGGTCAGCTGCAGGGTGTGCAGGGTCAGCTGCAGGGTCAGCTGCAGGGTCAGCTGCAGGGTCAGCTACAGGGTCAGCTGCAGGGTCAGCTGCAGGGTGTGCAGGGTCAGCTGCAGGGTCAGCTGCAGGGTCAGCTGCAGGGCCAACTGCAGGGCCTTGCAGGGTCAGCTGCAGGGTTAGCTGCAGGGTCAGCTGCAGATTTGTGCAGGGTCAGCCGCAGGGTCAGCTGCAGGGTCAGCTGCAGGGTCAGCTGCAGGGTCAGCTGCAGAGCATGCTCAGGATTCACAGAGCGGTTCAGAGCGTGCAGACTGCTCACAGCGCGTAAACAGTGACGTTTAACTCTAAGTACATGTGTACCAGGTCTTTGAATGGAGAGAAGAGTGTTTGAAGATTTGATTTCTTTAGTTTTACACTGAATCGTTAAAACAAATTTGATTTCATGCTTTAGGAGTTTTCTAGACTGTCTCAGGTTCTTTTCCACAATTTCTACGTCAGCTCCTGATTTTACCCTCTGACTAAAGCTGACTAAAGAAATGATTCAATAACTGCTTTAAGGTGACACCTGTGTGTGTCTCTAAAATCTCTTCTCCTGTCCTCGAGACATCAACGAGCAAACCCTCATGTTGGCAACATCACAGAATACTCTATCTCCAAAATTCTTCTCAGTAACATTCTGGAATACTTGCCTATAAAAATTCATGGAATAATTCCAGAATACTTCGTTCATCTTCAAGGCTATATCCAGCAACGTTCTGGATTACTTCTCATTACATTCAAACACATGTTGAGCTACATTTGGAAAAATTCTCCAACTCTTTAAAGTTTCTTCATGTGCAAAATTCTGGAATGCTCCTCCATATTGCCAGTGTTATTCTGAGCAACATTCTGGAATAATTCTCTTAAGCTTGGAGCTCTTGTGCACTCTTGGTTATTTCTTTATCTCTTCAAAGTTTCTTGTAAAAAAAGTCTGGAATACTTCTCTTAATCTTAATACTTTTCCTTATATCCAAACATTTCTTGAGCAACATTCTGGAATAATTCTCCAACTCTTTTAAGTTATTCCAAACAACATTCTGGAATTTTTATCTTATCTATTAAGTCATCTCGAGCAATATTCTGGAATACTTTTCAGAATCTGTAAAACCATTCTTGGAAACATTCCAGAATATTTCTCTAATTCTACAAAGATTTTTGTACAAAATTCTGGAATACTATTCATATTCATTGTCATCCTGAGCAACATTCAGGAACAATCCTCTTTAACTTGAAAATCCTCAGCAACATTCTGGAACACTTCTTCATAACTTCAGAGTTTTTTTTGTGCAAAATTCTGGAATGTTTATCATCATCTATGAAGCCATTACAGACACGACTCCAGAATACATCTTGATTTTTAATCCTAGAGGATGAAGCTATTACAGACATAGTTCAAAACTTCTCTTCAAAGGTTAACTAAGCACAGGTCTGGATTATTCTCTGTATACTCAAACAGATCTTGAACAACATTTCAGAATAATTCTCCAACGCTTTAAAAAGTTACATTCTGGATTTTTCTCCTTAATCTTCAAAGTTATCTCAAAAAATGTTCTGGAATCTTCTCAGAATCTTTAAAACCGTTCCTGGCAACATTCTGGAATAACTCTGTAATTCTTTAAAGAATTCCAGATTTCACTTTATTCTTTATGTAATTTAATCCAATTTTTTGGACATAGTTGACTCCTGTTAGGGAACTTTATAGATTCCTCTGTGTGAGATGACGGTCTGCTGCTGAAACCTTGTGTTTCTGCCGTTTCTGGACAAGTCCCTGAACTTCCCCTGACAGGCGATGCGTTTGTGTGAGAAAAGCTTCCAGATTATTCTTGGTTTGAGTGACACAAGCAAGACACAACAAGGGTTCAGACACAGATAGAGCCGTTCTGTCTCTGCATTCAGGAGGTTTCTGAAATGTTTTGGGGGAAGTTTTCATCACGTGGAGGTTTGTCAAATCTCCTCTGAGTGTTTCCTGTCAGAGAGCAGCGAGTCTGATCATTTGACTGAAGTGCTGTGAAAACAAAAGGAGAGTTGAAGCCAAACACGCGGCGCTGGAGGAAAATGGAAGTTAATCCAAATCAAAACGACACGGGCCGTGTTTTCGTTCTCCTCTGCGGGGAGACGCCGCGGGACGCTGAGCTGGACGTGGGTGCTGATTCAGAGAGAAATGAAAGAGCTTGAAAAGAGGAAGTGTGTGTGTGTGTGTGTGTGTGTGTGTGTGTGTGTGTGTGTGTGTGTGTGTGTGTGTGTGTGTGTGTGTGTGTGTTACTCTTACTTCAGGCTCCAGACTAAAGTGGAGAGGACTAATCTTCCTGCAGAGACACAGACGTTAACAGCTGCTCCTGACGCTTTCGCCTGTTGATGATCAGACTTTTCCGTCTCCCTCTCAGACGTGATGATCTGCAGCAGCTCGGCGTGAACGCAGAGAGACTCGCCATCGTGAGGAGGTTAGAAACACAGACTTCAGTCTTCATCAAACATCTCTCTTAGAAATGAAAACATGAAACAACAAAACGTCTTTAGTTTTTCTCCTGTTTATTCTGGAGCCAGAGGTCGGGGCCAGAGACAGATCCTCAGATCAACATTCAGTTAGCAGGTTAAAATAAAACACAAGAGAAGATGAGATCTTCTTTTTCATGTTGTTTGGGTTAATTTGGTCTTTTTCACATTCATCAGCATTTAAAGAGCACAGGTGATTACATCAGGTGTTACACGTCTACGTCCTGTCGAGGCGTGGAGTCGTCTGTGTACACAGAAACACGCTGCACGGCGTCGCTCGGCGTCGCTCGGTGATGGTGATCAGATTTATTTGCTTTCCTGGAGTTTGAAGCTTCCTGAGTTAAATATTGCTTAAGACATTTGTGCTGTGGTTTTTGCATTTTCTCCGTGTGAGGATTTGTTTTTGATTTGTCAGAAACATGAACCAGAAACATTCACAAACAGCGTCACTCCACTGAGCAGATGAGAAACTTTGATCATTTAAAGGTTTTTAAAATTATTTAAGGGTTGTTTTGGCAAAATCTAACTGCAAGAAAAAATCAAAAATATTTTTCTAAATATTTTTGATTTTTTTCAAACATCCCTTTTACTTTTATCTGAGTCATGTGACCTGTTGGGGAGTTTTAATGATGCGCCCCATGTAACGTGTAATTAATCAGATAATTAATTCTGAAAGGTACATTTTTTAATTACTGAGTGAATAATCTGTAAATGTAAACGACCTCAGGGTCAAATATTTGTAATGATTTTTAAATAGGGATTATATTCCATCAACAGACCATAACACATGTTTAAAGACAAAATGTTTTTACCTCTTTATAGATTTAGATAGTTTATCTTAGAGCTACGGAGTCAGAGGAGGGACAAAATTAAGAAGAGGAAGAATATCAAGACAAATAAATGTAAACACTGTGGATGAGTTACTCAGAGTAAACGGATATTGTTTTAAACAGGATATAATTTAAGATGTTTGGAGCCACATGAGGTTAAAACTGTGGCCATGATTAATCCTAATCTGAAAATATTTCTGTGAAATTAAAAACAAGATTAAACACAGAAACTTGGAGTATTTAGATTAAAAGTATTTTGTTTTGTTGCAGGCTGTAAACGTGTATTTCTGCTGTAAAGATCAGCTGATTGAATGGGTGTGTGTGTGGTCTCTGCTGTTTTGGGGGAAACCCTCTAGTGGTCACTGAAGGAACTGCACGGTGGGTGAATTTTCACAGCTGGTTAGTTTGATGATATGTTAAGACTTGGTTAAAAAATAAAAATAAGCATCAACTGGTTTCAGAAAAAAATCACATGAGCTGAATTTTGACAACCTGTGGATAAAAATATATTTAAAAAATTAAATTTCCTTTAAAAAAAAATACAAAATGAGCTTTTTTAAAGGTGTCTTATTATATTCAACTCCTTTCTTTTTTGTTTTTAATTTCTATTTGAACATGAGCTCTTATTGTGTCCCTCCTCTGACCCTGTAGAGTGCTCCTCATTCATTACTGTATTTACATTCAGAGATATATTATAAACTTTTCTTTGTCGTTGCTGCGTTTTACATATTCAAATATATTAACATGTTTATATATTTATATATATTCAAAACTCACATACGTCCATATACAGGTAGTAAATATATATATGTACAAACAGCAGCTCAGCGCTGTACATGTGCCGTTTCTACTGTCGTGTGAGACACGTGGGCGGCGCCCCCTGGAGGCAGGAGAAATATTGCTTTGTGTTTTATTGACGTGGAGCCTGGGCTGTTTCCTCCTGTTTTAAAAAACAAACCGTGACGTGACAGGAAGTGTCCCGAGGCGTTTCCTCCTCAGTATTGCTTCAGTGCTGCTGCTGCGTCCTGTGAGGAGGAGACGTTGGAGGAGACGTTGGAGGAGACGGTGGAGGAGCAGCGCTGACAGGGAGGCGCTGACAGACTTTAATAAGGGTGAGGGGTTAAAGGTGGAGTCCAGGTGTTGCAGAGTCCAGTCTGAGCAGGCAGACGGGGTCAGAAGAGATCCTGGGGGCCCAGGTGGATGATGATGGGCGCGGCGATGGTCTGAGGCTGGTAATAGGCACTGTCGATGTAAAGACCGCCTGCAGACAGGAGGAGGAGGAGGAGGAGGAGGAGGAGGAGGAGGAGGAGGAGGAGGAGGAGGACAGCACAGGTTAACAGGAACAATCAGCACCTGACATCCATCCTTTCACTGTGGAGCCATGAAAACAAAGAGGTGTGGAGGTTTTAATGGTTCAGACTGTCCTCAGGAGACCAGCAGAGACGCCACGAGGACGCCATAACCACGAGTCACGGAGTCAGAGACCACGATTAAACACAGCCTGTGTTTACGCAGTGATCCGTATCATGGCTGCTTTTTGTCCTGTGGTACAGTTGAATTATGGGTATTTGAGCTCTGAAAGTCAGCTCATGAACACTGGACGTGTCACAGACTGCAGTTCCTCTTATAACCACTGAAGTCATGAAACAACATCACAACATTAAGGTTTAAATTTACTCTAACCACCTGTAAACAAATCTGATTCTGAGTTTTTTTAGCCTCTGGAGGAAAATTTATTTTCAGATTTTATTTTTCTTTAATCTTTTATTTGCTCTTTGGTAGACTGGCTGAAGCCAGGAGGTTAAAAACTTACTGTAAATGTAAATACAGGTGTTAACTGAGCAGCGGACTCCCTCAGCTGAGGCCTGGGTGTCAGAAACTGCAGTTCTCTTAGTGTCCACTGGAGGTTGCCTCCATAAATGAGTCAGTCCCTGTAGAGCCCCATGTTAAAGAGTCCATCCAACCAATTCTGCTTTCCTGATCTGGGAGGTTTAGGCCTGGATAGGCTTCAGCTACAATACTTTCCATTTATGAGCTTTACTAAAATATATCCCAAGATAAAAAATATTACTAGATCTCTGAGTGCTGTTTGTAAATATCTACGGCTTAAAGAATATTCATTTCTAGCACCCATTGCTAATGATCCAGAGTTTGGATAAACCTGCTTAGACGCTGGTTTTAATGAGTGGAGGGAAGCTGGTATTATAAAAATATTAGATCTCTACTCATATAATACTCTGAAGTCTTTCCAACAATTAAAATATGAATTTAATATCACACAAAAACATTTCTTTGGATATTTACAGATAAGACGCAATCTTAATTCTGTTCCTTGTTACAAAGAAGGTGGTAAAACAAATGTGTTAGATTATATTTTACTTTATATTTTTATAATAATATTATATAATAATAAAACTTAATATTTTTACTGGACATTTTTGTGGAAGACTGGTTTCCTCTAAAGGACGATTTTGGATTTGATGGTTATTCAAACAAATTGACTTTGGTGGCGATGGTTCTGTGAACTCAAAGATTGATTCCCCCCAGATACTTTATTTATTCCATTTTTTTAAACTTATTTATTAACTTATATATTTATTATTATTATTATTATTATTATTATTGTTATTATTATTATTATTATTATTATTATTATTGTTATTATTATTATTATTATTATCATTATTATTATCATTATTATTATTATTATTATTATTATTATTATTATTATTATTATTGTTATTATTATTATTATTATTATCATTATTATTATTATTATTATTATTATTATTATTATTATTATTATTGTTATTATTATTATTATTTTCATTATTATTATTATTATTATTATTATTATTATTATTATTATTATTATTGTTATTATTATTATTATTATCATTATTATCTATTCTTTTCTGTAAATTAAAATGACAATGAAAATAAATGGTTTAAAAAAAAAAAAAGCCCATCTCTGTGAACGTGTTACAGCCTTTAATGAATGAATAATGTGAACGTAGACGTGTTTAAATAACGATCCTGTCGTCCTCTAAAAACACAAACAGCAACTTCGTCACACAGAGAGAGAAAAATCTAAATCTGTGAAAAAAACATTCACACTAAAATCTGTGATGAATGACGCTGCACTCGTTTGTTTTTTGACAAAAATATGAATTTAATAAAACAGAGTGTAACCTACAAACAGGTCAAATAAAATCTCTCTGGAAAGAAAGTTTCTAAGTCGACACAGGATGGATCAGACGCTCAGACGCTCAGACGCTCAGGCGCTCAGACGCTCAGGGGCTCAGACGCTCAGACGCTCAGGGGCTCAGACGCTCAGACGCTCAGACGCTCAGACGTTCAGACGCTCAGACGCTCAGACGCTCAGGGGCTCAGACGCTCAGACGCTCAGACGCTCAGACGCCCAGATGCTCGTGTAAACGTAAACAATAAAAATCCAGAGAAAAGGAAAAAGTTTCTCAGTGCAAACGGTTATCATGTAAACTTTTTAAAAACAGAAACTTCAAACTCTTCAAGAGCCAAACAAACAAAATAAATAAAAAAAAACCAGCGCTCACAGCAAAGTGATGTTGAATGAATATTTACCTCCTGTAAAAAATTTTTCATCGACTGTTTTTCTACGCCTGTGTTTAATGAACTCAGCGTCGTTCCCTGTCCTCACTCCTCTTCTGTTCCCTCTGGATTTCTCTGAAGCAGCTGTGTTTTATAAAACACGTTTGCTGAGTTAGTTCCCTACACTTCGTATTTCCCACTGAGTGCTTGTTTTGTTTTTTTGTCCTTCCTGTAACCGTACCTGTCTTCATCCCCTGCAGCACCTGGTTTCCCTAAACACCGGAAAGTTCCCTTACACAGAATTTTTAGTTCCCTCATTTTTCTGTTTTACAGTTTTTCCTTGTTTGGTTCAGTGTAATAAGTTTAAAAGAAGTTGATGTTTCACCTCCAAACAGGCCATGTTTACTTCCCTAAACGTTTTTTAAAGTATATTAATAAGACTGTAGTTTGTTCCCTAAGTTCCCTAAACTAAACATTTTAACCAGTGTAAACTGGTGTTACTGTGGCTGTTAATCCAGTTTTCTAAAGTGGACATTAACATTTTTTTACATGAAACTTTAATACATTTAAGGTTTTTTCTTTTAATTCTCCTTTTTTCTGAGCTCCCTGTGAAAATATTTTTTTCTGGCCACTGTTGGGAACTAAAAAGGATCAATCACTAAACCCACCTGAACAGGAGCATGTTTTTGTTAGAGGATGATAGAAAAAGCTTAAATAACTTTATTTTTATTTTAGTTTCATGCGTTGAATGTGAACTTTGTGTGAGAGGTTCTTTGTTAACGTTCATGTTTAAGTTAACTTAAGTAAATTTAGGAAACTCAGCCGTGTGTTGGAAACAAAAGTGATGAAAAAGTGTCTTTTGTTGATCAGTCAGAGGATATTTTTCTCTTTCCAGGGTGAGTCATTAAGGATCCAGCTTTAAGAGCAGTTTGAGTTTCACTGGTTCATGGTTTGATGATCAGAGCTTTTCTGTCTGACTCTTGGTAAACAGGAGGATGATGCTAACGTAGCACAGAGGAGGATGCTAATGTAAAACACAGGAGAACGATGCTAACGTAGCCAGAGGAGGATGATGCTGCTAGCACATGCTGGAGGACTGATGATGCGGGACCTGGTCTGAGTCTGAGGAGTCCAGTGCTGGTTTCTGAGGTCTGCTGTGAAATAAATAATGTCCTGTGAGTGTGAGGGGGCGGGGCTAATAGGGGTAGAGGTGGGTGATGGGGTATGTGGCAGAGGGCGGGGCTAATAGGGGTAGAGGTGGGTGACAGGGTAAGTGGCAGGGGGCGGGGCTAATAGGGGTAGAAATGGGTGACAGGGTAAGTGGCAGGGGGCGGGGCTAATAGGGGTAGAGGTGGGTGACGGGGTAAGTGGCGGGGACCCTGATGACGGGGAGAACTACTGAGGGCATTCTGGGAAAACCTGGAAAAGTAAAAGAAAACAGAACGAAACGTTGGGATGATGAAATAAATCAAAGTGATGGATCAATGATGAGGTTATTGATCAGGGGAGGGGGGGGGGGGTTACCGTATGGAGGGAGGGCGCCTGCAGGGCTGTAACCGTACGGAGGAGCACCAAAACCTGACGACACAAAGAGAAGACGACAAACCTCCATTATTATCCAGAAAAACTGAGGATCTGAGAAACTACTTCCTGTTCGTAAACTGAGGATCTGAGAAACTACTTCCTGTTTGTAAACCACGGTCGTTAGCTTCAGTCTAACTGAACTGACAAACAGACTTGGACTTCCTGTGTCCAGGTGCTCGGCCTCACCTGGGGGGATGTACCCGTGCGTGGGGGGCGTGCTGATGTACGGCGCTCTGGGGATGACGGGGACTCTGGGAGGTCTGGCAGCAAGGGCAGGGAGGGTCAGCACCGAGGTTACGGGTCGCTTTGGCTGCACACACGCACGCACACACACACACACACACACACACACACACACACACACACACACACAGACATAAGCACGTGTGTGTGATCTCGTCATCTTATCGTGGGCGTTGGCGTCACTCACGGGGGGGTTGGGTCGTTTCTTCTTGCTGCTCGTGGACTTGGATCCTGAGAAGAGGCTGTTCAGGGCGGCGAGCGCTGCGCTGGCTTTGGCGACTTTCTTATTGGGACCCGTCCCCCGAAACACCTGCTTATCCACCTCCACCTGTCACAGAGAGGAAGAGGAGGACTTCCTGTTTACAGTCTGTGGGAGGAAACACTTCCTGTCTGTGGTTGTTTCCTTCAGGCTGAGGCGAGGGGTCGTTACAGATTCATAAAGAACAAAAGAGGAAGTGAAGCGTGTAGACTCAGATCATGTTGGAGCACAGAGAGCAGGTTTCAGACCGGACTGGTCGGACTCCACAGGATGAGACCGTGTCAGGCTCCGCCCCCTGCTGCTCTCAGACGCATCATGATGTTTGAAAACGCAGGAAGCAGCCGACATCAAACACACTCGCTCTTCATCAATTCCTAAAGAAAGGGAGACAGTGTGTGTGTGTGTGTGTGTGTGTGTGTGTGTGTGTGTGTGTGTGTGTGTGTGTACCTCTATGATGAAGCGTTTGTCGTAGCTGCTGCCGCTCTCTGAAATCAGCTCATATTTGAGGCCGCGGCGTTTCTCGTTCAGCTCCATCACCGGGTTTTTCCCTCCGGCCGTCAGGATCGGACCTGGAGCTCTGGACTGTGGGAGAGAAATGAAACTGAAATTTAAGTGCTTGTCTTAGTTTTAGTAAAAAGTGCCTCAGTCACCTGACAAGTCCCAAAAATGTCTGATTTCTATTAAAAGACAAAAAGGCTCCTGAGTTTTCTCAGAGGATTAAATCAGCCAGTGGAGAAACTAAATGTTCCTGTTTTGTTTCTTTAACTAAGATTGTCTCAGTACAGGAAACTGAACAACACTTTACTGACCTCTGATTGATGTAACAGAAAAACAAGTGGGCCGATCGTAGAGCCTTGGGGAACTCCAGAAAAACCTCCAGCAAGTTTTTTGTTGTTATACATCAAATCAGAAGTGAAACTGAAATTAAAGTGAGCGTTTGAGTCAGAAATCCAGAGACAAAAATGACGTCTGAGCTTGTTAAGAGCCAAAAATCTGTCTGGGCTAAATTATTCATTTAAGATTTTACACAAGAAAAAGTGTTAAAGAGTAATATGCTACAGACTTAAACACCTGGTCAAACTGATGCCGTCATGTGATCTGGTACGTGAATTAATTCAAAGGTTGAAAACGTAAATCAAGATTAAAAAACGACTAAAACTTACGGGAATTTCCGTCTTAAGAATAAAAATCACATTCCTACACCTAAAGGATGAATTATGTGACAGTTTTAAAAAACATGGGCCTCAAACACCAAGCTCCGCCCTGGACAGGCCTCCAGAGAGCCGACCAATCAGAGTGAAGGATGTTTATGGAGCAGGGAGCCTTAAAGAGACAGTAGCTAAATCAAAGGGTTTCACACAGAGGCTGAAAAAAAGGTTTATAAAACAACAGGAAGAGGAAAACAGAGATTCTTATGAGCTGTAGATTATGTAAAAACACTACGGGGGCACCAGAGGGACAAAATAAAGACAGAAAAAGAACAACAGCCCCTCTTTAAGGCTCTCTGAAAAGTGTTGAGCTGCTGACGCTGAGATTTAACGGAGAAGCTGCTGAACTCCTCCTTCAGATTACTCATCAACAGCTCCTCTGTGTGTGTGTCAGTGTGTGTCAGTGTGTGTCAGTGTGTGTGTGTGTGTGTGTGTGTGTGCTTTCCTCACCTCCTGTGCGTCCGTGGAGGAGGTGATGGAGGTGATGGAGGTGGCACTGGAGCTGGTGGACATCCGGTCGTTCTTTCCCTCTCCGTCAGACTTCTCGTCGGCGCTCAGAGAGTCCATGTCTGCGTCTCCTCCGAGTACGAATCCCAGAGCCTGCAGCGCCTGAAACACAGATCACATGATCAGTGAGACGGTCCCTGAATGCAGCACAGACGCCGCATGAGTCACTCCTCCATCATCTCTGACTGGGCGGTTCATGAGCAAGGCAGCGAGCAGCTGCTGCAGAGTCTGTACCCACAGTCTGAGCATGAAACTGAGTAAACCAACACGTCAACAAGTTCTGGAGGCAAACTTTGATCCAGATCATCCCAGAACCAGCAGCCTGTGTTCTGGGTCAGTCTGGGCTGGTACCTTCAGCGCCACCTGCAGCTTGGCGGTCCTCTTGGAGTTCCCCGTGGCCTGGTACGAAGTCCCCTGGACGTCCACGGACATGGTGAAGACTGGAGCGTGGACCGGGCCGGACTGGGACAGCAGGCGGTACTGGAGGCCCGGGTGGATCTGATTCAGACGCATCAGCGCGTTCATGGGGTGGTTTGGATCGGTCATCCTCCAGTCCAGGACTAAAGAGAGACGGGAGGTTAGCGCAGGAGCTGATCTGAGACCAGGACGATGCAGAAACTAAGAGTGTTTGAAAAAACTCAGAGCTTCAGACTCTGCACAGACTCAGTCATCAAACACAGACACAGGAAGTCCCAGGAGACGTCTGATTGGCTGATCTATCTCTGTCTCTTCCTGATAATCTGAAGGCTCTGAGCGGAGCGACACCTCCCTCTGTGGAGTCAGATCACTTCACACCTCCACGCTGACAGGAGAGGAGGAGGAGAGGAGGAGGAGAGGAGGAGTAGAGGAGGAGGAGGAGAGGAGGAGGAGGAGAGGAGGAGAGGAGGAGGAGAGGAGGAGTAGAGGAGGAGGAGTAGAGGAGGAGGAGGAGAGGAGGAGGAGGAGAGGAGGAGAGGAGGAGGAGGAGAGGAGGAGGAGGAGAGGAGGAGAGGAGGAGGAGAGGAGGAGTAATATCTGAAACATCTGACAGAGGAGCTGAAAATGAAACGCTGACGCTTGCTGACGCTTGCTGACACTCGCTGACACCTGTCAGAGCGGAGACGCTGACGGCCTCAGAATGAAGCTCATTACCTCTCGGCTTTGAGATGTCGACCTGGATGATATGAAACAGACGTTTATTTCAGTTTGTCTTTAGAAAGTTTAAAAACAACTAAACTAACTCAATTAAACATGAAAATATGAGACTGACAGCTCTGTTGATGATGTCAGAGTTCTAGAACTCCTGCTGTTGCCGTGCAGACTGACAGCTCTGTTGATGATGTCAGAGTTCTAGAACTCCTGCTGTTGCCGTGCAGACTGACAGCTCTGCTGATGATGTCAGAGAGTTCTAGAACTCCTGCTGTTGCTGTGCAGACTGACAGCTTTGCATGCAGGCTCCTGATTGGTCGACAGCTCTCAGAGCGGCACACAGACCACAGACCTGGGTCATGATAAAGGATCCAGAAAACTGGGTCCAGACAGAGAATAATGATTCTGTATTTTAGGATTGATAATTCCCAGAGTTCATAGTTTGATCAGTTACTGTAGTTTGGCCTGAACATGAAATCTGTTTGTTTGTCATCATTTAAACTCCCTCTCATTATTCACTCTCCATGTTGAGTCTATGTTGCCCCTGTGTGTCCATTTAACCCTCTGCAGATTACCCAGAATGCAGCAGCACATCTGGTCTTTAACCAGCCCAAAACAGCACACGTCACCCAGCGGTTAATCTCTCTTCACTGGTTTCCTGTTTCTGCTCCAATCAAATTCAAACTCTTCTTCTGGAGCCAAGACCTGCTCCTGCCTACCTGGGGTCCCTGATCCAGGTCTACACTCCTCCTGGTCCTCTATACTCTGCTTGTGAAAGTCGCCTGGTGCTCCCAGCCCAGCGCGGCTCCAAATCTCTAGCCAGACTCTTCTCCTCTGTTGTTCCCAGATGGTGAATGAATTAGCTAACTCTAAACGATCCACAGAGTCCCTTTCTACTTTAAGAGACGTCTGAGGACTCATCTGTTCAGGGACACTTAGACCTTAATCTGAGCCTGCTCCTCTTTGTCCTCAGGGGGAGGATGATCCAGAAGGTCTCAGACCAGATCTTAGTGAACTGTCAGCACTA
>NW_027437183.1:197500-227500 GCF_033239565.1 Halichoeres trimaculatus | reverse complement strand
CCTCAGAAACCTCAAAAACCTCAGAAACCTCAGAAACCTCAAAAACCTCAGAAAGCTCAGAAAGCTCAGAAACCTCAGAAACCTCAGAAACCTCAGAAAGCTCAGAAACCTCAGAAAGCTCAGAAACCTCAAAAACCTCAGAAAGCTCAGAAAGCTCAGAAAGCTCAGAAACCTCAGAAAGCTCAGAAACCTCAAAAACCTCAAAAACCTCAGAAACCTCAGAAAGCTCAGAAAGCTCAGAAACCTCAAAAACCTCAGAAACCTCAGAAACCTCAAAAACCTCAGAAACCTCAGAAACCTCAAAAACCTCAGAAACCTCAGAAACCTCAAAAACCTCAGAAACCTCAGAAACCTCAAAAACCTCAGAAACCTCAGAAACCTCAGAAACCTCAAAAACCTCAGAAACCTCAGAAAGCTCAGAAAGCTCAGAAACCTCAAAAACCTCAGAAACCTCAGAAACCTCAAAAACCTCAGAAACCTCAGAAACCTCTGAAACCTCAGAAACCTCAGAAACCTCAAAAACCTCAGAAACCTCAGAAACCTCAAAAACCTCAGAAACCTCAGAAACCTCAAAAACCTCAGAAACCTCAGAAACCTCAGAAACCTCAGAAAGCTCAGAAAGCTCAGAAAGCTCAGAAACCTCAGAAACCTCAGAAAGCTCAGAAAGCTCAGAAAGCTCAGAAAGCTCAGAAACCTCAGAAAGCTCCTCATCTCCAGATCAGCTCCTCAGAGAGACGCAGGGACAAAGATGAAGAGAGAAAAACGTCTTATCTCACTGAATCACCAGACACAGATTTTTACGTCCATCTCAGTCTGTGACAAGAAAGCTGGGGGGGGGTAGAAGTTCCTGGTAGAAGTACATGAATTACCCCAGAACTAAACCTAGTCCCTGGTTCCTGTGGTTGAAAAGCCTCTTTAGGCCGACTGACAGTAAACAGACTCAGCACTTCAGGTGGTCTGACAGGTTCCTGTGGATCTGGTCTAAGGATGAGTGAAAATCCCTGATCTGGACTGAACCCTTTGTTAGAATCAGACACACACACACACACACACACACACACACACACACACACACACAGACACACACACACACACACACACACACACACACAGACACACACACACACACACACACACACACACACACAGACCCTCTCTAAGCTGAGCAGGGAGCAGATTGATCCCTGATAACCTCCTGATCGTCTCTTTCAGCTCTGTACAGATCTGTTTCCTCCACACTTCTCTGCTTTATCTGAAGAAGAGCCTCGGCTGGCTGATAAGGAGGGATACAGCTGGACGTGGAGACGACTCAAAGCACTGAACTGGATCTTTCTATGATCCTGTAAAGACCCGAGAGCGTGGTCTGGATCCAGAGTCTGAGGCGGTCTGACAGCAGGACGTGTTTCTGACAGCTCCTCCTGATCCTCACTGCTCAACACTTTCTGCTCCACTCAACCACTTTTCCACCTTTTGCTTCAGTCTGTCAGAGAGCTGTGTTTACAGGCAACACACACACACACACACACACACACACAAACCAACACTTAACACACACAGGGAACAGAGTCTTTAGTCTCTGTCATTAACAACAACAAGACGACAGCTCGTCAGTCAGTAACCTCCACCTGCTGCTCCCAGGGGACACAGGACCACCTGATGTTCAGACCGCTACAGGTTTATAACATCTAAAAATGTTTAAGCTGCTGTGAGGAGGATCTGTTTTAGTTGCACTCCATCGCCATCTTGTGGCCTGGAGTCTCTGCACACTGTCATAAATTACTTTAGTGAGGAGTGTGTTTGTTTTGGGATTAAATTGAGATCAGATCAAAACAAATTTTCTTTGTTCAGGTCAAACTTTTAACTGGATACAACGCGCTGAGGTCAGGTATTAATCAGGACAGTTACGTAACGCTACGGTTTAAAACGTAACATCAAGCAAATGTAGTAGCAGTCTATATGTAGCGCTATCGGCAGCTGGTGCTCTGACGTACCTGTAGGCTAACCTGACAACAAGCTAACTTTGTCAGTTTGTAGCGTAGCTTAGCAGCTGCTATATTTCTCTCTCCTCACAGCCCGGTGCTCTGAGACGTGTCTGTAACGTGTAACGTTAGTGAATCCTGGTTCTGTCCTACCAGAGCTCATCTACCAACTCCAACCTCACCAAGCAGAGCTAACGTAACCTGGCTCTTCATTTTATTGATAGACTCTCAAGTTTGAACAGACCACTGCAGAATAACTGCTGACTGTGGGTTGGAGGCTACATTAGCACAAACAGGTTAGCCCTTTTAGCCTTTAGCTTGTGCTCTGTCTCTCTCCTGTTTCTCTTTCTTCTGCTCTTCTGTCCTTTTTCTGTCTGACAGTTAGGCTCCAGTGTCCACCATCACTACAAAATTAATCACAGAAATCATAGAGAAATCGAAACTTAATCAGCCAGCGTGGTGTTGTCATGGAGACTTAATAATAATAATGATGATTAATAAAAAAATGAAAAATAATAAAAAAATAATAATAACATTAATAATAATTATAATGATGATGATTAAAAAATATATAAATAATAATTTTATTAATAATAATAATAATAATAATAATAATAAAAATAAAAATAATAATAATGATGATGATGATTAAAAAAAATAATAATAGTAATAAAAATAAAAATAATGATAATAAAAATAATGATAATAATAATAATAATGATAATAATAATAATAATAATGATGCACATTTGATTTGGAGGCACCTTTCATGACACCTTACAAGAAAAATTAAACGCATCGTTAAACCTCATTTAGTGAGACACCAAGAATAAACAACAATGGAGAAACTTTTTTGACCTCATCAGCTGCTGAAGTGTGTGTGTGCAGAGTCAGAGGTGAGAGGAGGAGGAGGAGAAGGAGGAGGAGAAGGAGGAGAAGGAGGAGGAGCAAACACTGGATGGTCAAAGTCACCTTTCATCCTTTTGATGAAGTCTCTGTCATCGGAGCCCACATCGTCCCTGAGCCTCTTCTGACAGCCTGCAGAGACACACACACACACACACACACACACACACACACACACACACACACACACACACACACACACACACAGAAATCATCACCCAGTTTATTTTTCTCATCATGGCTTTTTCAGGGCGTGAGGAGCGACAGGAGGTGATTTAGAGAGCAGCAGAAAGACAGAGAGGAGAAACACACACATGTGAAAACAGGATGACACAAACACACACACACACACACACACACACATCAAAACATGCCCCGAGGATCCACATGAACACACACCTTCTAACAGGCGAGCTGAGGGTTTGCTGGCGGGCAGAGGATCCATATTCAAGACCTTGTAGAGCTGTCCGAAGGCGAGGAGGCGTAACGCGTGCTGCAGAGCAAACACACACACACACACACACACACACACACACACACACACACACACACACACACACACACACACACACACAGAAGACAGAATAAGGACACATCAGTTGGTTGGTGAAGCAGCCGTGCGCCCTGTGCAGCGATGGTGGCGTTTACTGAGGGATGGATGTGTTTTAATCATGGAGGAAAGTCTCTGGTTGGTGTTTGTTGGAGGCGGTTCATGTGTTACAGAGAGCAGGAGTAAACACAGAGACACTGAGGAGGAGGAGCAGAAACATCCCCGTCAGGCAGAGGGAGCAGACGGTCAGGAGTTTGAGTCTTCCTGAGTCTTGGCCTGAGGGAGGACTGTGTTGTTGCGGCTGCAGCAGGGAGGGACTGGCTGCACCTCATTAATGTTACATCCTCTGAACTGAGCAGGTACCGATAAATATTAATCATATGAGACAAAACAGGAAGAGCAGTGAAGGGATTTGTTTAGAAATGAGGAGCATTAAAAGGAGCAGAAACTGGATCAGATTCAAACAGAAACTGGAACGGGTTGATTCTGTATGAGAGAAGAAAAGGTCCAAAGACCTGAGACATGATGTTAAAGGCTGTGTGTGTGTGTGTGTGTGTGTGTGTGTGTGTGTGTGTGTGTGTGTGTGTGTGTGTGTGTGTGTGTGTGTGTGTGTGTGTGTGTGTGTGTGTGTGTGTGTGTGTGTGTGTGTGTGTGCTGATGTTTTCCCACGCTCATTAGGAGCTGGTTGTAGTTCATCAGTTTGTCAGGCTGATCCAGGATCAGGGTCTGGGTCCTGCAGCTGTTTGAGGATCTAACGTGGAGCTTTGAGGGTCTGAGGCCACCGAGGAGGACTCGCCTCCTTCAGTCAGGAGGACACGAGGAGGCGTGACTCCAGGGACTCAGAGAGGAAACGCTGACTGTGGAGCGGTGGGCGGCGTGGGGGGGGCAGCCCGGCGGGATGACTCTCTTAATGATCCCGTTAAGTAAGTGTCTGCGGCGGCGTTCATGGCGGGAAACAGGAAGAGGAGTTTAACGAGACTCTGAGGGGGAAACTTAGAGTCAGGATCCAGAAAGGAGCCGGTCTAATGACAGACCCTGTCAGGATCATGTTTTTGGTTTCACAGGAGTCCACCACCAACCAACATCTCTGCGTCTCAGACCGAGACTCCAGACCGAGACTCCAGACCGACTCGTCCCTGAAAACACTTTAACGAGCTGCTGCTCCTCACTCTGAACTCGTCCCTGTTTCAGCTCTGTGATTGGACGTTTCCTCCTCACAGATTTAAAAACATTTAAGGAGCTTTTCTTTGTGTCTGAGCGACTCCACCACCTGTGGGACCCGCTGAAAGTGGCCCCAAAGTGAGACAGGAACCTGTTAATGGAGCTTTAACGTCTGATCCTGGAGCAGGAGGGATAATGAAGGAGGAGAAAGCTCCTTTCTTCCCTAAAAGCTGCTCTCACCTCAGTGCCCTTGGGCAAAGAATTAAACCTTCAAAAACTCCAGAGGGAGACCAATAAAAACAAATGAAGAGAAAAAGCATCCTGTAAGCTTATTACAACCCTCCATGTTTCTCATCAGGTGAGACCTCTACAGTACAGTCAGGTAGAGGATGTTAGGCTCCTCCCACTCATCATTCAAACCTCAGAGCTGGAAACACCTGCACGCCTGGAACCAGCCGGGGAAACAGGTTTAAACCTGACATCTCATGCTCCAGATACTCTTCACTTTTCTGCCTCTAAAAACGCTTCAACCAAGAAACGAAGACGTCTCCGTGCTCGGGCTGGTCTCAGGAGTATCAACCAATCAGGAGCTTGCATTCAAAACATTCTGTTTGCAGAGCATCAGCAGGAGTTCTAGAACTCTGACATCATCAATGACAGATTCTTTCCTTGATGACATCAGAACAAAATGAAATGTTCAAACAGTGGACTGAATGAAATATGATCTCCACACGTCACACGTCTGTTCCACTGACTGAGGGCAGCCGGGGTCGCCAACTGTCCCTCGTTAGCCGGGACGTCCCGTACTGGAGCTGAAAGAGGCGCGTCCTTACAGGACGTTGTTTGTCCCGGCTGCATGGGTAAAGACAAGATGTTTATTTTTCTCTCTGTGGACCATGCGTTGTGTGTCTGGACAGCTGTACACTACGGGCACTAGGACCGCTCAGTGGACAGGAAGGCAGCCACAGGTTGTTGTGGCTGCAGCGCTGATGTGCTAACGGTCACGTTGCCGTACTGTGTAGCTAGAGACTAACTTGGGCCTGAAACACTGATTTCACTATCAGCACATACTGAACGGAGTGATTTTTTATAACTCGCTGGTGTAGAGGTTATTAGGATCGTCTGATTGTCCAATCAGAGACACAGCTCAGGTCTGACTGACGGGCGCCCTGTAGCTGTTAGAGAGGAAACCCACAGCCGGCGTTTTATCCAATGTGGCTGCGTCTGGTTTGAGGGACAGCCGGGTGACGTCACAGAGGCTGCGTCCATGTTTGATACGGTCTGTGGATGTGACTCAGGCTTTCGCCATGTGAGCTGAGCCCTGTCTCTGATTGGACAATCAAACCAGGATGTGTACTGAATCAGGTACTTTCAGGTACCAACTGAAATCCACCTGCAGTACTGAGTACTGATCCACGTAGACTCAAAGAGAACCATGTTTAGGTCCCTGAACGCATCGATGTGGCTGTGAGGGTGAGGAGGGGAGTAGGTCTGTGTTTGGGGCTGGGTGTGAACGTGGTCTCTGGTCTTTCTGCAGCCGGTCTCAGGCAGATCCTGATGAACAGGAACTTTCAGCTCTTTAGCAGAGACCTGGTTTCTCTGGACCAGGTGATGCCCGTTGGGTTTCACAGCCCGACATGAACCAGGAGAGGATCAGGGTCGGTCTGGAGAACAGCTGATGTCCTAACATGGAGAACAGCTGATGTCCAGGTGTTGATGTGTTTGACGTGTTTGGTGTTTGGTGTGTTTTTGGCGTGTTTGTCTCTGAGTCATGGCAGCGGGAAGTGAGGAGGACTGACCTGTGCGCTCTCCGTGACGCCGTCGGCCTCCTGGGCGCTCAGCTGACTCAGGACGTCTGTGGGCTCCCTTTCACAGGGGTCGTGGACTCCTGGACCCCCTGAGCAGAAGATAAACCGGGTCAGAGCTCTGACTGAAGATGGACTTCATCAGTGATTCACAGAAATTCAGGAAACAGCCGAATTAACGCTGAGGGAAATCCACCAACACTTTTAATCCAATCACATCCTCACAAAGAGAAACGCTCGCATCAAACACGGGAGCTGGAGGATTCACAGAGAGAGGATCAAGAGGATCGAGAGGAGAGGAGCCCTAACCTTAACCAGAGCTGAGTCTGGATTTATGTTATGTGAGAGGGGAGGTGTGCTCTGCCCGCCGCAGGATTTGGCGTCCCCACTCAGCACGGTGGATTTCTTTATGAACAGCTATGACACCTGATGAACAGACTCATTTCAGCCTCTCTAACTCAGGTCCACAAACTTTCTGTCCCTGGTTTTGTCTCGGACCCTGTGAACCCCAGGTGACCTCGTTAGAGACACGTCACTTCCTCCACCTGAGCCATCTTTAGGAGAATTCATCCTTTAAGACGACTTCAGACTTCAGTCTTTGGCCGTCGGCTCTGACGGAGCAGAGAAAACTTTCTGAGGATCTGACAGAGCCGGACAGACCTCCTGCTGAGTCCTGCTGAGTCCTGAAACCGGTCTCTTAAAAACCTCCCAGGGGTCAAAGTCAGGAGTTCATCTCCCGAGCAGGAACTCAGCTCCTGGTTCACTCTGACTGGACTCTCTGAGGTCGGGAACCTGGACTCTGTGTGACCCAGTTAGAGACAGACCGTCCTCGCCTTCGTCTGCAGGATCTGGACTTTACCCTGATCAGAGTCAGACCGGTTTAAACTCATCCCAAACTGTTTCTGTCTCTGTGGCTCTCTGAAAACTCTGAGGAGGATCAACACGAGTCTGGACGGTCTCAGCGTTTCCACAGAAACCAGTCGGAGTGAAGACCTCGTGTTTTCTGTAAGTCTGTTGTTTCCTGTAGTTTCCTGAAATATTTCAGCTCAAACAGAGGAAACTTCAGAAAGATCAAAACACTGACGTTCCTGATTCAGCTAAACAAACATGAAAACAACTTAATGAGGATATTCATTCCTCTGTTTCTCATTATTATTTTTTTTATTTAATTTTTTGTAAATTTGTATATTTTATATCTTAAATGTTTCTATGGTCTATTTTACAGAGTGTAGCTGGTTGTTCTGGGTTGATGATCATGTTATTTCCTGTTCCTTGTTCACTGTTTAACACCAACACACCAAGTCTATAAAAACTGATTCTGAAATTTTAGGTAAAAACACGAAGAAAATCCTTTTTCCTGTAATATGTTAGAAAACTCTACAAATATCCCAGAACGTTAGAGTAATAATCGTCACTTTGAGTTTTGAAAGTTGGAGTTTGGGTTGAGGGAAGTGTGAGTCACTGCGCTGTGAGCAGCAGGAGATTCACATCACGGCGTCTGCGTCGCCGTGACGACAGAGGAGCAGAAACGCTGCTGAGGACAACAGAGCTGCAGCTGTCCTTCATTTAACTCCACGGCCTCCGGATGTGAAGCTACAGAGACTTTGATTTACGTCCTAAACATCTTAAAAACCTCCTCAGGTGGTCATCAGGGCGGCTGTGAGCTCAGGTTGATCTGTGGTATAAAGTGCACCCTGAGCAGCTTTGATTTCCACACGTTTCTGCAGGTTTTCCTCTCTGTCAAACACCGTGCAGGACGTTAAACCCCCTGAGGACAGGAGGATCGTAAACGTTGGCCTGAAGGACGGTCTCTGACCTGGCAGCAGGATCCCTGAGGCCACGCACTCCATGACTCGCCGCAGAGCCTCGCCCGGGCCCAGCGGCCGGCTGCAGGTGGCGATGGCCTTTTCACAGATGAGCTCCAGAGGCTGCAGAGGACGCAGAGAGAAACGGTCAGCAGGAAACTCTGGGCTGGGGGTGGAGCAGTCATTCAGATCCTGCAGCCGTCACCCACCCAGCCTCTCAGCGGCCTCCACCCCGCCACTCTGTTGCACATGTCCCGCAGAATCCTCAGGACCACGACGCAGGACTTCAGATCTGAGACTCGAGCCTGAGGGAACACGCAGACAAAGAGTCGACGGCGTGACGAGGAGAGTTTCAACAAGACAGCACAAAAAACAACATCCTCTGACTCTTCCAGCGTCTGATGTCAGATCTTTTTCAGGGCGTCAGAAACGTCAGCGTGCTGCTAACACCACCTCCATCTGATCCTTTAAACGCTCCGTCCAGCTCCACCTGCTGGCAGAAACTCTAAGTTCATCTTTACAGAGCACAAACACAGGTCAGACAACTGGAGAGACTCTGCTAACGAACAAATCAAACATGACGATTAAAAGATAAATACAGACAGGTCAGAGAAAACTTGGTGGTTAAAGCTGAAAATAAGATGCAGTTCCTCCAGTGTCACTTTTTGACACTAAATTTGGAAAAAAATAAATAAAAGAAAGTTATTTTGGGGGATTTCTGCACATTTTTCAAACTATTCAAATTCCATTTTTGAACAATTTTGCATTGTTTCATTTTTATATAAAAAAAACAAAAACACTTTTTTTTTTTTTACATTTTGCAAATTTGTAAAATTTGATTAAACCAATAAAATTTTGGGAAGTTTTGTACATTTTTGATTTTTTTAAAAAATTTTGTTACTTTTTCAAAATGTCAAAAATATTGTCCCTAAATTTGGCAGAAATAAAATAAAACAAAAATATTTCAGGGATTTTTGCATATTTATCAAATTATGTTAATTCCATTTTTGATTTTGCATTTTTTTTTTTAATTTTTACATTATTAAAAAAACTTTATTTTTTTAATTGTTCTTTTTTTTAACTTTTTGCAAATTTGTGAATTCTGGTTATTTTTTATTCTAAAAATTTTGGCAGTTTTGTACATTTTTTAAATTCTTTTAAATTATATTTCTGTCATTTTAATTTGATTTTTTTTTTAATTTACATTTTTTTTATTTAAAAAATTTTCAACTCATTGAAATGTATTTATAGTGAAGATAAAGTAGAATGACTGTAATCCAGGTGAGCTGGGGAAAACGTCTCTTTTGAATGCACCGGTTGCAGACCTGTGGAGCGGACCCATCCTGGTGAACCTGCAGGTCCTGAAAGGTCCCTCTGATCAATCAGAGCCTGTCTACGTAATCTGATCCACGCTCTCTGTGGTCAAACAGCCGTTTATGACTCTGTGACTGAGCGTGAATATTTTTATGATCTTTGTCCACTCTCTGTCAGAAACCCTCTGAAGGTTGAGCCAAAGTCAGGGAGAACGAGAGCAGAATCGCTAACGACACCTGGACCCATCGCAGAGCGCCTCGATCAGCCCAGGAGCTCAGACTGAAACTATAAAGATGTTAATTTCTCTGATGGACGGAGGACGAGCAGCGTCTCTGAACGTGTCCTCAGCCAGTCCACAGCAGAACCTGGACCACATTAGACCGTCTGAGTGTGATGGATCCTCTCCGCCAGCGCTCACTCACGTTTTACAGTCAGCTCTGCTCCCTGAGGAGGAGACGCTCACCGCCTCACCTGCCCTTCACTGCGTCTCCTCGCTGAGTCTGAGAGGAGGAGGAGGAGGAGGAGGAGGAGGAGGAGCAGGAGGAGGAGGGGGAGGAGCAGCAGCTGGTCTCAGACTTGATGAGTTAAAGACCCTTAAAGTGACCTTCAGCTACACCTCCCCGTGGAGGCCTCCTCCTCCCAGCTCCACCACAACACATTCTTCCTCATCCACAGCTCCACACGACGCTGGGAACGAGCTAACAAAAGATTTCATCCTGATCCTGATCCAGATCCTGATCCTGATCCAGCAGATGGTTCCTGCAAACGTCTGGTCTAAAAATCTGCTTCTCTCGTGTCTGAGTCATTGCTCCCAGACAGTCAGACAAAATGACCCGGAAATATTTTAAAGAGTAGAAAAAATCTGCTGTTAGAGGTTATACTTATGTGTTAGCTTTTAGCTCGTGTGTTAGCCGTTAGCTTTCGTTTTAGCCTTTAGCCTGTTTATTATCTTTTAGCTCATGATTTAGCCTTTAGCTTTTGTTAAAGCCTTCAGCTGGTGTGTAAGCCTTTAGCTTGTGTATTAGCCTTTAGCTTTCATTTTAGCCTTTAGCCTGTTTATTAGCCTTTAGTTTGTGTGTAAGCCTTTAGCTTGTGTATTACCCTTTAGCTGGTGTGTTAGCCTTTAGCTTTCATTTTAGCCTTCTGCCTGTTTATTATCCTTTAGCTCATGTTTTAGCCTTTAGCTCCTGTTTTAGCATAGAGACTTAGGCGTGTTGTAAATCAATCCAGTCCTGGTGGACCCGATCAGGAAGCTGAGAAGTAGCATTAGGGAGAAACCTCTAACCTCTGCACGTGACCCTGAGGATCTGAGGGTTGGACGTGTCAGGTTGTAGCGCACACCTGTGAGAGTGGGAGGGGCTAAGCTCACCTGAGGCCACCTCATTAAAACCGTCTCCATAACCAGATCACCTCCAAACACATCAAACAGAGCGCTGCTCGCCTGCTGAGCTCACCTGGAACCATTTGGCGTGTCGCAGCGACGCCAGAGCAGCTCGGCACTTCTGTCTGTCCAGGACGTCCTCTTCATCCTCCTCTTCCTCCTCTGCTCCCTGCTTCCTGTCCTCTCCTGAAAGACACACAGGATGAGACTCTGCCCCACACACACACACACACACACACACACACACGAGCAGCAGGGGGCGCTGTTAGACACGCCCACTGATCTGACCCCGGAGCTGAGAGGATTCTCAGGAAACTCATGCACAGGATCTTCAAACCGACAGGAGGAGCCGGAGAGGACGGCTCCAGGTGCAGGTCAGTGTCTGCGGGGCAGTGAACACGCAGCGAAACGCAGCGAACACGCAGCGAACACGCAGCGAACACGCAGCGAACACACAGCGAAACGCAGCGAAACACAGCGAAACACAGCAAACATGCAGCAAACACGCAGCAAACACGCAGCGAACACGCAGCGAACACGCAGCGAACACACAGCGAACACACAGCGAACACGCAGCGAACACACAGCGAACACACAGCGAACACGCAGCGAACACACAGCGAAACGCAGCGAAACACAGCGAACATGCAGCGAACACGCAGCGAACACACAGCGAACACACAGCGAACACGCAGCGAACACACAGCGAACACACAGCGAACACACAGCGAACACGCAGCGAACATGCAGCGAACACGCAGCGAACACGCAGCGAACATGCAGCGAACACGCAGCGAACACACAGCAAACACGCAGAGAACACGCAGCGAACACACAGCGAACACACAGCGAACACGCAGCGAACACACAGCAAACACGCAGAGAACACGCAGCGAACACACAGCGAACACACAGCGAACATGCAGCAAACACGCAGCAAACACGCAGCGAACACGCAACAAACACGCAGCATTAGTGTTTCAGTTACTGCGCAGGAGGAAAATAAGAGCATGACGCGGCCCAGAAACACACGTCAGGGTGAGTCCAGAGGCCTTCTGGGTCGCCACGCTCACACCTTCACTCCTGCTGGGTCAGATGTTTATGCACAGGCTCCTGTAGGGGGCAGCAGAGGGAGAGCACCACCCTGGAAAGAAGGTGAAGAGGGGGGACGCCGCTGTGGGGGGACGCCGCTGTGGGGGGACGGCGCTGTGAGGGGACGCCGCTGTGAGGGGACGCCGCTGTGAGGGGACGCCGCTGTGAGGCGGTCGGGCAGACGAGGAAAAGGGCAAACAGACCGCAGAGCTCAGGAGGAGGCGTTTTTACTCCTCAGCAGCCAGGGAGCAAACATTAAAGCCTGATAAATGTCACTTTATGCTCCAAAGATGAGTCTCAATGAGCTACAGGCGGCGCTGATTAAATCACTGACACTTCCTCCACAATCTGCTGACACAGAGCAGCAGGAACCGCCGCGCTCGCCGGGCGCCGCCGATACCTCGATCTTTACTCCACATTTAACGTCATCTCTGAGACATAAATCAGAGTTAATGTGAGCCGAGGAGCGCTGTGTGTGTGTGTGTGTGTGTGTGTGTGTGTGTGTGTGTGTGTGTGTGTGTGTGTCTGTGTGTGTGTGTGTGTGTGTGTGTGTGTGTGTGTGTGTGTGTGTGTGTCTGTGTGTGTGTCTGTGTGTGTGTGTGTGTGTGTGTGTCTGTGTGTGTGTCTGTGTGTGTGTGTGTGTGTGTGTCTGTGTGTGTGTGAGTGTGTGTGTGTGTGTGTGTGTGTGTGTGTGTGTGTGTCTGTGTGTGTGTGTCTGTGTGTGTGCGGCTCTGCAGTCTGTCGGCACACAGGAGGAGGAGGACGAGGTGGAGGATGAGGAGGTGGAGGAGCAGGAGGTGGTGGAGCAGGAGGTGGAGGATGAGGAGGTAGAGGAGGAGGTGGAGGATGAGGAGGAGGAGGAGGAGGTGGAGGAGGTGGAGGATGAGGAGGTGGAGGAGCAGGAGGTGGAGGAGCAGGAGCTGGAGGATGAGGAGGTGGAGGAGTAGGAGGTCGAGGATGAGGAGGAGGTGGAGGATGAGGAGGTGGAGGAGCAGGAGGTGGAGGATGAGGAGGTGGAGGAGTAGGAGGTCGAGGATGAGGAGGAGGTGGAGGATGAGGAGGTGGAGGAGCAGGAGGTGGAGGATGAGGAGGTGGAGGAGTAGGAGGTCGAGGATGAGGAGGAGGTGGAGGATGAGGAGGTGGAGGAGCAGGAGGTGGAGGAGCAGGAGGTGGAGGATGAGGAGGTGGAGGAGCAGGAGCTGGAGGATGAGGAGGTGGAGGATGAGGAGGTGAAGGATGAGGAGGTGGAGGATGACGAGGTGGAGGAGCAGGAGGTGGAGGATGAGGAGGTGGAGGACAGATGAAGGAGCTGATGAGAGTCACTCCTCCTACACACCCAGGACTGAGGACCTTCTCGTCTGCCCCTGAGGATTCTGGGTAACAGGATGAGGAGATAAACCCCGGGGCCTCAAACACAAAGGAAACTCTGACTGTTGACAAACTTCTACATTTCCCTCGTATCACACTCCATCAACAGGAGGACGAAGAGAAACCTGAGGCGTCTGCAGCTGCTGCAGCAGCTGCAGCAGCTGCAGCAGCTGCAGCAGCTGCAGCAGCTGCACAGCGCGCTGATCCTCAGCCTGCTCCTGGTTTCTGAGCATGTTTCTTTCATTCACTTCCTGAAATTAATCATCTGTCTCCACTGAGCCTCAGACTCCAGCTTTCACACACGAGGGCGATGCATTAGCGTTAAAAACTGCAGTTTTAGCGCGCAGACGGCCTAGTGGTCCAGGTAAGGCTCCATGAGGTCTTCCCTCGCCTGTGTGGCCCACATTGAGTCCAGCCTGTGGCCTCTGTCCTGTCCTGGCCTCCCGTACCCTCGCCCTGTTTCCTGCTCTGCTCAACAGCCTCTCCAAACCCAATCAAAGGCATGAAAGCTTAAAAACAAACCCTTTAAAAAAAATGCAGTTCCTCGAGTGTCCACTGGAGGTGCTCTCTGAAGAAACCACGTACACTTCTTCTTAATGAGCCGAACAGCCGGGGTCAAACAGGATGTGGGTCTGAACAGATCATTTCTCTATCAGCTCAAACTGTGCAGGGCAAGTTTGTGATGTCTAATTATTTAAAGATATATATGATGCTATCTTTAATGCTAGCTTAGCATATCAAGAAGACGTGTCTTTATCCAAAGAGCCACAGCCTCTTTCTTTAAGAGTCTTTTTAAAGTTGTAATTATGGCCTTTTTTCTTTATTTGAAATGTTTTTTTATTCTTTTAAGGACAGAAAATAATTTAAAAAACTTTATTTTTCATTCAAAAAAAGGATTTCAGGCCTTCAGCATCAAACATTTTGAACTCAAAGTAAAAATAAATCAAACAGTGTTTTATGGTTGGTCATGTTTTATTTTTTTAATGCTTTGCCAAAAATGTGAAAATATTTCAAAGGAATTTAACTTTGTATATTTTTAGTTGAGAAGCTTTTTTTAACCCTCTGATCTTAGTCTGTGACCTTCTGAAAAACAAACAAAGAAACAAAAATTTAAATAAATATTCAAATAAATAAATCATCTTTAGACACTTAAGGGAAAAACCAGGACACAGGCTGATATTCAGTTTCACCTCAGAGATCACTGGACTTCAAACAGCTGATCACTGCAGTTACCACCATGTGCCAAGAGGAGGCGTTGGACATTTTTAGTCTCTATTTTGTCCCTCTGGAGCCCCCGTAGGACCTTTGCATAAATTACAGCTCAAACAGATTTCTGTTTTTCTCTCTGCTGTTTTTGGTAAACTCTTACTTCAGCCTCTGACACTTTGCTTTGGCTGCTGTCCCTTTAAGACTCCCCCTCCACAAACCCCCTTCACTCTGATTGGACAGCTCTCTGGAGGCTTTTTGGGACAGAGCTGTGGTTTTTGTATCTTTAAAAGAGCAAATGAGTCAGAAAAGGAATGAACCATTACAAAAAATAAATCAGTAATTCAGCTCCTCTTTGTCTCATCTCCGTGTGGTTATCATAATAACTGACTGATTGAAGAATGAATAATTAAACTGCCGTTATAAGAATCATTTCTTTCCTCCCATGCGTTTGTCCAACCACACGTCACAGCAGGTGCCCAGGTGCCCAGGTGACCAGGTGACCAGGTGACCAGGTGCTCAGGTGAGCTGTAGCAGCTCTGAACCTGTTAAATGAAGCGAGGTCAGGTCTCATGGTTTCACGTTTATCTCGTCTCCTCTCCTCGCTGCATGTCTCCTCTCCTCGCTGCATGTCTCCTCTCCTCACTGCAGGTCTCCTCTCCTCGCTGCATGTCTCCTCTCCTCGCTGCTTGTCTCCTCTCCTCACTGCATGTCTCCTCTCCTTGCTGCATGTCTCCTCTCCTTGCTGCATGTCTCCTCTCCTCGCTACATGTGTCCTCTCCTTGCTGCATGTCACCTCGCTGCATGTCTCCTCTCCTCGCTGCATGTCTCCTCGCTGCATGTCTCCTCTCCTCGCTGCATGTCTCCTCGCTGCATGTCTCCTTGCTGCATGTCTCCTCTCCTCGCTGCTTGTCTCCTCTCCTCGCTCCTTGTCTCCTCTCCTTGCTGCATGTCTCCTCTCCTCGCTGCATGTCTTCTCTCCTCGCTGCTTGTCTCCTCTCCTCGCTGCTTGTCTCCTCTCCTTGCTGCATGTCTCCTCTCCTCGCTCCTTGTCTCCTCTCCTTGCTGCATGTCTTCTCTCCTCGCTGCTTGTCTCCTCTCCTTGCTGCATGTCTCCTCTCCTCGCTGCATGTCTCCTCGCTGCTTGTTTCCTCTCCTCGCTGCATGTCTCCTCTCCTCGCTGCATGTCTCCTCGCTGCATGTCTCCTTGCTGCATGTCTCCTCTCCTCGCTGCTTGTCTCCTCTCCTCGCTCCTTGTCTCCTCTCCTTGCTGCATGTCTCCTCTCCTCGCTGCATGTCTTCTCTCCTCGCTGCTTGTCTCCTCTCCTCGCTCCTTGTCTCCTCTCCTTGCTGCATGTCTTCTCTCCTCGCTGCTTGTTTCCTCTCCTCGCTGCTTGTTTCCTCTCCTCGCTGCATGTCTCCTCTCCTCGCTGCTTGTCTCCTCTCCTCGCTCCTTGTCTCCTCTCCTCGCTGCTTGTTTCCTCTCCTCGCTGCTCGTCTCCTCTCCTCGCTGCATGTCTCCTTGCTGCATGTCTTCTCTCCTCGCTGCATGTCTCCTTGCTGCATGTCTCCTCGCTCCTTGTCTCCTCTCCTCGCTGCATGTCTCCTCTCCTCGCTGCATGTCTTCTCTCCTCGCTGCTTGTCTCCTCTCCTCGCTGCTTGTCTCCTCTCCTTGCTGCATGTCTCCTCTCCTTGCTGCATGTCTCCTCTCCTCGCTGCTTGTCTCCTCTCCTTGCTGCATGTCTCCTCTCCTCGCTGCTTGTCTCCTCTCCTCGCTGCTTGTCTCCTCTCCTTGCTGCATGTCTCCTCTCCTGGCTGCACGTCTCCTCTCCTCGCTGCATGTCTCCTCGCTGCTTGTCTCCTCTCCTCGCTGCTTGTCTCCTCTCCTCGCTGCTTGTCTCCTCTCCTTGTTGCATGTCTCCTCTCCTGGCTGCATGTCTCCTCTCCTGGCTGCACGTCTCCTCTCCTCGCTGCATGTCTCCTCGCTGCTTGTCTCCTCTCCTCGCTGCATGTCTCCTCGCTGCTTGTCTCCTCTCCTCGCTGCTTGTCTCCTCTCCTCGCTGCATGTCTCCTCGCTGCTTGTCTCCTCTCCTCGCTGCTCGTCTCCTCTCCTCGCTGCTCGTCTCCTCTCCTCGCTGCTCGTCTCCTCTCCTCACTGCTCGTCTCCTCTCCTCGCTACATGTCTCCTCTCCTCGCTGCATGTCTCCTCTCCTCGCTGCACGTCTCCTCTCCTTGCTGCATGTCTCCTCTCCTCGCTGCTTGTTTCCTCTCCTCGCTGCATGTCTCCTCGCTGCTCGTCCCCTCTCCTCGCTGCTCGTCTCCTCTCCTCGTTGCATGTCTCCTCGCTGCATGTCTCCTCTCCTCGCTGCATGTCTCCTCTCTGCTCGTCCTCTGAATCAGTGAACAGCTGATGAAACGATTGTTAATTAAACTGATTGGTCGGTCGTCCCAGCTCTGATTGGCTCTCTGACACGTTTACAGTCTGTTAGCGCTACGCTAGGCTCATTAGCTTCATTTAGAGACGATTGTCTTTAATTGTCTGCACCTACAGATGAAATCAGCTCTGATTCACAGCAGAGACGCCTCGCAGTCATTACACGCTGCATTATTCAGACGGCGTCTTCGACACGATGAGGGATGATTAACTGGAACAAGGAGGCTCAAATAATCAGTCCCAGAGTTTTTTCATTTTCCTCATGTCCACGATTCAAGTTTGTTTTTTAATCCTCATTTTTAGGATATTTCCTCCATTTTTCTCTGACTCAGACCGTTTAACCCTTTCCTCTCTGAGCAGCAGGCTTTAGCCTGTTGCAGTTCCTCCAGTGTCCACTAGAGGCTGTCTCCAGTAGGGGGTCAGTCCCAACAGACCCCTCAGCTCCACGTCTATCGAGTTCAGAGCGTCACAAAGTAACCGGTGTTCTGGAGGAAAGAGAGACCGCGCTGACTGGAGGCCGTCAGCTGAACAGGTCTGTGATTGGCTGAAATCCAGTCCTGTTCCAACCAATCAGGAAGCTGAGAAGTAGTAATTTAAAATAATCTGTAACCTGTAATACTGGTGCTGATAATCTGATGTCAAAGTGTGGATCAGGATCAGGAAGATATCGATAAGAGAGAGTCAGAAGAAGCAGTGAGTCCTCCTGTTAGCAGCAGCTGATTAATGACGTCACATTAATTCACCTGGCAGGAAATTATGGGATGTCACCAAGAGCCAATAGAGCCTGACTCTCTTTAAAGCATCAATCTGGAGCAGTGGCTGCTGGGTAATGTAGGTTTTAGCAGAGATGGTCCAGAGTCTGATTTCACCTCCTCACGGTCGTCAGGCTTCATTAGACCAGGTCCAGTCTTTACTCAGGGGGATGTAGATGAGGATGTTGGTAAATAATCACATGTTTGTGCTGCATGTGTAAACAAAGAAGCTCCAACCTGAGCGGTGTTTCCAAACCGCTGAGAGATTTTTAATCTGTGTGTTCAGATTATTCAAACCGTGGAGCGTCGGCTCAGACGCCGCGAGCTCCTCGCTCCGTCAACATCTGTGTGTTTGTTTCAGACTGCAGGAAACCCTGTCACTCACTGCTCTGTGTGTGTGTGTGTGTGTGTGTGTGTGTGTGTGTGTGTGTGTGTGTGTGTGTGTGTGTGTGTGTGTGTGAGCTCTGGGGATGCTCTGTGTTTGTAGGATTTCACACTCTAACAAACACTTTGACTCTGTTTGCTCTGAGCTGTTGGACCTGAAGGAGGAAAAGCTTTAGTCTCTGCGCTAACCAGCTACGCTAACCAGCTACGCTAACCAGCTACGCTAACCAGCTACGCTAACTAGCTGCCAGGACGCAGCATCCTGCCTGTTACCTTCAGCGACGCCTCGCCTCGATACCCCCCGCTGTGAGCCGCGCTGAGAGCGAACTAACGGCTTTACTGTCCCTTAATCTGTGACTCACATTCATGAAGAGAAACACACACAGCAGAGTCAAACACACACACACACACACACACACACATACAAACACACACATACACACACACACACAAACACACAAACACACACACAAACACACACACACACACACACACACACACACACACAAACACACAAACACACACACAAACACACACACAAACACACCAACATGTATCACACCGCAGCAGCTTCCTGTGACGTTTGTGTCCAATTATTTAAATAAATCATGAATCAATAAAAGAAAAATTGAGTTTCACATCTTTTCCGGCAACAGAAACTGTTTAAAGAGGGGTTGTTGTGCTTTTTTAGATTTTAATTTTGTCCCTCTGGTGCCCCTGTACCATCTCTACATCATTTACAGATGAATAAAATCTCAGTTTTTCTCTCCCTGCTGGTTTTGAAATCCTTACTTTCAGCCCCTGGGTGAATCACTTTGTTTTAGCTGCTGTCTCTTTAAGACTCCTTGCTCCACAAACCCCCTTCACTCTGATTGGACAGCTCTCTAGAGCCCAATCAGGGGGCGGAGCGATGAGGATGACCTCATCATCTCAGCAATGAAGATCTTGAGAAATCTTGTGCTTCTTTTTTTAACAGACTTTGTTTTTGTTTTCACATCCTGAAGAAGCAGAATACCCCCTCTTTAAGTTTCCTACTCTGAGGGAAATGTCCCTGAAAAACTGACGCTGTGTGAGGATGAATCGTCTGAATGTTTTGTTGGATAACTTAACCCTCACCTCCTCTGACTGAGCTCACTGATCTCAGGAGGACACCTGACACCTCCCCCCCTGTCCATCTGCTCCTGACCCAGATCCATGTGCTCCTGTCACCTCCTGCTCTCAGCTTTCTCATCATGTCTCATATTCTCCTCACATTTCCTCCATTTAAAGCCGAGGAGTCATTTTATGTTTGTTATCCTCCTGCTCCTCCTCCTCCTCCTCCTCCTCCTCCTCTCTGATGTCTGAAAGGTCAAATACAAACAGGAAGCTTCCTCCCAAACAGGAGGCGCAGGAGGGATGAGCAGGGAGGGGGTGTGAGGAGGTTAAATACCTTCCTGGGGGGCGCTGTGCTCCTCCCTCATGGCCAGGGAGGAGAGCGTGATCTTCAGGGTGAGGCGAGGGTCTGTGGAGCTGCAGACTCTGATGGCGGCCTCGGAGACGCTCGACTGCACCTCGTATTTCTCCTCCGTCATCGTCTGAAACAGAGAGAGCAGCGGCGTTAATTAAAAACAGTTTCAGCGCCGCACAGAGTCCTGACGTCAGGGACCAACATGAACCAAGCTCCTGGAAATCTGGATTTTATCTGGAAGAATCTGGAAGAATCCAACCGGCTGAGGAGATCAAATGTCGTACCTTATCTCCGTTTTTAGCATTTTTTACCCAAAATAAACAGAATTTAAAAACAAAAGCAGAAGCAGAAAGAAAGGTGAGCTGTTTGAGCTCTGTTTCGTTTTTAGCAGTTAATCAACAATCTCTGCTTTCTTTGTTTTTTTTTTTTAAACTAAAAAACCAAATGAATAAACAGAAGTTATGCACCTGACAAGACAGGAGATGTGCTCTCCCCTCCTCAGGGTTTGCTCAAAACAGTTTATTCTAAAATAGTTCAGATAATTACACCAGATCTGAATAATATCCTCTCCAGACTGGCTTAAATGATGATGTAATCATAACGATGTCCTCACTGGTTAATGACACCTCAAAAAGGGTGGGGCCCTCGAACACTAAGGTCATCCAGGGTCTTCCTCTGCCCACCACAGGCCTCTAGCTCCACAAACCCCGTCCCCTCTGATTGGCCAGCCCTCTGGAGATCTGTCTCCAGGGGGCCGACCTCGGTGTTTGAGGCCCGCAGAGACCTCATACTTTAGTAGGTCATACTTTTTTTTCAACACAGCGTTCTGAGCAAGCAGACAGAAAAAAAAACCCTGATGTGGGGAGAGCACACCTCCCCTCTCATTCACACTGCATCTATGAGAAGCCGTAGCAGGGGGAGCTGCAGCAACACCTTGACTTCTGTCTCTTTTAGCCCCTCCCCTCATTGGCCAGCCTTCTGGAGGTCTGTGGCGGGCAGAGCTCTGGGCAGATCTTGGTTTGAGGCCCTGCCCCTTCAACGAGTCCTGGACTAGTTAACAGATCCTGTAACGGCGTCATCAATTCAGCAGGTCAAGTCACGATCTCGTGCTACTGAAACCTGAGGCAGGGAGAGCACATCTCCTGTCTGTTTTTGTACATACATGAGAAATAAAGGCAGGGAGAGCACATCTCCTGTCTGTTTTTGTACATACATGAGAAATAAAGGCAGGGAGAGCAGTAGCAAAGTTTAAAGCAGGGTAAATCAGTGTAATGAAGAGACCATTTTCTGTTTTCTGATTGGACGTTCAGATGATCAGAGCTGGAGTTAGGAGCAGCTGATGTTCTGTAGTCCCAGCTCGACTTCCTGCCTGAGCTCACCCTGAGTTCATGACGTCAGTGACGTCAGTGATGTATTTAAAGTTTTTGTATGAACCACATCAGTTTTTTAAAGGACTAATCTGATGTTTACACTCAGTCTGCGTCTCCTCGCTCCTGTTTTCCTCCTAATTTGCGTCTCCTTCTCTCCTGTTTTCCTCCTAATTTGCGTCTCCTTCTCTCCTGTTTTCCTCCTAATCTGCGTCTCCTTCTCTCCTGTTTTTCAAAGCGGCTCCTCTTCCTCTCCTTCGTCCCTGTGAGGAGTGACTCCATCCATCACCCCACACATGTCAGTCTCTCCTGTTGGTGGAGGAAATGAGAGCTTCAGACGCTGTCCTCCTCCTCCTCCTCCTGCTCCTCCTGCTCCTCCTCCTCCTCCTCCTGATGATGATGATGATGATGATGATGATGATGATGAAGCTCACAGGCGGCGATGACGGGTAATTAACGGCGTGGAGCTCAGTCGGGCAGTGACGGCGGCTCTGGCGGCTGATTGGAGGAGGAACTCCTGAGGGAAACTGATCTCTGAGCTCAGAAACTACAAAGACTCAGACTCTGAGGTTTCTGTGTCCGTCAGGAGGTGATGAAGAGGAGGAGACCACTTACTGTCAGAAACATCTCCACTTTAAATCACCTCCTCTCTGTCACCTCCTCCTCCTCCTCCTCCCGCTAAAAATACTCCTTTCATTTCCTGTAAGAATCAAAGTGATTTCCTGCTTCAGCGACGATTCCTCCCACAGCAGCAGCGATCAGTCAGGTCTGAGGAGAGGGGACGGATCCTCCTGAGCTGGATGAGACCTGCTCCCCCTGAGACCTCCTCCCCCTGAGACCTCCTCCCCCTGAGACCTCCTCCTCCTTAGCTGGATGAGACCTGCTCCCCTGAGACCTCCTCCTCCTTAGCTGGATAAGACCTCCTCCCCTGAGACCTCCTCCCCCTGAGACCTCCTCCTCCTGTTATTATTATTATTTACTGTGAAGAGTCGATAAAACGTTTTATCACTCTGATCTGCTGAATACTCGATCCTGATTGGTCCAAACTCTGTGGGTAAGGTTTCACTGATTGCACAGATGTCAACCATCCAGGTTGCTGCTTAGAGAAGAGTCTCACTCAGGTTACCTTCCTAACGTGTGTTCGTCATAGTTTCACATTTTTGTGTAAATCAGAATCAGAAACAGAAAAACATTTTAACCTTCATTAAAAATCTGCTCCACCATGACAAACTGATATAATCCTAACATGGTCTGTCTGTGAGATCTGTGGGTTAGTTTCTCTCATCAGAGCTCGTTCAGCTCGTTCCTCTCTTTGAAACACCTCAGATTATTTCTTCCTGCGTTGGTCAGATCAGATTACCTCATCTCTGATTCAATTCAGCCCAAAAAACATCGTTAAACATTTTCCTCATGTCCTGATTCACTTCAGACGCCTCTCCTCTGTTTGATCGTCAAGAGCTCGTCTTTGTTCTGACACACACACACACACACACACACACACACACACACACACACACACACACACACACACACACACACACACACACACACACACACACACACACACACACACACACACAGCAGGTAAATGGGAGCGTACCTGGATCTGCAGCGGCAGGTTGGCGCTGATGGTGTACAGCAGAACTTTGGTGGGTTTGTCTCGGCACATCAGAACCAGCTCCAGGTCCAGGTCTCCTCTGATCAGCAGGCCTTTGGACACCAGACCCACCCGGGTCACGCCGCACAGCAGGGGCATGCTGGGAGGTCTGAGGACAGAACGGGGACAGCCAGAGCCCGGGTCAGACATGGGTTACACACACACACACACACACACACACACACACACACACACACACACACACACACACACACACACACACACACACACACACACACACACACACACACACACACACACACACACACACACACACACACACACAGCCTCTGGTTCTTCTCCTGTCTCAGTCTCAGTGATGGAGGTCTATCTTTCTTTCTCTCTGCAGTCTGACCTGACAGAGCTGCAGCTCAGAGTCTCCTCTTCACTGTTACTGAAACTGAGACTCAGACTCTACCACCTCTGTGAAGATGTGGACTCTCAGAAACTGGTCTTCTGGTTCTGGTTTGGCTTTGGCTCTGCCCAGACCTCTTCCTGATATGTGAAAGTCAGCAAAAATCTAGAATATAAATACTTTTCTCAAACAACTCCAGAACAGTGGAATCTTTCCAGGATCCTTTATTATCACAAGAATTCTAGAACATTGCTCGACTTCCAGAAGAGATTCTAGAACGCAGACAGAATTTAACAATTTCACCAGGATTATTACTATAATTCTAGAATATATTTATTTTTCTAGAATAGTTTTATAATTCTTCAATGACCCCAGAGTTCTACAATGTCACTAGAGTTCTAGAACTTTCTAAGGATTTTCCAGTGCCACCAGAATTCTAGAATGTTGATTCTGTTCTTGAACGACACCAGAACTGTGGGATTCTAGAATGTTCCCAAAATGGGTTTGTTGCCATGTTTAAGCGTCTGCCTTCAGGGAGACGATACAGAGCAAGCAAACACAAAATGAATCAATATAAGCTCTCGTTTCTGCCAGCCTCACCTCTCTGCTTCACAAACAATCAAATTAATTCTTTCCTTGAGTTGATGAATAATGCTGTATGTATATATCTTTTTGTGTCAGCCTATTTATTGCCACCAGTCACTGACCTGTTATGATTACTCCACTTTATCCATGGTTTTATTTTTTCTACTTCTTATAGATTATTTTTAACTTGTTTCTACATATTTTACTTATTATCTGCTTCTACTTGTTCTCAGCTGTTATTATCTGACTTTTACCCATGTTTTGTTTTTATCGTCAAAACTCGTTTTTAATTTGTTTCTGCTTAGCTTCACCGCGTATTGTGACAAACACGGCACTTTAACATCCTTGTGCAATAACTTCTGGCCATGCTTGACCTCTTGCTTATGTGACTGTTGTATGTGTCTAGTATTTTGTCATTTAAAATACTGCGTCCTTGGCCAGTAGTGCTGCTGTCTGAGACAAATTTCCTACAAAGGAAAATAAAATGGATCTAATCTAATCTAAATATTATCAGAATTCTAGAATTTTGTTCCATCTCTACAACATCACCAGAATCCTATGATGTCACTAGAATCCTATGATGTCACTAGAATCCTATGATGTCACTAGAATCCTATGATGTCACTAGAATCCTATGATGTCACTAGAATCCTATGATGTCACTAGAATCCTATGATGTCAGAGTTCCCAGTCCCAGTTGGTGGACTCTGTGAGCTCAGCTCCAGGTTTATTCACACAGAGATGGTCGAAGGAATCAGGAAAACTTGGGACACCTGTAGGAACGGGCTGCACCAACTTTCAAGTCTGGATCATTCTCCGCTGCTTCCAGAACAACTCTTTTTCCTAAACTCTGTCAGTTCAACACTTGGTCTGAGCCTTTTCAAGCTTTTCACTGGACGTGGACAGTCTGGATTACAGCTGCTGTGAAAATGTGGAAAATATAATCAGGGTCTGGGTTTTAGTCTGAGAGGTGTCAGGTTTCAGTTTGTAGTCTCAGAGCTATCGACCAATCAGGAGCATGCATGCACAGCAGTCTTTTTGCAGAGCAGCAGGAGTTCTAGAACTCTGACATCATCAACGGAACTTTGCCCTGATCAGAAAACACAAACACAAACAAAGCAAAAAAAAAAAGATAATATTTAGGCTGTCAGAGCACGTTTTCACGGGCTTGGCTTCAGTTTTGACACCTGAGGACCCCCCCTCAGACCACTTCCTCAGACCACTTCCTCAGACACTTCCTCAGACCCTGCCTGGTCCCTCCCTGTCCTCTGCTGCCCCCTCTGGCTGACTCTGAACTGACCCTGATGAGCTGACACTGATGTTCAGGCCTGGAGCCAAACGTGAGGACATACGAGTGTTTGTTGGGCTGTTTAATCGTCCAATCATCACACGTGGCGTCCACATGAAGATTTATATCTGAGCTGAGGGTTTATGAGGGGACGGCGTGCTAAGCTAACAGCTAACCATCAGCAGTGATGCACACAGAGCCGTGAATCCTCCTGTGGCGCTGAGCGCTGATGACATATTTACAGACGCCGCAGACACAGACACAGACTACAAACAGGAAACCTACTTCGTCTCAGAGTCCGTCGCCGCCGTCTCCTCTCCAGCCTCCTGATTGGTGGACGTCTTCCCTGAGGAGTTATCCAGTCCATCCATCCAATCAGAGACCTTCTTCAGGGCTCCCTCCACGGTGGACACCAGCGTCTGGACGGCCTCCAGCTCCTCCGGGCTCGGGTAGATGCTGGCGTGTTTGGCCATGACGTGGCGGTCGTCGTTGGCGAACGATCGGAACGACCTCTGGGTTCAGACGAGGAGAGAGGGAAGGAGAGAGGAGACATTTTTATTTCTGACACGTTTTTATTTCAGAGTCAGTCAATGTCTGATGGGGAGCAGGGACGCTGCCTGAACACGCCTGGTGAACTTTGACCCCACCTTAAAAAACTGTGACAGTCGTGTTTAACACAGAGCAGCAGAAGCTCTGTGTTGGTTTCTGAAGTTAACGATACGCAGCGTTTGGGAACACGAGCTTAGAGAAAAAAGTCTTTCTGTCGCCTGGAGACGGTTTGGTGCCATAACAACTTTAAAAACTTTAAATCAACGATGAAAACTTTTCTCAAAGTGTCTGAAAGTCGGATTTTGCGACTGCACTTTCTGTTTCGCTCTCGCTTTGTTCCCACAGTGAAACCTGAGCACTCGTAGAAAGTTCACCAAGAAGCTTGAAAAACAAAATCACAGTTTCAGGTCATTTCCTGCTCTCAGCTCCATCACCTGCCGGCTCAAGGAAAGGTGTGAAATTTGGTGAACAGCGCTGCACTGAGGTTCTGGTTCGTATGACAAAGTTAAGGTTTGGTTCAGCAACAAACAGACTTTATTTTCCTGTTTATTAGAAAGTTAAAAAACACTTTCTGACGATAGTTCAGGCTCGAGGGATGTCTCGTATTCCTTTATTCTAAACTTCAAATGTGAAGGATCAAAAACAGACCGTCATCAGGAAACGAGTCATGTCTGATGAAGCTTTAAGCAACAAAACGTTCAAACTTTAATGATCAAAATGAGTTTTCTCCAACAGAAGCTGTTTCCAGTTCAATGCTGTGTCTGATTTCATCAGGGTCGTACGTAACCTCACTGATGCTCTGTACTCAGGCTCTTTGCTGATGCTCTCCCTGCTTTGACTTTCCATGTTTGTACAGGAAAGAAACTTTGGCGTTCCCCGTTGGACGAACAGGGAGCTCCATGAACTGAGCCAAACCACCAAATTTAACGACTTTCTTATGAATAATTTAGTTTTTTCTGACTGAACTTTTGTTTTTCTGACCTGTCGGGGAAAGAGGATAAAAATGTTTGATCTCAGAGCCTTTAAGGATCAGTTTTCTGAATCTCTGCAGACAAACAAACGTGTTTAACTTTCCACAGGAAGCAGACGAACAGCAGGAGGACCGTTCACTTCCTGTCAGACCAGCTCCTGTGAACATCCAGCGTGTTCCCGTGTCAGACCAGCTCCTGTGAACATCCAGCGTGTTCCCGTGTCAGACCAGCTCCTGTGAACATCCAGCGTGTTCCCGTGTCAGACGAGTTTGTCACGTCGATGACAGAAACACCTGAAGCCACCTGAGCTCCTGCCGATCAGCCTGTTTCTGCTCATTAACATTTCAGACGTGAGCTGGGAGTCGGCTCCTCGCGCTCAGAGCGGGAATAAAAAACGTCTGATGAGCAGAATCAGCTCGGTGCTCGTTTGAACATGCCTGAGCGGGTCGGTCCGCAGGGCCAGCATCACGCCACGCTCGCAGTCCAAGGTCAAACTATCGCTCTCACCATCATCCCCCGTCCTCCCCCGTCCTCCCCCGTCCTCCCCCGTCCTCCCCTCCTCCCCCCGTCCTCCCCCTCCTCCCCCCGTCCTCCCCTCCTCCCCCTGCTCCCCCTCCTCCCCCGCTGTAAGCACCCCCTCATTACGCTGAGTTATTTATGATCCGCTCTGAATAATTCATGGTCCAGAGTCTCTGGGGCTGGCGCTGGAGTCCGGGTCATCCATCAGGACCGGGCTAATCTGAGGCTGAGCGCCAGGGGCGTGAGAGGCTGTGTACGGGCAATAACGCTCAAACACACACACAAACATTAACAAGATCTACATGAAAGATTAAAACTCTTTACGGCCCCGACGCGGGATCTGGATCCAGGCCCAGACCAGTTTATGTGTTACCAACAGGAAGCCGGGTCCAGGAGCGCCGTGGTCAGACGATAACCACGACTTAATGAATCGCTCTGCAGCGAGGAGAGGATGTTTACTTACACCTGACACACACACACACACACACACACACACACACACACACACACACACACACACACACACACACACACACACACACACACACACACACATCAGGGATGATCTTTGTCTTCCTCCTCTGATTCTTGATCCACTCAAGAGGATCTGGTCTGCAGGTCTACATGGACTGAAACCTGTCGAGCCCCCTCCCCGTTCGCTGACCACAGAGGGACGATAAAGGTTCATTTAGTTTGCAGGAGTCTGAAACTCATAAACTCATAAAACAAAACTTTGTATAAAGGATGTCCCGCCAAAAGACAAAACAACAGCAGCAAAAGCAAAAAGATAATTCATAAAAAAAAAAGATTTTTTTTGTCAAAATCAATTAAGACGTTAAAAATTTATGAAAAACTCTGTGAAGTTGAAGAAAAGAAGCACACTGTTAGGACTAAAAAGCTGTGTTATAAAAAAAAACGTGTCACAGAAAAAAAGATAGTGGTTGAAAATAAGGTCATAATGTCACATAAAACCACGACGTTTTATAAAGAAAAAGATTTAGTCCGCTTAATGAGCAACAAATTAAAAATTTTATGTTGCAAAAAAAGAAAAAGTGTTTTTGTTGTAAGATTTAAGTCTGAATGTTAAGTTTGATGTGTTGACTTAAAAAAAAAAGGCATAATGCTTCAAACTAAAAGCAGTGAATAAAGTTGTAAAGATCTGAGAGTAAATCTGTAATGCAAGGGAAAACATGAGCTAAAGGCTAAAACACAAGCTAAAGGCTATAACATAAACTTAAAGCTAAAACACGAGCTAAAGGCTAAAACACGAGTTAAAGGCTAAAACACGAGCTAAAGGCTATAACACGAGCTAAAGGCTAAAACACAAGCTAAAGGCTATAACATAAACTTAAGGCTAAAACACGAGCTAAAGGCTAAAACACGAGTTAAAGGCTAAAACACGAGCTAAAGGCTAAAACACGAGTTAAAGGCTAAAACACGAGCTAAAGGCTATAAGATAAACTTAAAGCTAAACCACAAGCTAAAGGCTGAAACATGAGTTAAAGGCTGAAACACGAGCTAATGGCTGAAACATAAACTTAAGGCTAAAACAAGAGCTAAAGGCTGAAACATGAGCTAAAGGCTGAAACATGAGTTAAAGGCTGAAACACGAGCTAATGGCTGAAACATAAACTTAAGGCTAAAACAAGAGCTAAAGGCTGAAACATGAGCTAAAGGCTGAAACATGAGTTAAAGGCTGAAACACGAGCTAATGGCTGAAACATAAACTTAAGGCTAAAACAAGAGCTAAAGGCTAAAACAAGAGTTAAAGGCTGAAACACGAGCTAACAGCCAAAACACAAGTTAAAGGCTGAAACACGAGCTAACAGCCAAAACACGAGTTAAAGGCTGAAACACGAGCTAAAGGCTTAAACACGAGCTAAAGGCTTAAACACGAGCTAAAGGCTAAAACACGAGCTAAAGGCTGAAACAGGAGCTAGAGGCTGAAACATCAACTTAAGGCTAAAACTTCGAGCTAATGGTGAAGAAGGTGAGTGTGATGATGATGAAGATGAGAGTCTCTCTGATGGTCTGAGAGCCCAGTGGTAAAGACCGGCTGCTCTGACGATGGAGGAAACAGGAAATGGATTTGAAATGGATCAGCCGGTTCTGCTGCCTGAAAATCTTCCCTTTGTCAAACGGGGATGGACTGAACAAACATCAGGAAGACTCTGGGACCAGGACTCACCATGTCCAGGCCGGGGGGTTGGGGAGGGAGGGAGGGGTCTAGGTGAGGACCAGGGTCCCGTCACTCGGCCTCCTCATGCAGTCAGACGTCTCTCAGCGTTCGTGGTCGTGGTGGTCGTGGTCGTGGTGGTCGTGGTCGTGGTGTTTGGTCTCACTGAGGGAGGAAAGAGACGTTCAGGGTCATTAACACGCTGACAGTTTCCAGTCTTTGAGCTGGTCCAGGGTTTAACGCTGAACCAGCTCTGAATGAGTCTGTGCTCCATGATCCAAATGTTCATCTGGATCATTTAATCTGAGATTATAATCCTGAGTTTTTCACACAGTGTGCTTCATGTTTCACGTTTATCATCATCCAAACATCCCGGGTACCTTCATCCATTCATCCATTCATCATGTGATGAAATAAAAAGAGGAGGATGAGGAACACTGAAAATGTTTTGGAGGTCGGTAAACAGGAAAAAAAAAGTAATAATCCTGGAGAATTAATTTCTCTTTTTTTTCAGAACTAGTGATTCAGAAAGGTTAAGACTTCTAGTTTACAGAGTTACAGTCTGAGTGTTTGAGTCGTATTGATCCAGAGGTTTTTCCTGAGATGGTTTCCTGCTCACACACTTCCTGTTTAATCTGAGACATCTGAAACTGAGTGGGTCTGAAACTGAGTGGGTCTGAAACTGAGTGGGTCTGAAACTGAGTGGGTCTGAAAACTGAGTGGGTCTGAAACTGAGTGGGTCTGAAACTGAGTGGGTCTGAAAACTGAGTGGGTCTGAAACTGAGTGGGTCTGAAACTGAGTGGGTCTGAAACTGAGTGGGTCTGAAACTGAGTGGGTCTGAATCTGAGTGGGTCTGAAAACTGAGTGAGTCTGAAACTGAGTGGGTCTGAAACTGAGTGGGTCTGAAACTGAGTGGGTCTGAAGCTGAGTGGGTCTGAACTGAGTGGG
>NW_027437183.1:192500-195000 GCF_033239565.1 Halichoeres trimaculatus | reverse complement strand
AGACCAGAGACACAGAGACCAGAGACACTGAGACCAGAGACCAGAGACCAGAGACACAGAGACCAGAGACCAGAGACACTGAGACCAGAGACCAGAGACCAGAGACCAGAGACCAGAAACCAGAGACCAGAGACCAGAAACCAGAGACCAGAGACCAGAGACACAGAGACACAGAGACCAGGGACCAGAGACCAGAAACCAGAGACCAGAGACCAGAAACCAGAGACCAGAGACACTGAGACCAGAGACCAGAGACCAGAGACACAGAGACCAGAGACCAGAGACCAGAAACCAGAGACCAGAGACCAAAAACCAGAGACCAGAGACCAGAGACCAGAGACCAGAGACACAGAGACCAGAGACCAGAGACACAGAGACCAGAAACCAGAGACCAGAAACCAGAGACCAGAGACCAGAGACACAGAGACCAGAGACCAGAGACCAGAAACCAGAAACCAGAGACCAGAGACACAGAGACCAGAGACCAGAGACCAGAGACACAGAGACCAGAGACCAGAGACCAGAGAGACAGAAACAGAATAAAGACTTTTAAAGGACCATGCTCCTGTTTTATTTGTCTGTTGGGAGACTCTCACAGCAGGGGTTGCTGTGTTCATGTCTCTGTCTCAGGGTCTGTCTCAGAGAAAGGTGACAGGATCCTCCATCAGATCAGTGCGAGGAGGTGTTTGTCAGTTTTTAGGAAACTGTTCATGTTTTCAGCCTTCATCAGGGAGAAACAAAGGCTGCAGAGCATATTATGGGATGTTGGGGGGGGGCAGTTGTTACCATGGTAACGTATCCTCTGCTATGCTGAGTGACATCATCAGCTGCATTTATGGAACTCCTAATTAGTGTGAGACAGAAAACGAGTAGAGTGCAGAGTGACAATTTATGAGAAAATCTTTCATTAAGAAGTCCTCACAGAGTCCACAATTTTACCCCAATCTGTGTAAAAAAATATTTTTGTAGGAAATTTTGTCAGGAATACATTCATGTCATTTTTAAAGCTTTGCCACTTTGACTTTTTTGTCTCGAGGCCCAAATGTGTCACCTGTGTGAGCTGGAAAGTGCTCTCCCATCTGTTAACATGGAGGGAGCTGAAAGCAGTCGGCGACTTCGAGCGCTCGCCGTTTGAAAACCGGGCCCAAAATAACAACTTCCTGATCAGCGTTTGTAGAGCAGGGTCTAATCTGTCATGTGAGCTAATTTCAAGCCCATAGGACTGGTGGTTTTGGCAGAGATAATTTTGGCAGAAAGGGAGTAAATGCAGTGAACTCTTATTTTGAAAGGCAAATTGCCAGCTTCCTGTGCGAGGGTTATGGTGGCCCCCTACCTTTTTCTGTGCGTCTCAATGAGACGAACGTTTTGGCGTTGGTTTTATCTCTTTACAACATTCCTAGCCGCAGCTACGGCTGTTTCAGTGTGTTTTTGGAAGGTTGTTTGGATCTAGAGAGCTCATTATGGGATGTTTGGGGTCATGTTTGGTATTTTATCAAGTTTTTGAGCATGTTTTGGGGTCAAATTAGCATTCGTTGATGGGCGGTATGATAAGAAAAAAAAAGAGAAGAAATGGACTAAATACAATTGTACCCTCGGCCTTTGGCCAAGGATCCTAAATATGGAGGAAGATTCTGGAAACGGGAGCAGCCAAACGGTCCATTCATCCAGACTACGCAGAGATCTTCAGACCCTGAAACAAACTGTGGACAGCATCAAAACGTTCGGCTGGATGTCAACACTCCACCTGTGTTCTTCAGAGATAAGAGAGGAGGGAGAGGGCCTCAAACACCGAGGTCTGCTCACAGCTCCACCTCCATCAGCTGTCCAGAGGGCTGGCCAATCAGAGGGCTGGCCAATCAGAGGGCTGGCCAATCAGAGGGCTGGCCAATCAGAGGGCTGGCCAATCAGAGGGCTGGCCAATCAGAGGGCAGGCCAATCAGAGGGCTGGCCAATCAGAGGGCTGGCCAATCAGAGGGCTGGCCAATCAGAGGGCTGGCCAATCAGAGGGAAGGGGGAGTCTTAAAGAGCCAGCAGCTGAAACATAATGTTTCAGTCAGAGGCTGACATAAAGGTTTATAAAACACCAAAATCCTTTTTAACTGAACTCTCCTGAGATAAATCAGCTTCTCAGACAAAAACAGGAAAACAGATTTTTCTTTGCTTCTTTGACGTCAGATTTTGTTTCATGAAAAAAAACAAAAGCAGAGTCTGGAAAATGAGAAAATGTGCTTTAGATTTTACTCTTTGACCTGTTTTCTTGAGCCCTGGTGGTTTTCAGGTTTAGAGGAGCAGCACGGTGTGAGCCGGAGCTGGAACCAGATCAAAAACCTGACGGAGTCGCTTCATACAGAAATCAGCTGGATGCTCTTCTTACACCTCGGCTCTTTTTGCTCCTCAGACTTTTTGCAGGTAAAACACGTTAATCATGAATCACCTTCAGCTTCAGCGTACAGTCATCGTCGTGTTGGAGAGGAAGAGGCTGAAGCTGGAGGAGCGACTG